>NC_057801.1:270564915-270901013 GCF_018294505.1 Triticum aestivum
AGCTGTACATGTAACTATCTGTTGGATTTGAATTTGTAACCATGTATCAACCGTATGATGGTGTAAACACCTGTGTGCTGCAGCGTGGAGCCACACGAAATCTCTACGTCATATTTATGAGTTGCACTACAGGAAAAACATAATTTTCCTTGTGTTTCCTGATAAACTGACTATATGTTGTCGGCCGCTCGACTTATAACTCCTTAAGCCTTGTGATGATCCGGCCCTCGGCATACCACCCGAAGCAGCCGCGTGGGTTTGCCATGGTGACGTTACGTCAACGAACGCCGATTTCACGCCAATTTCGTTTATTATTTATTTATTCCTCTTATTTATATTTTATAAAATTAATTTATTTAAAACATGAATTTGGAAAAATGATGACGCAGCATAAAAAATGCTAGTCCAACTAAAAGGAATGTTGATAGCTTTTGAAAAAAATGTTTGTGATGATGAAAAATGTTCTCGCATTTCAGAAAACCTATATGTGAATTTCTTTTTGTAAAATGCGTATATAATATCAAAATAAAAGTCTGCTTAATATAAAAAGATGGTTTGTACCAAAAAAATGTATGTGTCATTCTAAAGAAATATTCTTGCATTTCAAGAAATGAAAGTGGCAATTTAAAAAATATGCATACAATGTAAAATAAAGTTCTATTATTTACCATAAAAAATGTCAAAGTGTATTGGAAACAATGTTGACCATGTATTAAAAGAATATTTACATTATGTATTTGAAATTTTTTAACGTGTATCAAGAAAATATTTCATGTGTACACTAAAAATGTTTATTTCGTACTAGGAAAAAGTAGGCATGTGTTGAACAAAATATAAACCAATGAGAATTGACAAAGAAACAAAAGATAGAGATAAAAACAGAACAAAAAACTGAAGAAAAGCAATGGGAAAGAATGAATACCATGAACCCCGAGTAGGAAAGAAAGAAAAACAAAGAAAACCAAGAAAATAAATAAATAAAAAGAATAAAGATAGAAAGAAAAGCCACAAAAAAAAGAAAAAGAAAGAAAAGAAAATCCTGTAAAAACCGTGAAAGAAATGAAGAAAATGGGTGAAAATACAATGAAAAACAGAAAACAAAAGAAAACCGGTGAAGAAACAGAGAAAACAGAAAGAAAAACAAAAAGGAAAAAATCAAAGCGAACGTATGAAGCGAACGCTGCCAGGTATTAGAGCTTCTCCTCGGCCCGTTAACCGTCCCAAAGAATGTTGGCGACGAGACCTCCTCCTTGGCACCTTAAGTTGTGGCCCAAGTAAGCTCGCTCGCTCGCATCGACAGTTCCAAGTAGCTCGGCGCTTTTTTTAGGTTCACCGAAAATGGATGTCGTTCTTTTAAATTCAAAAAATAAATTTCATCAATTTCAAATTGTTTTTAAGTTTAATAAAGTTCACATTTTTCCAAAAAGTTCATAGATTCTTAAATATGTTACGCTTTTAAAGAAGTTTGTGAATTTGAAAATTGTTCGTTAATCTGGGAAAAAGGAATTTATAAGTTCACAGGTTTGAATTTTTATAATAAATTTGAATAAAGTTCACAAATTTGAAATATGTTCATGAATGTCAAAAAAATCACAAATTTGAACTTTCTATCATAAATTTTAAAAAACTTTAAAATTTTAGAAAAGTTTTTAAATTGAAAAAATGTGCATGAATTTAAAAAATCTCACAAATTTGAAAATGATTCAAGATTTAAAATATTTATGAAATTTTATAAAGTTCATGAATTTGTCTAAAATTTTAAAAAATAAAAACTTGAATTAGAAAAAAAATCATGCATTAAAAAAACACAAAAACAAATGAAAACTAAAAGAAGAAAAAAAGGGACAAAACCAGACCAAAAAAGAGAAACAAAAAATATCAAACCGGAGGCTTTTCAAAACCAGTTGAATCATATAGACGTGTGTGCGCTGACTCAATCTAGCGAAGGGGATAGGGGCTCTACAAGAGCCGAAGTCAGCGAGCGCAAAAATGAGCCGGCCCTATACTGTAGCATACAGGAAAAGGCTTCAGACAAAAGGCGAGGGAGTATACATCTCACCGCAACTGAGATATATTAATAACTACGTGGATACTGCTCTCGCTGAACAATATCAAATCATTAATTAAGGTGTACTTCCTGAAAATGTAACTTTCATCTTCTCAGGTTGCGACAAATGACGCATTGCATGTAGCTTTTTTTTTTAAAATAATACATTATTTTTATTATTTTTCAAAAATAATACACCATTTTGATATTTTTGACAAATAATACGGCATCATCTTCCTACAGGACGACTGGACCTAATCGTCTTCCCAGAGGACGTGGACGACTGGACCTAATCGTCTTTCTAGAGGACGATACGATTAGATCCAGTCGTCCACCAGAAAGATGATTAGTTCCAGTCGTCCACCAGGAAGATGATTAGTTACAATCGTCCACCAGGAAGAGGATTAGTTTCTGGCCTAAACTTTTTCATAACCGTGTTCCCGGGAACCCTTTGCCGCCATCTTCTCTCCCGCCAAACCTGCCTTTCCCGCCATCTTTCCCGCGAACCCTGTTGTTCCCGTCATCGTCTTTCCCGCCAACCCTTATGTTCCCGCCAACTTCTTTCCCGCCACCCCTTATGTTCCCACCATCTTATTTCTGGCCATATTTCTCTTCTCGACTTATAACCCCCCCCCCCCATACAGAAAGGGTTGATAAGCAGTGCATTGTAGTCTCGTCAAGATGTCCCATCCTCATTATCGTTTCGATCGTAGTTTCCACCCAAATATGTCGCAATGTCTTCTGAGGTTAGCCAGCAATTTCGAGATAGACAAAAGTCCAGGCCAGGAACTAATCATCTTTCTGGTGGACGACTGGAACTAATCATCTTCCTGGTGGACTACTGGAACTAATCATCTTCCTAGTGGATGACTGGAGCTAATCGTCTTCCTGGAGGACGACTGGAGGCTCACCTTGCCAGCTGTGAGCCGACTGGACACTAATCGTCCTCCAGGAAGACGATTAGGTCCAGTCGTCCTCCAGGAACACGATTAGGTCTAGTCGTCCTCCAGGAAGATGATGCCTATTATTTGTCAAAAATATCAAAACGGTGTATTGTTTCTCAAATTAATAAAAAATGTTTTATTTAAAAAAAATTAGCTTGCATGTACACCACTGCACCCTAAGAGTCTTTTTTTAGATTCGTTTATACGAAACATTTTATCTCTTAAACCGTGCATTCATGAATGTTTTCACCGTGAGATTTCTCGCGTCGAGATCTCCAAAACTAGATCACATGTAAATAGGTTTCGACAAGCTTTTTTTCCATAAATAAACCGGGATAAAAAACCTAGGCGGAAGCACATTTTTTCTCTTCCAAGAGACACAACTATGCCTCTCATGGAAGCAAATCTATGCCTCGCATGAAAGAAAACAAAACACATTTTTTTCCGTTTTCAAGAGGCATAGATGTGCCTCTCGCGGAAGCAGAACTGCGCCTCCATGAGAAGAAAATTTGGGCCTCTCACGAAAGAAAAAGCACGTTTTTTTTTCTTTTTCCAAGAGGCATAGATGTGCCTCTCACGGAAAAAACCCTATACCTCCACAAGAAGCAAATCTACGCCTCTTGCCAAAGGGAGAAAACCATGATTTTATACTTTTCAGGGAAGCAAAGTTATGCCTCTCGCGAAGCAAACGTGTGCCTTCACGAGAAGCAAATCTATGTCTCTCGCGAAAGAAAAATGTGCTTTTTTGAGGGGCACAACCGTGCCTCTCGTGAAAGCAAACTTGTACCTCCACGAGACGCAATTTTGTGCCTCTCATGAAAGAAAAAAATCAATTTTTTGGGTCCAAAACCTAGGGAAGACCGGGCAAAAACAATGAAAAAACATATAAAACCGGAAAACGCGCATAGGAAAAAAACCCGTGGGAGTGGTGAGAACACGATACGGGGCCCTTGAGGGGTTCTGCAAGGGGTACCCCTCAATTAGTTGGGCGCTGACATGTCTCACCTGCAGCAAGACGAGAGGAAATATCGCTCAAGGCAAGCTCCATATTGGACTGGGCCATCGCACTGCTGACTATAGGCCACATGCCATATTCTTGGGGTTTTTTATGTTTTTATTTTTGTTATCTTGTACTTTATTTATTTTCTAAATATTTTAAAAAATACTTTATGCAAAACATTTCAAAAAATGTTAATTAAGTATCTAAAAATGTTAAATATGTATAGAAAAGTGTTTATCATATATACAAAAAATGTTCAATGCGTATAAAAAATGTTTATCATATATACAAAAAATGTTAAATGTTTATAGAAATTTTTGACCATGTACTTAAAAATATTAATCCAACCATTTAAAAAATGTTGAACAAGTGTTCGAAAAATGTTAAAACTTGTATTTAAAAAATGTTATATGTGTATAGAAAAAATGTTGACCATGTATTCAAAAAATCTTTATCAAGCTTTTCTATAAAAAATTAAACAAGTATGTCCCCTAGGGCTTGTGGCCTAGGGTTACTCTGCCTTCCGCGGCCGCCGCCGTGAGTTCCCCAAGTTTTTGATCGTTCACATAGCGATCCTGTCCCTGTGCGACGGCCCCCCGCCCTCTGGCTCTTTCTCTAGACCAGGTCGTACTGTTTCACAACGAAGTTAGGTTTTAGGGGTGGTTTCCATCATGGGATGGCAACGCCTTCGAAATCCAGCGGATCACGCCCTAAGCTTCCAGATGACCCCATTGTCCTTCTAGAGCGAATGCGCCTGGAAGATGATGAGCTCGATAACTTCGTTTGGAGGAAACCCAAGTGGCTGGCACTAGCTAGCACTACCAGGCAAAACCTTATACACAGAGGTATAGCAGTAGCGCCGGTCAAAACAAAGCGCTATTGCTATAGCAGTACGCGCGTCAACAAAGGGCGCTACAACTATGGTGGTAGCAGTAGCGCGTTTGAACGTAAACATGCTACTACTATAATTCTCACACCGTTGCCGGTAGGCTAGGGATAGTAGTAGCGATCCTGTGATAAGCACGCTACCGCTAAGAGCCTACGGAAGCGCGCGCGTGGTACGGCAATCAAATAGGCTGCATCCTATGGGCAACCGCCACCATCAACGATGAGAAACTAAAGTACCAGATATGGAGCACTCCCTCCTAACTAAGCTGCACCAGCTATTCTTGTTCTCGGGCTGGGATGAAATCAAATATACTCGACCGTGGCAAGACCCGACAATGAAGAAGATAAACAAACGCACCATGGGAAAGTTTAGCGGCGCATTGTCCGCCTGGAAAGTAAGGGTGAAACATCGGATCATCGCCAAAAAGGAACCTACTCCGAGATTGTAAAGGATAATCTAACAATTACGGAAGAGCAGTTCGAAATATTCAAGAAGGCTTGCGTTACCGAAGATGCCAAAGAAAAGTCGGAGTACATGAAGGGGCTTCAAGAGAGGAACATGGGGTTCCACCACCTCGGAAGCCGTGGTTATGGAAGGAAGAGGCCCATATGGGCCAAGGAGGACGCGGAACACGAAAGTCTAGGGATCCCAGACTTCTTGGCGGAGTTCACCATCCCGCAGGAGCGTGACATCATCAGGGCCTGGTACCGTCGGGACCCAGTCAACAAGGTTTTCGATACAGACACTGTCACGAAGGAGTTCATGAGACTACCAGTAATTATTAATTTACCCCCTAATTTTAGCTTCTGATCAAATCGACTACATGCTTAGTCACATTTGTAAACGATCCACGTTCCTTTTGCAGAAAGAGCAGCACAAGATTGCGACCAAAAGCGACTCGCCGTGTGAGGCATTGGCGAGGCCCAACTGGGACACCCTATTCAACCAGGCGTTGAACATATTGAAAGGACTCATGTGGACACTCGGCCGTTGTATGGACGTGTGCACGGCGTCGGAGACGACGCCACCTGGAAAAAGTACTACCGTGAGACCACAGAGGAGAGAAAGGAAAGACAAAGGTTAAATGAAGAAAGCATCGACAAGAGGGTTGAGATTGCGGTTGATAGGAAATCAGTTGAGACAGTCAAAGTAGCGGTAGCTGCCGCAAGAGAGGAGATGGCAGCTTCGTATAGTGTCGTGGTTCTGACTATCATCAGTTGGACCAAGCAAAATCTAGATAAAGAGGTAGCATACTTTCCTATTTCCAACTTCTTCGGGAGCAGCTCGTTTAGCGCACCTGCTCCCGGACCCGCTAGCAGCCCGTCCTCCGTCTCTGGCATGCTCAGCGGGGCTTCATCTTTGGCTGAGCTCGACGCCCTCACGGTACCTGTCACACAGGCCCTCTTCAATATATGTATAATCTCTCGTTTCCGTTGCCTTTTGGATGTCTCACGTCGCAGACATGTCTTTGCAGGCCGACGTAACCCCATGCACCATATTGTACACCATCAGCGGCCAGAAGGTGGACGTGGGAAAGACGACGATAGTGAAGCCGAAAGAACAATTGTTCCACAGCTGGCCGATCCCCCCTGATGTTTTCAAGGTTTCTATGGCCACTGTCAAACCGAGCCACGAGAATTTGGCTCCTCTGGCACTAGGGGGAGATGACGATGAGACCCCGCGGTGGCTTGGCGATTGCAAGAGTTGGGTCCTGTTGTGGCCAAAGAGCCTGCTTCGTCTGGAGGCGGCCGGGAGCATACCCACGACCACGCAGCCTCAGCAAGGTATGAACACCAACACCCCACCTACCCAATTAGCATCGCCTGTCATGCTGGGTGATAGCGGACGACATGAGGAAGAGGCTCCATTAGTCGCTGATGACGCCGCCGTCGTCGAAGAAGCAATGCATGGTATCGATGCCATCGATGAGGATGACGATGACCCTCTACAGTATCTCAATACTGGAGGCTATGACGGTGGAGGATTGATGGCTCAGTAGTATGACTACTCAGGGTTTGAGCGTGATGAGTCGGTGCCTTGCCGGAGGATGAACGTATTATAGGTGACCTTCCAGTAGCAAAGAAGCATAGGAAGAGACTGAGGAAAGGCAACAAAGCTGCTTCTATGATCCAACCGCCTCCGCAGCCTCGGGTTCAAGACCGTATACCTGTCATAGGTGCGGCGAAATACCATATCCCTTGTGATCTGATCCTACGTAAGGAAGCGATAGAGGCCATATACGGCGATCTCAGGAGACTTCATGACGATGTGCTGCAGAGAGAGAAAAGCCCGATCGGCTCGGAAAATCCAGGATACCCGCTCTACATGGTTAACGTGTCGCAACAAAGGTTGTACATCGACACATTCCCCGCGGAAAATTTCTTCCTTCGATTCGATTACATCTTCAACATGTTTCACTTGAAAAAGCTGGATTTTACGTTTGTCCTCCTTTTTGCCTTGTACATGAACCACATCATCAGGATTGAGCAGATACCTTATGTCTGTGTTGCTGACCCATACTTCTTGCACGAGGGCTTCTTGGTAGTCTGCCCAAAGCACCGTGAATACGCGAGTAACTACATCGTCGATTTCATGGTCGGCAATAAGGACAAGGAGATGATTCTCCTGCCTTATCATCCCATGTAAGTCATCTATGGATATCCTTCCTTCGATTTCAATCATTCATTTGTATGCGTGGAGGCTAATTTGAGGTGTACTTATTTTGCACAGCGACGGGTGCGCTGTCCTCATCATCCTTTACCCTTGATTCCCCCACGCTCTTTACTTGGACTCGTTGAATAACATGAAGAAAAATGATTACACCCACATCAAGTCTGTTCTCGACAGTGCTATCTTTAGCTATGGCCTACGGGTGGAGAGATCACCCTCAAGAAGACAAGGAACCACACGCCCAACTTCGGCCATAAGACCGACTTCTGCTGCATCTAGCAACCGAGTGGTACTCCCAATGATGGATTATATGTCCTCCACCACATGCTGGAGTACAGACGGGATCAGCAGAACCTTCGCATGTCACCTAGATCCGGTGATGCCCATATTCTGCAATGGGCAAAGAACCTAGGAGATATCCCGGATCATCGACTCCGAGCTTAGTTCTATCACATCCAGCGTGAACTTTCCCAAATCATCATGAAGGAGATCCTTGAAAAAACAGGGATGTTCTATGAAGAAGGGCAAATGTCGCGGGAAGATGTTCGAACACGCGTAGCCGCTCAGTGTCTCGACGTGAAGCCTTTCACTGTGCTCAGGGACTTCCTCCCTGACTTGGATGGATGGCACGACATGTTAGAGTGATTGACGATATATGACAATGTGTCTGTTTAGTCCATACTTTCTCTATGATGAAACTTTCAGTTATGCACGACGAAACTTTATTTGTGATGTAATTAAACCGTCCTCCTCAACTAGCGAAGATCACTCTAGTTAGGGCATTTTGGGTACGATGAACTTTGTTATTTATGTCAACTCTGTCTCTTTCTGTTGCTCAACTATATATGTTGCATATTATCGACTCATGTGACGATGCAGGTACATAGATCATCGATGGCGAAGAAGTGCTACGCCAGGAGTATACGACGAGTGGCCGGAGTGTCAGGGCCAGGTGTACCGGTTTCCGAGCGACAGCCAGAGAGGGCTCGATAGCAGAGCCAAAGCGGAAAATAGTTAGTTTAGGTTCACGCTAGTGCGAGAGAGGAATATGAACCGACGCCTCAAGAAGTACTACACTATGTATGATGAGACATGTCATGTAACTTGTATAGCTATATCGTGATTATGATGTGACGACATGATTTGTGTTGGATGATATGATGAGACTATTATGTGTATTATATGATGAGCATATTGCATGTTTATGATATGATTAGAATACTGTATAAAACCTGTACAAAAACATCGCAAATACGTAGCAAAAAAAAGATATTTGAAAATATAGTAGTAGCTCTCTTTAGCGCCGGACATGAAAACGCTACTGCTAACCCACTTAGCAGTAGTGCTGGTATGGATAGCGCATAAGTAGGTATATCTGTAGTGCGGGTGAAAACGCGCTACTGCTAAATGTTAGCTGTAGCACCGTATCAGTAGCGGTGCCCTGCAATACTGATAGCCCTTAGACCCGCGCTACTGGTAGGCTTTTCCCTACTAGTGTAGGGTTCTGACAACCAAATCTTTTGGGAAGGAGCTTTTAAAGCTGACATGAGGGCGACTTGGAACCCCACACAAGAGATAGTGTGGTGGAGAATAAACCCTAACATGTTCTCCGTGCAGTTTAATTGCTTCACAGATTAGAGCAAGGCGATCCACCAAGGTCCATGGGATTTTCGAGTTATGGCTCTAATGATACCTGAGTACAATGGGTTCAAAAACCCTGAATCATTCAAGCTGAACAAGTAGAAACCCGGTGTCAGATTCATAAGTTGCCTGATATGATGCTATAAAGAGAACAATTTGTGAAGAATATGACCAAGCGCATTGGAGAAGTTCAAGAGGTCAATATCGTTCTCCCAAATGGTTTCATAGGAGAATTTGTTTAGTTAGAGTAAAGCTAGATGTCACAAAGAAGTTAACAAGATTTGTGGGCTTCAAAAAATCCGGTGAAACTGAATTTTATCAGTTCAAGTTTGAGAAGCTTATGGTTTTTTGCTACATGTGTGGTCTTCCGGCCACTGGCGTGAGGAATGCAGCTCAGGGGAACACACAGGAAAAGATATGGAGTAGGGTCCCTTCATCCTTGCATTAAAGAGAGGATGGAGTGGGAGTGACCGAAACCCAGGCAAAGGCTTTGGTCGTGGTGCAGATCGGGATGGAGGTGCATTTGATGGTGATGAAGGAGATGATGTTAGCGGCAAAAGAAGAGGGGCAGGTCGCGGACGTGGCTACAGCCAGAGTTATATTACTACATGTAATGGACATTATAACCATGCTCAACATGGGGTAACTGAAAATAACAACATCGTTGGACAACACATGCATCAGAGCTGGCGTTTCAATGCTACCAATCCTTTGCACGATCGGGTGTTGATATAGCATGATCTATAGGTGCTGGCCAGGAAAGAGAGATCGAGGATGCAAATATATTGGGAAAGAGAAGTGCTGATGATTCTATTACTGAACCAAAAACCACATAAGGAAATACTTTGGACAAGAACACAGGTGCTATAATCCCAGTGGGGGACACTGCTGATATAGTGGACCAGTTCGAAGGGCATGACCCCCTAGCTCTAATCTTGGCACCCCAAAGAAAAGCACACATAGGAAAAAACTTAAGGCAGATGATATTGCAGCCATGGACAACACATCGACGAGTGGATTGGGGGCCTCCCGAGCGAAGGACCACTAGGAGCACTGAATCTCCTCAGCTGGAACATGTAGGTGGGAACCCCTGGACAGTTCATGAACTAGCGACGTTCATACAGTCACTTTCCCCTAGTCTTGTGTTTTTGTGTGAGACAAGGCAGAAAAATATATATGAAGAAGTACACGGGTAGGTTTGGGCTCAAAGGATTTGAAGGAATTGATAGTGAAGGCAATAGTGGTGGTTTGGTGCTATACTGGCAAGAATCCTTAATGGTAGATATTGTGCTTTCTAGCCAGCGGTGTATACTGATGGAAATATGCGCTAGAGGCAATAATAAAATGGTTATTATTATATTTTCTTAATCATGATAAAGGTTTATTATTCATGCTAGAGTTGTATTGACCAGAAACTTAAATACATGTGTGGATACATAAACAAATACCGTGTCCCTAGTAAGCCTCTACTATACTAGCTCGTTGATCAAAGATAGTTAAGGTTTTCTAACCATAGACATGAGTTTTCATTTGATAACGGATCACATCATTAGAGAATGATGTGATGGACAAGACCCATCCGTTAACTTAGCATATGATCGTTCAGTTTATTGCTATTGCTTTCTTAATGTCAAATACATATTCCTTCGACTATGAGATCATCCAACTCCTGGATACCGGAGGAATACCTTGTGTTCTATCAAACATCACAACATAACTGGATGATCATAAAGATGCTCTACAGGTATCTCCGAAGGTGTCTGTTGACAGAGTTCACCAGTCACTATCACCGAGCTACTAGAGATTCATGATGAACTATAATATGCAAGGGATGAATAAAACGATTCCCAAGCTCTTCGCGATGCTGAAATCGGCGGAGGTAGAAATCAAGAAAGAACATCAAGTGTTGATGGTTAACACGACCATCAATTTTAAGAAAAAGGGCAAGGGAAAGAAAAAGAACTTCAAGAAGAACATCAAGCAAGTTTCCGCTCCCGTGAAGAAGCCCAAAACTGGACCCAAGCCTAAAACTGAGTGCTTCTACTGCAATGGAAATGGTCACTGGAAGTGGAACTGCCCAAAATACTTGGCAGATAAGAAGGATGGCAAAGTGAAAGATCATGGATGTCGCCTAGAGGGGGGGGTGAATAGGCGTTTTAAAATAATTACGGTAGAGGCTTGAACAAATGCGGAATAAACCTAGCGGTTAATTTGTCAAGCACAAAACCTACAACAACTAGGCTCACCTATGTGCACCAACAACTTATGCTAAGCAAGATAAGGAACTATGTGATAGAAAGATATATGACAAAGAACAATATGGCTATCACAAAGTAAAGTGCATAAGTAAAGGGCTCGGGTAAGAGATAACCGAGGCACGCGGAGACGACGATGTATCCCGAAGTTCACACCCTTGCGGATGCTAATCTCCGTTTGGAGCGGTGTGGAGGCACAATGCTCCCCAAGAAGCCACTAGGGCCACCGTAATCTCCTCACGCCCTCGCACAATGCAAGATGCCGTGATTCCACTAAGGGACCCTTGAGGGCGGTCACCGAACCCGTACAAATGGCAACCCTTGGGGGCGGTCACCGAACCCGTACACTTTGGCAACCCTTGGGGGCGATCACTAGAACCCGTCAAAATGCTCGGGGCGATCTCCACAACCTAATTGGAGACCCCGACGCTTGCCCGGAGGTTTACACCACAATGATTGAGCTCCGAACACCACCAACCGTCTAGGGCGCCCAAGCACCCAAGAGGAACAAGCTCAAGGGCACCAAGCACCCAAGAGTAATAAGCTTATCAACTTGTAACTTCCACGTATCACGTGGAGAACTCAAACTGATGCACCAAATGCAAGGCAAGGGCACACGGAGTGCCCAAGTCCTTCTCTCCCAAATCCCACCAAAGCAACAAATGCTAGGGAGGAAAATGAGAGGAAGAACAAAAGAAGAACACGTAGAAATCCAAGATCTAGATCCAAGGGGTTCCCTTCACAAAAAGGAGAAAGTGATTGGTGGAAATGTGGATCTAGATCTCCTCTCTCTTTTCCCTCAAAAACTAGCAAGAATCCATGGAGGGATTGAGAGTTAGCAAGCTCGAAGAAGGTCAACAATGGGGGAAGAACACGAGCTCAAAGGATAAGGTTCAATGGGTTAGAAGACCCCCTTTTATAGGTGGGGTAAAATCCAACCGTTATGCTCACAACCCACACAGAGTGGTACTACCGCTCATCCTCACGGTACTACCACTAGGGATCGCGGTACTACTGCTTGCGGTACAAAAAAATACTTCCGTACCTACCTCCGCAGGACTTGGGACGAGTTTTTTGGTCCGGAGCGGTACTACCGCTGTAGGAGCCGCGGTAGTACCGCTCTAGAGCGGTAGTAAAAAATTACATCCGCTCCAATTCGCGGTAGTACCGCTGCAGCCTTTTCAGAACACCAAAACTGCCACAACTTTTGCAAACGGACTCCAAATTTGATGAAACCAAGTTTGTTGGAAAGCTAGCGACAAGGGCTAACACAATCTTGAAAGAAATATCAATAAGAAGAAAAATAGAAAAGGCCCAAAATAAAATGGTGAGAACCCTTCCTCGGATAAGACCGGTAAAACCTCCAACACCGAAAACATCATAGAAGACGCATGCGAACTCCGTTTTCGATGAATTCAAGGTTGTCATCAAGATGACCATAAGCTCTAAGACTCACAAACGATCCTATAACCCGGTCTCCCAACTACCACCACGAGACCGATAAAATAGAAAACCTATCAAGGGAAAACCTTTGCCTTGCACATGGTCCACTTGAGCTAGATGATGACGATCTTGACTCCCTCAAGTTGGACTACCTTTCTTGATTGCGTTGGCTCGATGAAGACTAGATGATTGCTCCCCCATAGTCCACTATGGGTGAGCGACTCTTCGACACATCTTCACAAGTCCATTGACACCACAATGGATGGCAAGATTCAAACTTGATTGCTCCCCCATACTCCATTATGGGTGAGCCACTCTTTGTGTTGCTCCACTTGAACTTGCACACTGCAAACTTGATGACGATCACCACTTGATGTCATCCTCCATGGGTTGTATGGGATCTTCCTCTTGACGCAAGACCATGGAAACATACCTAACCCCACAAAGAACTCTCACGTAGACCATGGGTTAGTACACAAAGCGTAATGGACAAAGCTTACCATACCATGGGAACACTTGGTCCCACTCGGTACATCTTCTATGCTTTGTGAGTTGATCAACTTGATTCACTCTTGACTTAGTCTTGATCAACCTTGAATCTTTCCAACTCTCTTCATTTGGATGATGTCTTGAAGGTAAATATGAATGATCACGCAATCTTCTTCTTCAAGACATGCTTGCAATAAGCTCAACACTCACATGACCAATCTTTGGATAATTCCTTAATAGCACCTTGGTCAACTCATAAACTCCTTGAAACCAACACATGGACTTCAAGAAAAGCCTATGGACAAAACCTTCAAATATAACTCAAGGCAACCATTAGTCCATAGAGATTGTCGTCAATTACCAAAACCAATCATGGGGTGTCACGCCCAATATGCGACCCTATCTAAGAGGAACTCGAAGGTCCCACCATGGATAGACCCGCATATTGAAACGCTTTTGCAAGGTGGATATCATTACATCAACATTACATAATAGATGGGGATACATACAAGAGGCAAACAATGCCACATGAATACAACATCATCATACATAAGAGCACCATCCGACTACGGATGAAACACAAACAGAAACTCAAACGACATCCACCCTGCTAGCCCAGGCTGCCGACCCGGAACCTATCCCCTGATCAAAGAAGAAGCAGAAGAAGAACTCCAAACAAGCAAACATCGCTCTCGCGTCATGATCATCGCATAACCTGCACCTGCAACTGGTGTTGTAGTAATCTGTGAGCCACGAGGACTCAGCAATCCCATTACCATGGGTATCAAGACTAGCAAAGCTTAATGGGAAAGGAAGGGGTAAAGTGGTGAGGTTGCAGCAGCGGCTAAGCATAGTATGGTGGCTAACATACGCAAATGAGAGCGAGAAGAGAAACAAGCGGAACGGTCGTCAACTAGTAATGATCAAGAAGTGATCCTGAGCTCCTACTTACGTCAAACATAACACAGAAACCGTGTTCACTTCCCGGACTCTGCCGAGAAGAGACCATCACGGCTACTCACGCGGTTGATGCATTTTAATTCGGATCAGGTGTCAAGTTATCTACAACCGGACATTAACAAATTCCCATCTGCCACATAACCGCGGGCACGGCTCTCGAAAGTTTATACCCTGCAGGGGTGTCCCAACTTAGCCCATGACAAGCTCTCGCGATCAACGAAGGAATAGACCTTCTCCCAGGAAGACCAGACCAGTCTCGGAATCCCGGTTTACAAGACATTTCGACAATGGTAAAACAAGACCAGCAAAGCCGCCCGATGCGCCGACAATCCCGATAGGAGCTGCACATATCTCGTTCTCAGGGCAACACCGGATAAGCGAAGCGTACAGGTACCGACGAATCCAAGTTGCCAAGGAATGGTCCCGCACGGTGCTCTAGTTTGGACCAACACTTAGACAAGCATTGGCCCGGGGGGGGGCTATAATAAAGATGACCCTTGGGTTAATTACTCCCAAGGGAAAAGTAGGTGGTGGTGAGGCAAATGGTAAAACCAAGGTTGGGCCTTGCTGGACAAGTTTTATTCAAAGCGAACTGTCAGGGGGGTCCCATAAATCACCCGACCGCGTAAGGAACGCAAAATCCAGGAACATAACACCGGTATGACGGAAACTAGGGCGGCAAGAGTGGAACAAAACACCAGGCATAAGGCCGAGCCTTCCACCCTTTACCAAATATATAGATGCATTAATAATATAAGAGATATTGTGATATCCCAACCAAAATCCTGTCCACCATGGAGAAATCTTCAACTTCACCTGCAACTAGCAACGCTATAAGAGGGGCTGAGCAAAGCGGTAACATAGAAAAACAACGGTTTGCTAGGAATGGTGTCAAAGGTTAGAGGTTCATGGCAATTTGGGAGGCTTGATGAGCAACAGATAGGTAACGCGGCATAGCGATAGAACGAAGCAACTAGCATAGCAATGATAGTAGTGAGATCCAGGGTAGCGGTCATCTTGCCTGAAATCCCGCTAGGAAGAAGAACGAGTCCATGAAGAAGATGAAGCCACGAAGACGAACCAAGCGTAGACGAACGAATCCTCACGATCGCAACGCAACGGGAACTATCGAGAAGAAGCACACAACATAGTAAACACACCACACATAGACAAGACATGATGCATAACAAGCATGATGCATGACAAGGCCACATGAAGCTACTCATGGCAAGAGATGATGCAAACAAGAACAACACATCAAGGCAAGTTTAAATGAGGCCGGAAACAACACATAACAACTCCGGTAAGTCCTCATATGCATATTTCGAAATTGCTCCAGATCTGAATAAACCTTATGTTCAAGTTGTCAAACAGCAAGTTAAAGATGCACCATGATGAACTACACGAAATTCTAGTCAAGTTACATATAAAGTTCATTAGATTCGGAGCTACGGCCTCGAAGATATGAGCAAAACAAGATAAGCATGACATTGATGCAAAATACATACAAACATCAAGCAAACACACCAAAACAAGGATGCAACATGATAATATGAAGCTACATGCAAAATCAAGCAAGTTTCATATAGAGCACACTCAAAACGGAGCAACGGTTCAACACATGCACACTATACAAGTCATAACAACAATCTGTCCAAAACAGCAACTAGGCATATTGCAAGCATCAAAACAACATGCTACAGCACCCCAACATAATAACAAAAGGCATGGGCATGAAGTACAGGTAAAGCACTACAAAACATGAACACTGAGCTATCTCCAGAAATCACTAGAACATGCTCAAAAAGACATGAAAAGATTGCAAATAATAACAGTTTCAGACTTCAGCAGAAATAACATCAGCTTGCAATGTTTAGAGCAAGCAAACAATATGTTACAGGAAGCTATCATGGCAAACAAAGGCATTTCATGAATCTACTAATTGCATAGATCAAAAGTCCCTTACTGACCATGAGCCAAAAAGGATCAGAAAATATGATGGCACCCATGTAAACATGGCAAGTTATATTACAGATTCAAACATGGCAGGAGCAACAATAAGTAGGCATGTTGATGAGCTTGAACCACTCACCACAGAGCAATACAAGGCATGGCAAGGCAACCAACAGTAAGAAGACATGTTTATGAAGCTAAGCATGGCAAGAGCAAGGTCATAAGGTGCATGGATCACTAGCAAAAAATCATGGAAACATTGAACTTAATGTTAACAGGCTGACAGCAACATCATTTAGCAACTTTAGAGCAAGATTACAACAAGCTACAGCAAGCTATAATTGCAACCAAGGGCATGAATGGATAGAGCATGACATGTAGATCAAAACATGTTTATAGAGCATCTCCATATTATGCATATAATGATTAGTAGCAACATGTTAACATAGCAACAACATATAACAGAATCTGCCTAGCAAAACAGCAACAGCAAGTACACTACTTAACAAGCTCGATACACTCAGCACACAACTCACAAAAATACATGGTTGACACCCCTGGAAAGATGGCATAGCATAGATCAACATACATGTAGGCCTCAACCTCATAGGATGCACACATCAAACATGGCAAAAATGATAAATGAGCAAGTTATAACAGTTTCACCAGATTAACATCAACATGCACTTTTCTAACAGCATTTCGGGCATCAAAATGAGCTTAAATGAAAATGATGCAATGGAATGAAATTAAGTACTCGTCAAGACGAACAATTTGACATATTACATGCACGAAACGGAGCTACAGATGCAGAGATACAGCAGGTCAAACATGGCATGATTATGTTCGAAAACAGGGACTTAGGCAGATTTTGCACCTCGGGGAAAAGTCAACCGGATCTGGATCGGGCTCGCCGGAGAAACTCGCCGGAGCGGAGGGAGATGATGGAGACAGCCGGATCCGGCCGGGGTCGACGCGGGGGCGCCGGATCTGGAGGAGGCCGGGGCGGGGGTCGACGGGGCCGGGCGGAGGAGGACGCGGCAGCCACGGCGGCGGCGGCGGCGCCATGGCCGGGCACGGGCGGAGCGCGGGGCGCGGACCGGGCGCGGCGGCGGCGAGGCCGCAGCCGGCGGTGGGGCAGAGGCAGGCTCGGGCGGCGGACGGGCTCGGGCGCGGGGGCGCAGGGGCGGCGGCGGCCGCGGGCGCTGCGGGCGGGGCGCAGCAGGAGGGCGGCGGCGGAGGTCCAGGCACGGCGGGGCGGCTCGCCGGCGCCGGAGGCGGGCGGCGGCGGCGCTCGCCGGCGGCGGCCGGGAGCCGAGGCGCGGGCGACGCGCGGCGGATGGGCCGGGCGGGCCCCGCCTGGGCCCGGCGGGCCGGCGCGGTGGAGGGGGGCGCGGGGCGACATGGCGGCGGGGGATTGGTTGAAGGCGGCGGTGGAGCTGAGGTGGCGGCGTGTGATTCGCTGGGGTTTGGTGGCTGGCGGCGGTGGACGTGTCCGGCGGCGGGGTGGACATGTCCGGCGGGCGAGAGGGAGGTTTGATCTAGGGTTAGACCCGAAAATTCGGAGGGGGAGGTGTATTTATAGGTAGAGGGAGCTAGGAGAGTCCAAATGAGGTGCGGTTTTCGGCCACGCGATCGTGATCGAATGACCGAGAACATGGAGGGGAGTTTGCTGGGTTTTGGGCCACTTCGGAAGGGGTGTTGGGCTACAAAGAGAAGGAGGCTTTTGCGGTTACCCGGCTAGCCGTTGGAGTATCAAACGACCTCCAAATGGCATGAAACTTGACAGGCGGTCTACCGGTGCTATACCAAGGCCGCTTGGCAAACCTCGGGCCATTCCGAGAAAGTTTAATACCCGCTCACAACAGAAGACAAAAGGGGGACGCCGGGGGACATAGGAGCGCTGGATTGCAAAACGGACAACGGGGAAAATGCTCGGATGCATGAGACGAACACGTATGCAAAATGAAATGCACATGATTATATGATAAAATGCAGATGATGACATGGCAAAATGCAAAACGCAAGCAAGTGACATGGCAACAACGACGAATAACTGGCAGACACCTGGCGCATCGGATCCGAGGCGTTACATGGGGGCATCGCATGTTCTTTCAATCTCCCCCATTTTGGTAATTGATGACAATCACTTTCAAGAGAGTTTATATAAGGAATTATGCATCACCATGCAATGCAACAACCAATAGTGCATGCGAATGAGATGCAAATGCTAAGGAACAAAACCAAAGCAAGAGGAGACAACTCTCTAAACTTCTCCACAAAACTCTCTGAAACTTCTCCCCCATTGGCATCGATTGCCAAAATGGGCTAAAAGCTTAGAAGGCCAATATAAAATTTGTTCCTCCATAAATTGTGTATTTCTCAACAAGAGAGTGGAATGCAATACACATATCCAACGGTAAATACTTGGAGGAAGACAAACTATATTGAGGCCCAAAGATTGCAAAAGGAAGATATGCCACAAAGACATAATCAAAGAGAGAAACAAGCAATCAAGCAATCAAAAGATACCAATTGAAGCAAGCTATCAAAAGACACCAATTGAACCAACTAGGCCAATGATCCTATGAGCCACATGAATAAAGGATATTATGATAAGAGCGGAGCAGTGTTCTAAAGAAACTAGAGAAGCTCCCCATGATTTGTGCACATCAAGAATTTTTGTATTTGGATACAAAGTGCACAAAATAGGATCATAGCTCCCCCAAAATCAATAGAAACTTACAACAAGTGCAAGTGAGCATATAGGAAACAAAGACTAGTACTTGCAACAAACACATGGTTGAGCAACAAGTAAGAGAGGCAACTTAAGAGTGGGCTCAACCAAAAAGATGTGTGTGACTCAAGGCAATGCACTTGAGAAGACTAATGTACAGAAGAGCATTAAGCATCAATAAAGTCTTCAAAGAATGAGGCACACGGTGCAAGGCCTATCATTCCCACACACAACTAGCGAATGGGTTCACAAGCTTACTAATAAGCATAGAGAGAACCTATGCTTGTGACAACCCGCGGTGAAGATAGAAGATGAGAGGCTCATCAAGACGAGGGATACCAAAAAAGATGGCAAAAGCCTCGTAAAGATAAGCAAGAGGAAAATAATGTTCACCACACAACAGTGCAACAAGATGCAACGATATAGGACACACACTCAAGGCAAAAGCTTTCATGGAGCCACCAAAGAAATAACATTAGAAAGACAAGGTGGACGTGAAAGAAAGGATATCAACTAGAGATGTAATTTCTCTCAAGTGTATAAGGTTCTATGTAGACGAAATCATGATGATATATATATATATATATATCTACAAAGAAGGATGTACACCCGAAATAGTTACAACACGAAGGAACAAGATATCCACAAGGAAGTCATAAATATACCAATAAGATATTTGCTTGAAAGCATAGCACTTGGCTAGATATGGTCTTATTGTATATAAATGAAATCCAAACACACATCCATTAAAGGCATCACAACTAGCAACAAGAGATCATCGTTGGGATGCTTTGAGAAAGGAAACAAGTATCACAAGATATGAAATGAATATCATGCCAAGACACACCCTACACAAGGTTGAATGCAAGAGGGGAAAGCATGAATAGATACTTGTTACTGAGATATCATTGGAAGGATGTAGTAGATACCAATTGAAGGTAGATAGTAGTTCATTGATCATCCTAGCTTGACTCCAATATGCACACGGTGACAACACCTTCCTTGTGAGTGAGCCGAGCATCCAATGTATCTCCAAATGTTCCTAGAAGAACAACACAAACTAAACGGTACCCAAACTTATCGGGACCAAATAGTTAGAAACACCAATACATAGGACAAACTCCACATAAATATGTGCATATAGATATGAAAAAGAATTTCATGCACATCTCATCCAAATTGAGACTAGGTGGAGTTTCCCCTATATATTGAGTTAAAGAAAGAAAGCAAGCCAAATAAAATACATGAAGTAAACATGCATGCTCAAGACTTTCAAAACCCGAAACCAAAAGACAAAGAAATGCCAAGTGAAAAGGATACCAAATGGAGAAATCATCACTTGGAAAATATCATTAAAGATACATCAAGGAATGAGATATCCATTGATACACACTAAATTAAAGATGTCAAACTCCCAAAGAGAGGATGGTTCCAAACAAACCAAGCTCTCAAAAAAGTTTCATGATGGCACAAAGTACCAAAAAGAAATGGCTTGCCTTCCACCAAAACACACTTGATGAGGATCACAAGATGAGCGTTATTAGAGAAAATAGGATAGCTCCCCCACGAGTTGTGCACTATAGAGAATTTGCTTTTGAATACAAAATGCACAAGGTGGGATCACCACTTTCACTATATCTAGAAAACACTAGATAAGAACAAGAGGTAAACAAGATCCACAAGTGGTAGGGAAGACAATGGGAGTTGACACAAACCTTGGCAAGAGATAAGGCAAATAAAAGCAAGGCCAATGTAAAGATGATCAATAATTTCTACCACACATAAGTGAGTACCAATTGTCAAAAGACAAGAAGTATTTGGAAATAATTCCCGTTGGTAGATAACAATGATATCCAACATCATCTTCACACCGAACGCACGCAAATTGCAACTTGTAGAGCTAACATGCCACCTAGGAACAAGATAATTTACAATATCAATTCTAGGTGACAATATCTCAAATGTACACATTTTCTAGGCTAGTAATATACACATAGCATATTACTCCCCCATAATGTGATACCAATGAAATATAAACAAGAGGCAAAATAACGATCCAACAAGAGATAATTAATGGACAATTTAGAGTTTGAATTTCTCATGAGAAGACATACCACATAGCAACTAGATAATCTTGAAATATCAATACTAGGTGGTATTACTCATGTACACACATTTATAGGATTGTGAGGTGCACAAATCACATCACTCCCCCATAATGGATATTCCATTAATCTCTCACAAGAGCCAACTAAGAAATAAACAAGATGCACTAAGGCTCAACGAACGACACACAAGTACATGATGTGCAAACCAACACACACAAAGGCAATTTGGAGACGCATCATATACAAACACATGCAAGGAACAAAACCCAAAACATGCAAGGGTGCAAGTAACTTTCAATGTAAGCAATTTAAGTACAAGTTACTGCAAGGAGGCACATTGGATATAGGATATAGACTTGATGATTCAATTGACTTGGCTTGAGACAATAAGAGTGATGAAGTCCCCTTGATTCTTCATAATGTAGCCAAGTCTCCAATGCCCTCCAACAACACCTATTGATCAAATTTGAGCTTGGTGGTCCCCAACCAAGTTGGGTCCTAAGAGGTTAGTCACAATAGACTTGGCTACCCAAATGGTTCTTTTCTTGACACCACTTTGAGTACCAACAAACGTGGCAAACACATTGCCACCCTTATCCTTCCCGAGAGAATAGATATCATCAATAATAATTGGGTTGGATAAGTTACCACTAGTGCATGAAGAAGCGACATGACCTTTCTCACGACATAAGTAGCAACGTCTACTCTTCACTTTCTTCTCACTTGATTTCTCAACAAGAGAAGCATTAACTTGAGTCTTCTTGGGAAGTGGCCTTTCTTCAACCTGAGGTTGAGCATGATATTGAACTTGGGGCCTCTTCCCTTGTTGCTTGACACTAATGGCCGCCTTCTTCAATGGGCAAGATCTAACATGATGCCCTTCAATTTTGCACTTGAAGCAAATAATCTTGGCCGAGCTCTTGACTTGTTTTTGGCCCTTCTTGTTGTTGATCTTGGACTTCTTCTTCTTATTGGAGTTGAATCCAAGTCCACCTTTGTCATTGGGGGATTTTTGCACACTCAAGATATTGTTGAGTGTGGCCTTCCCTTCATGACACTTTTCCAAGTCTTTCATCAATGAAGTGACTTGGGCCTTGAGCTCTTTGATTTCCTCTACATGGTTAGTCTCAACACAAGTACTAGAGGAAGTATAAGCTTCATCGTTAGAGCAACAAGACAAGGAAAGCAATTCATCACAAGATGTACCAATATTGTGAGTAGATGAACTACAAGGACTAGCACATAGCAATATAGCATTTTGACTAGAAGTAGTGCTAGTATCCACATGAGGCTCACTAGATGTTACCTTAGCAAGCATGGCCTCATGAGCTATCTTTAGCACATTATGGGATACTAGAAGATCATCATGAGAGCTTGTGAGCTTTACATGATTTTCTTCCAACATCCCATAATTGCTATATAGCAACTCAAGTTGAGCCCTCAGCTCAACATTCTCCTTCAATATGGATGCTTCACAAGAGATAGAGTTAGTAGCACAAGCATCATCATTAGCAACAAGAGGAGAAGACAACTTGGCAAGCTCTTTTAAATAAGAAGCTTCGAGTTGAGCATGAGACTCGGTGAGTTTGATGAGCTCACCCTTGATGACCCTTGAGCCATTTTCTAGGTGCTCAAAATCCTCAAGGAGTCTAGCATGAGCAACTTCAAGCTTAGCATTTTTAGTTTCAAAGACAATGGCCACCTCAAGAGCTCTGTCGTTAGATTCCTTCACTCTAGATAATTCTAGAGCAAAAGTCTCCTCAAGAGATTCGGAGGTGGTTTGTTCATGTTCAAGAGCTTGAGATAGCTCCGCGATCTCATTTGCATAATCACGCCCATGAGCTTCCATTTTCTCAATGGCGACCTCATGCTCCTCTAGATGAGATTCCAACTCCTCAATGTATTTCTTGCAATCAATGGCAATGGACATTATTTCCATGAAGTTGGAACGAGCAATTTTATTTTTATGAAGAGCTTTAAAATCATTTCCCCCTTAGTTTTTAGGGAGGCAACATTATCATTCTCTTCATCATTATCCTCATCATCATTATCCTCATCATCATTAGCATCAACATCATCATCAAGAGACATATTGGGGTACAAAGTAGGAGATACCTTTGACGCCTTAGCCATAAGGCAAAAAGCAATAGATGATGATGTAGGATCCCTTGAGGCACCATTAAACACCACATCTTGTTCCATGGAGTGTTTGGTTTCCTCTACATTGTTAGCACAACAATTCGAGGAAATAGATGCATTTTTATCATGGCAACAAGACATAGCAAGCATATCATCATGAGATTTAGTCAATCAATTTCTACATGATATGCAAGGACTATCAACACAAGCATGTGAAACATTTGGAGTGCTAGATGTGTTAAAGTCCAAAGATGAAGCATTGCAATAAGAAAGTGATGAAGGATTATCAACAATAAGCCCACTATCATCATTGCAATGAACACCACTACTCACCATGTCATTATCTTGTGGCGAACCACATATAGGTGAAGTAGAAGAAGTTGAGAACGCAACACGGCCGGAGGTGGAGGGAGAACAATCATCCTTACAAAACTTGGACACGCCATATTTATCTTGAAGCTTTGTCCACAACTCATGAGCATCCCGGAACGGCATGAGTTGAAATATAACTACATTGCTCAAAGCATCGAAAAGCACATTAGAAGCTTGAGCATTGAGATAAGAGTTTTTCTCATCCTATAAAGATAATCTTTGGGGATCCTTTGGAGGAGAAAAACCCATATCTACAATTCGCTCTAAATTTGGGTCCATGACCCTAAAGAGATTAAGCATGCGAATTACCCAAACATCAAAATTTGTGCCATCGAAACTAAGAGTGTCAGAGAATCCTAAACCCCTAGTCGACATCTTTACTCTCTAGGCGGTTAAGCCCAACAAAGAGAGACGAGGCTCTGATACCAATTGAAAGATCATGGATGTCGCCTAGAGGGGGGGGGGTGAATAGGCGTTTTAAAATAATTATGGTAGAGGCTTGAACAAATGCGGAATAAACCTAGCGGTTAATTTGTCAAGCACAAAACCTACAAAAACTAGGCTCACCTATGTGCACCAACAACTTATGCTAAGCAAGATAAGGAACTATGTGATAGCAAGATATATGACAAAGAACAATATGGCTATCACAAAGTAAAGTGCATAAGTAAAGGGCTCGGGTAAGAGATAACCGAGGCACGCGGAGACGACGATGTATCCCGAAGTTCACACCCTTGCGGATGCTAATCTCCGTTTGGAGCGGTGTGGAGGCACAATGCTCCCCAAGAAGCCACTAGGGCCACCGTAATCTCCTCACGCCCTCGCACAATGCAAGATGCCGTGATTCCACTAAGGGACCCTTGAGGGCGGTCACCGAACCCGTACAAATGGCAACCCTTGGGGGCGGTCACCGAACCCGTACACTTTGGCAACCCTTGGGGGCGGTCACCGGAACCCGTCAAAATGCTCGGGGCGATCTCCACAACCTAATTGGAGACCACGACGCTTGCCCGAAGCTTTACACCATAATGATTGAGCTCCGAACACCACCAACCGTCTAGGGCGCCCAAGCACCCAAGAGGAACAAGCTCAAGGGCACCAAGAACCCAAGAGTAATAAGCTTCTCAACTTGTAACTTCCACGTATCACGTGGAAAACTCAAACCGATGCACCAAATGCAATGTCAAGGGCACATGGAGTGCCCAAGTCCTTCTCTCCCAAATCCCACCAAAGCAACTAATGCTAGGGAGGAAAATGAGAGGAAGAACAAAAGAAGAACACGAAGAACTCCAAGATCTAGATCCAAGGGGTTCCCCTCACAAAAAGGAGAAAGTGATTGGTGGAAATGTGGATCTAGATCTCCTCTCTCTTTTCCCACAAAAACTAGCAAGAATCCATGGAGGGATTGAGAGTTAGCAAGCTCGAAGAAGGTCAACAATGGGGGAAGAACACGAGCTCAAAGGATAAGGTTCAATGGGGAAAAAGACCCCCTTTTATAGGTGGGGGAAAATCCAACCGTTATGCTCACAACCCGCACAGAGCGGTAATACCGCTCGTCCTCACGGTACTACCGCTAGGGATCGCGGTACTACTGCTTGCGGTACAAAAAATACTTCCGTACCTACCTCCGCAGGACTTGGGACGAGTTTTTTGGTCCGGAGCGGTACTACCGCTGTAGGAGCCGCGATAGTACCGCTCTGGAGCGGTAGTAAAAAATTACATCCGCTCCAATTCGCGGTAGTACCGCTGCAGCCTTTTGAGAACACCAAAACTGCCACAACTTTTGCAAACGGACTCCGAATTCGATGAAACCAAGTTTGTTGGAAAGCTAGCGACAAGGGCGACAAGACCCATCTGTTAGCTTAGGATATGATCATTCAGTTTATTGCTATTGCTTTCTTAATGTCAAATACATATTCCTTCGACTATGATATCATGCAACTCCCGGATACCGGAGGAATACCTTTTGTGCTATCAAACATCACAACTTAACTGGGAGATCATAAAGATGCTCTACAGGTATCTCTGAAGGTCTCTTTGAGCTGGCATTGACCGAGAATAGGATTTGTCACTCCGAGTATCGGAGAGGTATCTTTGGGCCCTCTCGATAATACACATCACAAGAAGCTTGCAAGCAAAGTGATTGAGTTGTTAGTTACGAGATGATGTATTATGGAATGAGTAAAGAGACTTGCCGGTAACGAGATTGAACTAGGTATGAAGATACCAACGATCAAATCTCGGGCAAGTAACATACCGATAGACAAAGGGAATTATGTATGTTGTCATAAGGTTCGACCGATAAAGATCTTTGTAGAATATGTGGGAACCAATGTGGGCATCCAGGTTCCGCTATTTGTTATTGACTGGAGAGGTGTCTCGGTCATGTGTACATAGTTCTTGAACCCGTAGGGTCCGCACGCCGTTGACGATATAATATTATATGAGTTATGTGATTTGGTGACCAAATGTTGTTCGGAGTCCAGGATGAGATCACGAACATGAAGAGGAGCTCTGGAATGGTCCGAAGGTAAAGATTAATATATAGGACGGTGCTATTTGGACACTAAAAGGTTACGGAGTGTATCAGGTAGTCGTCGGATCACTGGAAGGGGTTCCGGGAAGCCCCGAGAGGTTAATGGGCCTTATGGGCCAAGAGGGGGGAACACACCAGCCCACAAGGGGCTGGCACGACCCTTCCCTTGGCCGCCGGCCCTATGGATGGAAAGGGGGAGGGCTAGCCCCTCTTTTCTTCCCTCCACCTAGGAGGAAGGAAAGGGGGAACCTCCTCCTGCCTTCCCCCAGCAGGCATACAAGGAAGGTGGTGGGGGGGGGGGGGGGGCGCTAGAGGCAGCAGCCCAAGGGGGCCGACTGGCCACCCTTGGCCCGCCTCATGGCTGCCTCCCCCTACCTATATATATAGGGGTGCCACACAAACCCATGCCATCTCTTACCCGTGTGCAGCGCCCCTGTCCATAGTTTAGTCCTCCGTCTAGTTTTCCGCAGTACACGGCAAAGCCCTACGGTAACAAGTTCACCATCAACGTCACCACACCGTCGTGCTGCCGGAACTCATCTACTACTTCGCCCATCTTGCTGGATCAAGAAGGCGAGGACGTCATCGAGTTGAATGTGTGCTGAACGCGGAGGTGCCGTACGTTTGGTACTTGATCAGTTGGATGGCGAAGAAGTTTGACTACAGTATCGTGTTAATAAACGCTTCTGCTTTACGGTCTACGAGGGTACATAGACATACTCTCCCCTCTCATTGCTATGCATCTCCATGGATAGATCTTGCGTGTGCATAGATTTTTTTTGTTTTCCATGCAATGTTCCCCAACATATAGATGCTCATGTCAAGGGTATTGATGGTTTGCAATGGAGCATTACTTGTGTTTATGGAATAATGTGGGAAAGAGAGCCGGCACTCCAGGAGGTTATTGCAAAAGCTTGGGAGGAGGCGGGTCAGATGCATTGCCATGGTTATGTCCATGCAGCCTTAGGATCCACTATGCAAGCTAGGTACTTGGAGTAGGGAGAAGTTTGGCAATGTGTCAAAAGAAATAGCCGTTGTAAGATTAACTAGGAGAACTTATGCTGATGAACACTAACCATTGTAAGATCAGGAAAGTGACAGGTAGAATGAATGAACTCCCATATAGAGAAGAGATGATGTGGCTGCAACGATCTGGTGTGAATTGGCGAAAAGAAGGTGATGGAAACACACAATTTTTCCATGCAAAGGCTATTTGGCGAGCAAGAAACAACACGATCCAGAAATTATAGGATACTCATGGTACTGTACATTCAAGGACTAAAAGAGATGGGGGCTGCGATAACAGGGTATTTTGAAAATCTTTTTACTACCGACCCTCTACTTGATCCATCCCCGGTTGTTAAATTGTTTCAGCCTATGATGACTCTAGAGACAAATGATAGACTTTGTACTGAATTCTCAGATAAAGAAATTGCATATGCTCTATTTCAGATAGGCCCTTTGAAGGCCCCAGGCCCAGATGGATTTCTGGCACATTTTTTCAGCGCAATTGGAGCACCTTATAGGAAGGTATTATACTTGCAATTAAGGAGTTATTTCGCACGGGTGTCATGCCTCCTGGAATAAATGAAACTGTTATAGTTATGATTCCTAAATAACAAACCCAGTTAAGGTTACGGATATTCGCCCCATTAGCTTATGGAATGCAATCTACAAAGTGGTCTCTAAATGCTTGGTGAATCGCTCAAGGCCTGTTCTTGATGATGTTATTTCTCGTGCCCAAAGTGCATTTTTTCATGGGCGCATGATTATGTATAATGCTTTTGTGGCCTTTGAGTGCATCCACCATATTAAGCACGAGAAGGACCCTACAAAGAGTTTTTGTTCTTATAAACTGGATCTCTCTAAAGCATGTGATAGAGTGGACTGGAATTACCTTAAGAAGATGATGCAAAAGCTTGACTTTGCTCACCGGTGGGTTGACTGGATAATGGCATGTGTCACCTCAGTGAGATATTTCGTGAAATTTAATGGTGCCATCTTGGATTTATTTGCACTGACCCGTGGTCTTCCTCCTATCCCCATATTTATGCTTATTTGTTCATGACGGTCTTTCTGCAGTTTCCTTAAAGGCATAAATGATGTTGACATCTCCCCTATAAGGATTACTAGACGGCCCCTGGAGTTTCACATTTGTTATTTCCTGATGACACACTTTTATTCATAAAACCTTGTGTCGCGGAAGCAAATTATATAAAAAAGATCCTATATATCTATTGGGCAGCTACATGTTAATTGATCAATCCCTCAAAATGTTCCATGTTGTTTGGGAACTCGTGCCCGGATGCAAACAGTGCCAGTGTTAAGCATATTATTCAAGTCACAACTTCTGATTTTGAGGAGAAATACTTGGGGCTGCCTACCCCCGATGGAAGAATGCCTAAAGGAAAATTTCAGAACTTGCATGTTAGACTCACAAAATGTTTGTTTAATTTTGATGGGCACCACCAAACGCAAGCAGGCAAAGAAGTGTTGATCAGGGCGATAGCTAATAACCCACAAGTATAGGGGATCGGAACAGTTTTCGAGGGTAGAGTATTCAACCCAAATTTATTGATTTGACACAAGGGGAGCCAAAGAATATTTGCAAGTATTAGCAGCTGAGTTGTCAATTCAACCACACCTGGAGATTAGTTATCTGCAACAATATGATCAGTAGCACAATAATATGATAATTTTGATAGCAGTGGTAACAGTAATGGTAACGGTAATAATGATAACAATAGTAACTTAGCAGAAACAATATGTAGGAAAATCATAGGCATTGGATCGGTGAATTTGTTGGATGATATTCATCATATAACAGTCATAACCTAGGACAATATGGAAGTAGCTCCAGTTCATAAATATAATGTAGGCTTGTATTCCGTAAATTGTCATACTGCTACCTCTTGAGCATGCGTTGGTTTTCCCTTGAAGAAGAAATGGTGTTGCAGCAAAGTAGCGTAAGTATTTCCCTCAGTTTTTGAGAAACAAGGTATCAATCCAGTAGGAGGCTACACTCAAATCCCTCATACCTACACAAACAAATAAGAACCTTGCAACCAACGCGATAAAGGGGTTGTCAATCCCTTCACGACCACTTGCTAAAGTGAGATCTGATAGAGATAATAAGATAAATATTTTTGGTATTTTTATGATATAGATTGGAAAGTAAAGATTGCAAAATAAAATTAATCAAAAACTTATATGATGGAAAATAGACCCGGGGGCCATAGGTTTCACTAGTGGCTTCTCTCAAGATAGCATAAGTATTGCAGTGGGTAAACAAATTACTGTCGAGCAATTGATAGAAAAGTGCATAGTTATGAGAATATCTAGGCATGATCATGTATATAGGCATCACGTCCGCGACAAGTAGATCGAAACGATTCTGCATCTACTACTATTACTCCACACATCGACCACTATCCAGCATGCATCTAAAGTATTAAGTTCATAAGAACAGAGTAACGCATTAGGCAAGATGACATAATGTAGAGGGATAAACTCAAGAAATATGATATAAATCCCATCTTTTTATCCTCGATGGCAACAATACAATACGTGCCTTTCTGCCCCTGCTGTCACTAGGAAAGGACACCGCAAGATTGAACCCAAAGCTAAGCACTTCTCCCATTGCAAGGAAGATCAATCTAGTAGGCCAAACCAAACTGATAATTCGAAGAGACTTGCAAAGATAACAAATCATACATAAAAGAATTTAGAGGAGATTCAAATATTGTTCATAGACAATCTTGATCATAAACCCACAATTCATCAGATCTCGGCAAACACACCGCAAAAATAATTACATCGAATAGATCTCCAAGAAGATCGAGGAGAACTTTGTATTGAGATCCAAAGAGAGAGAAGAAGCCATCTAGCTAATAACTATGGACCCAAAGGTCTGTGGTAAACTACTCACAATTCATCGGAGAGGCTATGGTGTTAATGTAGAAGCCCTCCGTGATCGATTCCCCCTTCGGCAGAGTGCCGAAAAAGGCCCCAAGATGGGATCTCATGGGTACAGAAGGTTGCGGTGGTGGAAATAGGGTTTCGTGGTGCTCCTGGATGTTTTCAGGGTATATGAGCATATATAGGCGAAAGAAGTCGGTCAGGGGAGCCACGAGGGGACCACGAGGGTGGGGGGCGTGCCTACCCCCCTGGGCGCGCCTCCCTGCCTCGTGGCCTCCTTGTTTCTTTCTTGACGCCCACTCCAAGTCTCTTGGATTGCATTTGTTCCAAAAATAACTCTCCCGAAGGTTTCATTCCGTTTGGACTCCGTTTGATATTCTTTTCTGCGAAACACTGAAATAGGCAAAAAAACGACAATTTGGACTGGGCCTCCGGTTAATAGTTTAGTCCCAAAAATAATATAAAAGTGTATAATAAAGCCCATTAAACATCCAAAACAGATAATATAATAGCATGGAACAATCAAAATTTTAGATACGTTGGAGACGTATCAAGCATCCCGAAGCTTAATTCCTGCTCGTCCTCGAGTAGGTAAATGATAAAAACAGAATTTTTGATGTGGAATGCTACCTAACATAATTCTCAATGTAATTTTCTTTATTGTGGTATGAATGTTCAGATCCAAAAGATTCAAGATAAAAGTTTAATATTGACATAAAAATAGTAATACTTCAAGCATGCTAACCAAGTAGTTTATGTCTTATCAAAATAACATAGCCAAAGAAAGCTTATCCCTACAAAATCATATAGTTTGGCCATGCTTCATTTTCGTCACACAAAATGTTCCCATCATGCATAACCCCGGTTTCAGCCAAGCAATTGGTTCATACTTTTTAACGCGCTTCAGCCTTTTCAACCCTCACGCAATACATGAGCATAAGCCATGGACATAGCAGTATGGGTGGAGTAGAGTATGATGATAGGGATCATGTGAGAAAACAAAAAAAGAAGAAAGTCTCACATTGACACGACTAATCAACGGGCTATGGAGATGCCCATCAATTGATGTCAATACGAGGAGTAAGGATTGCCATGCAATGGATGCACTAGAGCTATAAATGTTAAGTGGTTGTTCATCCAACTTGCCTGCTCATGAAGACCTAGGGCATTTTGAGGAAGCCCATCATTGGAATATACAAGCCAAGTTCTATAATGAAAAATTCCCACTTAGTATATGAAAGTGACAAAATAAGAGACTCTCTATCATGAAGATCATGGTGCTATTTTGAAGCACAAGTGTGGAGAAAGGATAGTAACATTGTCCCTTCTCTCTTTTTCTCTCATTTTTTTATTTGGGCTTCTTTGGCCTCTTTTTTTATTTGGGCTTCTTTGGCCTCTTTTATTTTTCATAAATTCCAGAGACTCATCCCAACTTGTGAGGGAATAATTGCTTCCATCATCCTTTCCTCACATGGGACAATGCTCTAATAATTAAGATCATCACACTTTTATTTACTTACAACTCAAGAATTACAACTCAATACTTAGGACAAAATATGACTCTATGTGGATGCCTCCGGCGGTGTACCGGGATACGCAATGAATCAAGAGCGACATGTATGAAAGAATTATAAAGGTGGCTTTGCCACAAATACGATGTCAACTACATGATCATGCAAAGCAATATGACAATGATGGAGCGTGTCATAATAAACGGAACGGTGGAAAGTTGCATGGCAATATATCTCGGAATGGCTATGGAAATGCCATAATAGGTAGGTATGGTGGCTGTTTTGAGGAAGATATAAGGAGGTTTATGTGTGATAGAGCGTATCGTATCACGGGGTTTGGATGCACCGGCGAAGTTTGCACCAACTCTCAAGGTGAGAAAGGGCAATGCACGGTACCGTAGAGGCTAGCAAATTGCGGAAGGGTAAGAGTGCGTATAATCCATGGACTCACATTAGTCATAAAGAACTCATATACTTATTGCAAAATTTTATTAGCCCTCGAAGCAAAGTACTACTACGCATGCTCCTAGGGGAAGGGTTGGTAGGAGTTAACCATCGCGCGATCCCGACCTCCACTCGTAAGGAAGGCAATCAAAGAACACCCCATGCTTCAAATTTGTCACACAACGTTCACCATATGTGCATGCTACGGGACTTGCCAACTTCCACACAAGTATTTATCAATTTGGTAAATACCCAACTAGCATGACTCTAACACTACCACCTTTATACCTCAAAACAATTATCAAGTATCAAATTTATCATAGTGTTTAATGCGCTCCATATGAAAGTTTTTATTTTACCCAACTTGGATGCCCATCATATTAGGACTAATTTTATAACCAAAGCAAATTACCATGCTGTTCTAAAAGACTCTCAAAATAATATAAGTGAATCATGAGAGATCAATAATTTCTATAAAATAAAACCACCACCGTGCTCTAAAAAGATATAAGTGAAGTACTAGAGCAAAATTATCTAGCTCAAAAGATATAAGAGAAGCACATAGAGTATTCTAATAAATTCCGATTCATGTGTGTCTCTCCCAAAAGGTATGTACAGCAAGGATGATTGTGGTAAATTAAAAAGAAAAGACTCAAATCATACAAGACGTTCCAAGCAAAACACATATCATGTGGTGAATAAAAATATAGCCTCAAGTAAAGTTACCGATAGACGAAGAGGAAAGAGGGGATGCCTTCCGGGGCATCCCCAAGCTTAGGCTTCTGGTTGTCCTTGAATTTTACCTTGGGGTGCCTTTGGCATCCCCAAGCTTAGGCTCTTGCCACTCCTTATTCCATAATCCATCAAATCTTTACCCAAAAACTTGAAAACTTCGCAACACAAAACTCAACAGAAAATCTCATGAGCTCCGTTAGCGAAATAAAACAAACCACCACTTTAAGGTACTGTAATGAACTCATTCCTTATTTATATTGGTGTTAAAACTACTGTGTTACAACTTCTCTATGGTTCATACCCCCCCGATACTAGCCATAGATGCATCAAAATAAGAAAACAACGCACGAAAAACAGAATCTGTCAAAAACAGAACAGTCTGTAGCAATTTGTAACTTTCGAATACTTATGGAACCCCAAAAATTCTACAAAAATAGGAAGTCCTAGATAATTTGTATATTAATATTCAGAAAAAAGAATCAACTGAAAATAAAGTTTATTTGATTTATTAAAATTATTCTTGTGCACGCATAAGTTTCTGTTTTTCAGCAAGATCAAATTAACTATCACCCAAGAAGATCCTATAGGTTTTACTTGGCACAAACACTAATTAAAACATAAAACCACATATAACCAGAGGCTAGATGAATTATTTATTAACAAACATGAACAAAAAGTAAAGAACAAAAATAAAATTGGGTTGCCTCCCAACAAGCGCTATCGTTTAATGCCCCTAGCTAGGCATAAAAGCAAGAATAGATCTAGGTATTACCATCTTTGGTATTTATCTTTTTAATGGAGTTATGCTCGGATCTGGGAGGTTCCTTGCGTTTTCCTTCATGCTCGGAGATCTTTAGAACTAGAGCTTCCAACCTCGTATTGCAAAGTGTAATCAATGTATTCATGCGGTTGAGATTCCCACCAACATTTTTAAGAGGTTCAATAGATTTTTGCAATTCACATAATTTCTCTAAGATTTGGGTTCCTTCTTGAGTAAGGGGTGGTCCCTTTTGTGGGGGAAGTACTCCTACTATCCCCTCTATAATTTCATAAGCAATACTAGGATCAATTTCAATAAAACCCTTTGGCGGCAAAATCAAGGAGTTGTCTATGGGATATGGTTAGCCCAACATAAAAATTGCAAAGTAAAATCTTGAAATCTCCCTCTATAGTGCAACTACGATAGGATTCTATCATCCTATGCCAAGCATCTTTTAAGTTTTCTCCTTGTCTTTGTTTGAACTGGAGGACTTCAAAATCAGGAGACGAAGGGAGGGCGAAAGAGTTAGCCATGACGGCGAAATAAACGATCTAACACACGAGCACACAAGAAGCAAGCAAAAAGAGGCGAACAGAAAAAGGGCGGATAAAATGGCAAGGGTGAAGTGGGGGAGAGGAAAACAAGAGGCAAATGGCAAATAATTTAATGTGAGGGATAAGAGTTTGTGACGTTTACTTGGTATGTCTTGACTTGTGCATAGACTCCCTGGCAACGGCGCTAGAAATCCTTCTTGCTACCTCTTGAGCATGCGTTGGTTTTCCCTTGAAGAGGAAAGGGTGATGCAACAAAGTAGCGTAAGTATTTTCGTCAATTTTTGAGAACCAAGGTATCAATCCAGTAGGAGGATACACTCAAATCCCTCGTACCTTCACAAACAAATAAGAAACTTGCAACCAACGCGATAAAGGGGTTGTCAATCCCTTCACGGACACTTGCAAAAGTGAGATCTGATAGAGATAATAAGATAAATATTTTTGATATTTTTATGATATAGATTGGAAAGTAAAGATTGCAAAATAAAATAAATCAGAAACTTATATGATGGAAAATAGACCCGGGGACCATAGGTTTCACTAGTGGCTTCTCTCAAGATAGCATAAGTATTACGGTGGGTGAACAAATTACTATCGAGCAATTGATAGAAAAGTGCATAGTTATGATAATATCTAGGCATGATCATGTATATAGGTATCACGTCCGTGGCAAGTAGATCGAAATGATTCTGCATCTACTACTATTACTCCACATATCGACCGCTATCCAGCATGCATCTAGAGTATTAAGTTCCTAAGAACAGAGTAACACATTAGGCAAGATGACATGATATAGAGGGATAAACTCAAGCAATATGATATATACCCCATCTTCTTATCCTCGATGGCAACAATTCAATACGTGCCTTGTTGCCCCTGTTGTCACTGGGAAAGGACACCGCAAGATTGGACCCAAAGCTAAGCACTTCTCCCATTGCAAGAAAGATCAATCTAGTAGGCCAAACCAAACTGATAATTCGAAGAGACTGGCAAAGATAACAAATCATACATAAAAGAATTCAGAGGAGATTCAAATATTGTTCATAGATAATCTTGATCATAAACCCACAATTCATCGGATCTCGACAAACACACCGTAAAAAGAATTACATCGAATAGATCTCCAAGAAGATCGAGGAGAACTTTTTATTGAGATCCAATGAGAGAGAAGAAGCCATCTAGCTAATAACTATGGACCCGAAGGTCTGTGGTAAACTACTCACATTTCATCGGAGAGGCTATGGTGTTGATGTAGAAGCCCTCCGTGATCGATTCCCCCTCCGGTGGAGCGCTGGAAAAGGCCCCAAGATGGGATCTCACGGGTACAAAAGGTTGCGGCGGTGGAAATAGGTTTTCGTGGTGATCCTGGATGTTTTCAGGGTATATGAGTATATATAGGCGAAAGAAGTCGGTCAGGGGAGCCATGAGAGGCCCACAAGGGTGGGGGGCGCGCCTACCCCCCTAGGCGTGCCTCCCTGCCTCGTGGCCTCCTTGTTTCTTTCTTGACGCCCACTCAAGTCTCCTGGATTGCGTTTGTTCCAAAAATAACTCTCCTGAAGGTTTCATTCCATTTGGACTCCGTTTGATATTCCTTTTCTGCGAAACACTAAAATAGGCAAAAAAAAGCAATTTGGACTGGGCCTCCGGTTAATAGGTTTGTCCCAAAAATAATATAAAAGTGTATAATAAAGCCCATTAAACATCCAAAACAGATAATATAATAGCATGGAACAATAAAAAATTATAGATACGTTGGAGACGTATCACATACGTGCTTATGGAAAGAACTTGCATGACATCTTCTGTCCTACCCTCCTGTGGCAGCGGGGTCCATATGGAAACTAAGGGCTATTAAGGCATCAATAGGGAACCAGAACAAAGCATTAGCACATACTGAATACATGAACTCCTCAAACTACGGTTATCACCGAAAAGTATCCAGAATACTATCACTCTGGGGTTTACGGATCATAACACGTAATAGGTGAATATAACTTGCAAGATCGGATCTAGAACATAGATATGATGGTGATAACATAAATCGTTTAGATCTAAAATCATGGCACCCGGGCCCAAAGTGACAAGCATTAAGCATGGAAAAGTCATAGCAACATCAATCTAAGAACATAATGGATACTAGGGATCAAGCCCTAACAAAACTAGCTTGATTACATGATGAATCTCATCCAACTCCTCACCGACCAACGAGCCTATGAAGGAATTACTCACTCCCGGTGGGGAGCATCATGGAATTGGCGATGGAGAAGGGTTGGTGATGACGAAGATCGAAGACCCCCCTCTCCGGAGCCCCAAACAGACTCCACATCTGGCCTCCCGGTGAAGAATAGGAGGTGGCGGAAGCTCCATCTCGCGAAACGCCATAACTCTTTCTCCCTTACATTTTTTCCAAAAATAGGATTTTATAGAGGAATCAGGGTCAGCGGGGCCACCAGATGGGCACAACTCACCTGGTGCGCCAGGAGGGGGGCGCGCCCTGGTGGGTTGTGCTCACCCAGGGGCCCCCTCCGGTGGTTCTTAGCTCCGGTATTTTTCTTCTATTCCATAACAAATCTCCAAAAAAATTCGTGCCATTCCGAGAACTTTTATTTCTATACAAAAACAATACCATGGTAGTTCTGCTGAAAACGGCTTCAGTACGGATTAGTTTCATTCAAATCATGCAAATATGAGTCCAAAACAAGAGGAAAAGCATTAGGAAAAGTAGATATGACGGAGACGTATCAACTCCCCCAAGCTTAAACCTTTGCTTGTCCTCAAGCAATTCAGTTAATAAACTAAAAGTGAAAAAGAAAAAAATTTATGAACTCTTTTGCTCTTGTTTACATAAATAGGCTTACTTAGCACCCAGGTTTTCAGCAAAGATCATGACTAACCATGTCAACAGTAACTCTTAAAAATTATATTAACTCATATCGATGTCATAATAAACTAGTGAGCAATAATAAGATATCTCAAATGACAACACTTTGTCAAAACAACCATGATATAGTATGACAACAATGGTATCTCGCTAGCCCTTTCTAAGACCGCAAAACATAAATGTAGAGAACCTCCAAAGTTCAAGCAGCGACTAAACATTGTAATTCATGGTAGAAAAGATCCAGTCATGATGCATCCAACTTCAGCTATACACAATGCATGAGGATTACAATAGTGCTCTCAGATCTGGCACTTATTTGAGAAGATGATGACACAACATAAAATTAAATAGATAGTCCCTTCGCAGAGGGAAGCAGTGATTTGCAGCGGCGCGAGAGCTCAAGTTTTTAAAACAAAGATAATGAAATTTTGAGAAATGCACCCAACCTGTTTACTTGGCGACCATTATCTTCCATGCTAAACACATTAGTGGTGGTTCCCAAGCGATAAAAGTATTGGTTTACTCCCCCTCCACCAACAAACACACTTCACGGCTAGCCGAATCCACGGGTACCATCCATACCAACAACAATCCCGGGGGAGTTTTGTTTAATTATTTGCAATTTTGAATTCGGGACTGGGAATCCCTATTACCGCCCCGCTCGTGCAAGGACAAGTGAATAAACACTAATCATGAGAATAACCCGCTTAGCATGGAAGATACTGACTAGCTCTTGTCGCTCTATAAACAATCTAGGCATGCAAAAAAGAATGTTTATTTGAAGTTTTTAGAGGTGGCACATGCAAATTTACTTGGAACGGCAGAGTAATACCACATATAGGTAGATATATGGTGGACTCATCTGGAATAACTTGGGTTTTGGGATTTTGATGCACAAGCGGTATTCCCGCTTAGTACAGAAGAAGGCTAGCAAATACGTTGAGAAGCGGCCAGCTGGAGAGCGAAAAAGGCCATGAACATGCATTGTGCATAAGTAACATTGGATACTAGCATGAGTAGGATATGAACACCATGAACATAAGTAGCATAGAGGCAATATTGGTTTTGATTCAACTACATGCATGAACATGTGCCAAGTCAAGCCACTCAAACATTCGGAGGAGGATACCACACCGTCATACTACATCACAATCATTTTAACGCAATGTTGACATCCAAGATAAATCATTATCCACTCCTAGATACCTAAGCATGGCATGAGAAACTATAATCTCTAATTGTCATTGCAAACATGTTTGATCATAATCGGCTGAATCATGGATACTAGGTTAAACATATTTACAAAAATAGAACAAGTTGAGTTCATACCTGTTTCTCTCTACCACAGCCAGTTCATCAAATATCGTCATTATTGCCTTTCACTTGCATGCCCGAGTGATAAGAAAATAATAACAATGCAAGAGTGTCGTGGACTACCTGGGATCTACAAACAATTTTATTCAAAAGGAAAAGATAAGGTAATATGAGCTCTATGTTAGATCAACAATAATGCATATGAGAGCCACTCAACATTCTCATCATGGTCTTCTCCTCGGTATGACTCAATGAAAGGAAAATAATTTCAGAGAAATACACTGAAATATTATTGGAGTTTTTAGTTTTTCTCGAAGAAATCGAAATAAAGGGAAAAACAAAAACAATAAAAACTATTTACACGGAAGAGCTCCCAACAAGCAAAAGAAGAACGAGGAAATCTTTCGGGTTTTATTTTAAATACTACAGCTAACTACGCTAGAAAGAAAAACGGGAAAGAAGCAAACATCATTTTTTGTGATTTTCTCTAAGTTTTCAAACACACAAGAAGAAAGCGAGAAAATAAATCTAGCATGGATAATACAATGAAAAAGTATGAACACCGACAACTGGAATGAAATGTGTAAACATGAATGTAATGTCGGTGGAAATACGTACTCCCCCAAGCTTAGGCTTTTGGCCCAGTTTGGTAATCACCACTCGTAGTAACCCTCGGGTCCCATGTTGTGGAGCGGCCACCTGATGGTCCCACTCCTGAGGCTCGTCTTCAGCCGCTGCCGGTTGTTCCGGTAGGCGACGATGTCCTCTGGCATGATCCTGTATCCCCTCCTGGCAATAGAATCAAACAAAGCAGATGCAGGCAATTGGATAATATCACGGGTATTCTCACTGAAAACCAGGTTGTAAGGAATAGGAATAGCAGTGTTCTCGCCATCAATAAGCCGATGATCTGCCATATACTGGCGATCTAGGTAAACCTTGGGCAAGAGTTAATCATGCTGGCGTATCTGAACTTTAAAGTGGCTCGCTAAACGAGTCGCATAAATACCACCATGAATTTTACCCTTGGATCGATTAAGGTGCAGGTGGCGTGCGATAATAGCCCTAGGCTATAGGTGTTGTCGTCGTATAGTGCACGACGTAAGATGGCGAAGTCTGGAGCACAGAGTGCACCGACCTTCTCCCTAGCAATTAAACACTTAGCAATGAATAGAGAAAAATAATGCACATAAGGTAACTGCAAGCTAGTGGCGGTGACACTCGACACCTCTCTCTCATCTCCCACTGGCAGAGTACGATAAAAGTCCTCGAACTCCATAGGCCTAGGCTCCCTTATTTCCTCGCTAGAAGGGATCAAGCATATATCACAAAATTTAGTAAGAGGTATCTGACGGGGTTCAGCGTAAAGATTAAACTGCACCTCAGGAGGGTTATTCCTACTTAGAAACTAGAAAATTTGCACAAAGGAATTTGGAAGGAGATGGTATTGTTCAAACTCAGCTACAATGAAGTCGGTGAGGCCAGCATTAGCAGCAAATTGTGTGAACTCTTGACAGATTCCGGCTCCATCCATGAATGGGTTGTGCGACCATTCGCACTGCCACACCTCCGCCATTCTCCGGGTGCGGAGGTCATTGTCTGATGACTCCCCAATAACTCCCTTGGAGTTCTTCTTGGAAGCAAACTTCCTAAATAAACTCATTTTATTCCTATAAATAATATTATGAAATTTTTAGTCCACAAAAATTTTGTCAACAAAATTTCACAAGATTGTTAGCAAGTACTCATAGGGATGCATAGAGGCCATATCAACCATTCAAACTACTTAGAACTCTAAGAACTCAACATGCAAGATCATCTACAGCAGCACCAATAGCAGCTAATTATTCAAAATATAAACCACTAAAGCAAAAATAATTGGACCAATGGAGGAGTAACATACCAAGTAGCAATCCCCCAAAACAGTTTTAGAAATGGAGCTTCGACCAAAGAGATCGAAATCCGCGGGTTTGAGAGAAAGAACACGGGAGAGGGAGCAATGGTGAATTTTTTTTGGAGGTAGGTGATGACATGAGCTAAAGAGATAAGTGAGGGGGCCCATGTGGGGACCACAACCCACCAGGGCGCGCCTGGGGCTACTGGTGCGCCCATGTGGGTTGTTCCCACCTGGTGCACCCCCTGTGATGTTATTTGCATCAAAAATTCAAAAATATTCAGAAAAAATCGTATTAAATTCTCAGGCATTCTGAGAACTTTTTTTGGGGTCATTTTTTATTGCACGGTAAATCCAGAAAATAGATTAAACATGGCATTTTATTTTATTTAGCTGAGAAAAACAGAAAACAAAAGGTAGGGATAGAAGGTAGTGCTTACTAAATTCATCAACTTCATACCTCTCGAAAATGATCCATTAAGAAGTTGATCAAGTCTTATTAACAACCACTTTCGATTAGCATGAAACCGAAGAACTTTCGTAAAACACTAAGTTACCTCAACGGGGATATGCATGTCCCCAACAATAAGCATTTCATATTTCTTTTTAGCAGTAGGTAGAGGTAGTTGAAAACTTCCAATAGTGATTATCGGAGATTTTTCAATAACATTAATACCATTCACTTGGAACTGTTTTTTCAGAAAGTGCACCATATGCTCATTGCCATTGATATGAAAAGTGACCTTGATTTTATTGCAATCAATAACAGCCCCTGCAATATTCAAGAAGGGTCTAACAAGGATAATCGACATGTTGTCATCCTCGAGCATCTCAAGTATAACAAAGTCAGTTAAGATAGTAACATTTGCAACAACAACGGGCACATCCTCACTAAAGGAAATATGCCCTAGAGGCAATAATAAAGTTGTTATTTATATTTCCTTATATCATGATAAATGTTTATTATTCATGCTAGAATTGTATTAACCGGAAAGTTAGTACATGTGTGAATACATAGACAAAACAAAGTGTCTCTAGTATGCCTCTACTTGACTAGCTCTTTAATCAAAGATGGTTATGTTTCCTAACCTTAGACATGTGTTGTCATTTGATGAACGATATCACATCATTAGAGAATGATGTGATGGACAAGACCCATCCGTTAGCTTAGCATAATGATCGTTAAGTTTTATTGCTACTGCTTTCTTCATGACTTATACATGTTCCTCTAACTATGAGATTATGCAACTCCCAAATACCGGAGGAACACCTTGTGTGCTATCAAACGTCACAACGGAATTGGGTGATTATAAAGATGCTCTATAGGTGTCTTCGAAGGTGTTTGTTGGGTTGGCATAGATCGAGATTAGGATTTGTCACTCCATGTATCAGAGAGGTATCTCTGGGCCCTCTCGGTAATGCTCATCACTATAAGCCTTGCAAGAAATGTGACTAATGAGTTAGTTGCGGGATGTAGCATTACAGAACGAGTAAAGAGACTTGCCAGTAACGAGATTGAACTAGGTATGATGATACCGATGATGGAATCTCGGGCAAGTAACATACCGATGACAAAGGGAACAACGTATGTTGTTATGCGGTTTGACCGACAAAGATCTTCGTAGAATATGTAGGAGCCAATATGAGCATCCAGGTTCCACTATTGGTTATTGATCGAAGATGTGTCTCGATCATGTCTACATAGTTCTCGAACCTGTAGGGTCCGCACGCTTAACATTCGATGACAATTTGTATTATGAATTATGTGTTTTTGATGACCAAAGTTTGTTCGGAGTCCCGGATGAGATCACAGCCATGACTAGGAGTCTCAAAATGGTTGAGAGATAAAAAAATGATACATTGGATGATGTTATTCGGACACCGGAAGAGTTCTGAGAGGTACCAGGTAAAAACAGATTGCCGGAGGGGTTACCGGACCCCCCCGGGGAAGCAATGGGCCATCATGGGCCATAGGGGAGAGACAGGACAGCCCACAAGGGGGTGGCGCCCCCCATAGGGAGTCCGAATAGGACTAGGGGAGGGGGCGCGACCCCCTTTTCCTCTCCCTCTCCCTCTCCCTTCCTTCTTCCCCCTTCCACCAAAGGGAATCCTACTAGGACTTGGAGTCCTAGTAGGACTCCTCTCTCTTGGTGCGCCCTACAGGGCCGGCCTTCCTCCCGCTCTCCTCCTTTATATACGGAAGCAAGGGGGCACCCTAGAACACACAAGATCAATTGTCTTAGCCGTGTGCGGTGCCCCCCTCCATAGTTTACTCCTCTGGTCATAGCGTCGTAGTGCTTAGGCGAAGCCCTGCGCGGATCACATCATCAACACAATCACCACGCCGTCGTGCTGACGGAACTCTCCCTCGACCCTCTACTGGATCAAGAGTTCGAGGGACGTCATCGAGCTGAACGTTTGCTGAACACGGAGGTGCCGTACGTTCGGTACTTGGATCGGTTGGATCGTGAAGACATTCGACTACATCAACCGCGTTAACTAACACTTCCACTTTCGGTCTACGAGGGTACGTGGACACACTCTCCCCCTCTCGTTGCTATGCATCTCCTAGATAGATCTTGTAACATCCCAAAATTCTAAATTTTGGAATGTTATATTAAATAGATAGTTTTGATTGATTGTTTGATTGATTGAGTGAAGTTGAGTGAAATTCGAAACTTTTTGAAAGTTAAATGAGAGGGAATAAAAGGACTTTCCCAAACTTTCATTTTCTTTTCTTATCTTTATGAATTCAAATTCTTTTGAAATACAAAACCCTTGAGCGAAGATGATATGACTTCTTCCATTTAATTAAATGAAAGGGTATTTGAAAATATTTGAATTTCATTTGGAAATATTTCGATTCATAAACTTCATGCAACTCAATGATTTTCATGAGAGAAGATAAAATGACTTCTTCAAATTATATGAAATATGAGTTGGGAGTTTTAAAAGAATTAAATTCAAAGTTCTTTTGAATTTATTTCAATTTGAAGTTATTGGAGTTTTATTCAAATTATTTTTCTCCAAAAATAAAATATACAGAAATTAGGGTAACATGATTCCCTACAATAGAAAATTGGAGAGAAATAAATTTGAATTCATTTTTGGTATTTTTCTAAAAATGATTTTCGTTGGATTTTATTAGAGCAGCAGCAGTGTTTGATTTATCTGAAGACTCTAGAAAATGTTCATGCTGTAGAAAATCTTTTTCTGAAAATTTTGATATATTATATGCCTATATAATATTTTAGTTATTTTGTTTTTATTATTTTTTTGTTTGACTGAGAAATGTTTTAAAAAAACTTTCTTCAGGCCGGCCCAGCCGAGCCAGGCCACGGCCCAACTCGCCGCCGCCGCCTTCCCCGAGTGCGGGAGACCGCAACCCGCACGTCGCCGGAGTCCGCAGCGCCGCCGCTTCCTCCGACCCCTGCCGCAAGCCAGCGCCCTCCCGTGGCCTTTAAAAAGGCGACCCCGACGCCGCCGCCCCTCTCTCCCTCCTCTCGCCTCGCCTCGCCCCGCATCTCACGCCGCCGCCGCATCTCACCGCCACCGGAAGCCGCAGCCGCCGCCCTCGTCGCCGTCGACCGCCGCCGACACCGCCACCGCACCCGCTGCCCAGCGCCGCCCCTTCCCCACCACTTCGCCGGCCTCGATGACCGCCGGAGCCGCCGCCCCGTCTCGCTGTAGCCCGCCGCCCCGCCGGAACTGCCAGATCCGCCGCCGACCCGCCGGTTTTTCCGGTCCAGTAATAAAACCTCCGGTTCACCGGTTTTCCCCTAGGGTTTCGGTTTCATTTAAAACGCGGTTTTATACAGTTAGTTAAGTAGCAAACGCTTTCTATTTAGTTAGTTTCAGCGAATGTTTTCGTTCGTTAGCCTTCGGTGACAAACGTTCGTTATTTAGACTTTTTTTTCTGTTAGTTTTACTCAGGGACTTCTTTGTGGATGTTTTATTTACAATTTAGCCCCTGGACTTCTAACGTTCACAACTTTTTACTCGCTTGTCCAAATCCAACGAAACCAACGCCCACTTCTTTGTTATGATCCCCTCTATCCAGTAAAACAACTTAAGCATGTTTTTGAAAGTTTTAAAATTTGAATTCAAACAGATTTGAATTTGAACTTCGTTTGATCATAACTTGAGTTTCGTAACTCCGATTTATTTGATTCTTTTTGCAAATCGAAGCTCTTGACCTAAAATTTCTGATAAGGTCAAATTCACATAGTTTTGGTACTGTTAGAAATTTTTTTATGCTGCAAGAGTTATTTGCTTGGTTTTGATGTTTTCCGAGTTGTTCTCTTCGTTCTTTCCGATCTTTTGAGTGATTGCTTATGTGTGGTTACAATTGCTTGCTCACAATAGATTGACCGGAGTGTGACGAGCAGAACTATCAAGAGTTTTGAGTGCGAATCATCTTCATCAACATTGCAGGCAAGTTCACACTTTGATCATATCCCCTATTACCCAGTTTTTATGCATTAGATCAATCCTCAAACATTGCATGATTAGGATCAATTAAATGTGGGTTGGGAAGTAGATGAGGTAGTACCTATTACCTGTATTATTATTCAAACCCTTGGGAGTTACTTCTACGTTTGCTTATTATGCCATGCTATGCTAGTAGACATGGATTCGGTGAGTGTATCCATGACAGATGTGAGTTTGTTAATTAATGATTTATTTAAGGTGGCAACTTAAACACACATCTGGGTGAATTGAGGCACCTGGTTTCTAGTACTTGCCTGTTTTTCTTCGGACCGCCACCCAGGCCCAAAGGGATCATAAGATTATTCATGCTAGAAACTTCCGTGTGCAGCCACATGCTACTATGGGCTCTAGCATAGTTGACTAAGTCGTGCGAACTCTTACAGGGTAGACTAGCTGATGTAGGGGATGTAGGTTGGTACGGTCTACCCTTTACGTAAGGTGCAAGTGCTTCTGAAAGACTATGTCTCGGTCATCCGTTTCTCAAACATCATGAAGTGCGAGGAATCAAACGGAGGCGATCGAGTCATGTGGGGAAAAGTGCGCAAACCTCTGCAGAGTGTATAAACTAATCATGGTTAGACGTGTCCCCGGTTATGGACATCTTGAGTATCTAGTACTTGGATTTTCCTGTGAATCTCATCATGTTACTTTAATTAATATTGTTGGGTTGTTAATGAGTACTTTTAATTGGGATTGAGAATGCTGTCAACCATTCTCAATGTTTAACAACCACCATGATAGTTAAATAAATTTATTCCTTTGCAGTAGGGAAAAATTGGCTTTACGCAAAAACATTATAACCATAGAGCCTGCACCAGCCAAATATGCATGTAGTGATAGCCTTTATTTCATCCTTGCTCTATGGTGTGAATTTGCTAGTACATTCAATGCACTGACCCTTTGTGGCTGCAACGTCTCATGTTGCAGGATCTTACAACGAGTAAGTGATACATTAGGTTTACGATTCCTATACTCAACTTTGCCGTTGGTGTTGATGGGAATCCACAACCTTGTTACTTCCGCTATTTTGGATTGAGGTAATAATATTTACGTTACTTTATACATGTGATTTACCTCTGTTATAAATCCACGAGTACTGTGTGTGTCAGCATACCGATCCAGGGATGACACTTAAGCACAGAGACTTAATCCATTCGGGTCGGGTCGCTACAGATCTTGCGTGATCGTAGGAATTTTTTTTTGAAATTGCATGCTACGTTCCCCAACAGTGGTATCAGAGCCAGGTTTATGCATAGATGATATGCACGAGTAGAACACAAAGAGTTGTAGGCGATAATAGTCATATTGCTTACCACCAATGTCTTACTTTGATTCAGCGGTATTGTTGGATGAAGCGGCCCGGACCAACATTACATGACCATGTTCATGAGACCGGTTCTACCGACGTGCTTTGCACACATGTGGCTGGCGGGTGTCTATTTCTCCAACTTTAGTGAATCGAGTTTGACTATGGCCAGTCCTTGTTGAAGGTTAAAACAACACACTTGACAAAAAATCGTTGTGGTTTTGATGCGTAGGTAAGAACGGTTCTTGTTAGAAGCCCGTAGCAGCCACGTAAAACTTGCAACAACAAAGTAGAGGATGTCTAACTTGTTTTTGCAGGGCTTGTTGTGATGTGATATGGTCAAGACATGATGTGATATAAATTGTTGTATGAGATGATCATGTTTTGTAACAAAGTTATCGGCAATTGGCAGGAGCCATATGGTTCTCGCTTTATTGTATGAAATGTAATAGCCATGTAATTGCTTTACTTTATCAGTAAGTGGTAGCGATAGTCGTAGAAGGAATAGTTGGCGAGACGACGACGATGCTACGATGGAGATCAAGGTGTCAAGCTAGTGAAAATGGAGATCATGACGGTGCTTTGAAGATGGAGATCAAAGGCACAAGATGATGATGGCCATATCATGTCACATATTTTGATTACATATGATGTTTATCTTTTATGCATCTTATTTTGCTTAGTACGACGGTAGCATTATAAGATGATCCCTCACTAAATTTCAAGGTATAAGTGTTCTCCCTGAGTATGCACTGTTGCTACAATTTGTCGTGCTGAGACACCACGTGATGATCGGGTGTGATAAGCTCTACGTTCACATACAACGGGTGCATGCTAGTTTTGCACGTGCAGAATACTCGGGTTAAACTTGACGAGCCTAGCATATGCAAATATGGCCTCGGAACACTGAGACCGAAAGGTCGAACGTGAATCATATAGTAGATATGATCAACATAGAGATGTTGACCATTGAAAACTACTCCATCTCACGTGATGATCGGACATGGTTTAGTGTATATGGATCACGTGATCATTTAGATGACTAGAGGGATGTCTATCTAAGTGGGTGCTCTTTAGTAATATGATTAATTGAACTTTAACTTATCATGAACTTAGTCCTGATAGTATTTGCAAATTATGTTGTAGATCAATAGCTCGCGTTGTAGCTTCCCTATGTTTTTTGATATGTTCCTAGAGAAAACTAAGTTGAAAGATGATAGTAGCAATGATGTGGACAGGGTCCGTGATATGAGGTTTATCCTCATTGCTGCACAGAAGAATTATGTCCTTGATGCACCGCTAGGTGACAGACCTATTGCAGGAGCAGATGCAGACATTATGAACGTTTGGCTAGCTCAATATGATGACTACTTGATAGTTCAGTCCACCATGCTTTACGGCTTAGAACCCGAACTTCAAAAATGTTTTGAATGCCATGGAGCATATGTGGTGTTTCAAGGGCTGAAATTGGTATTTTAGACTCATGCCTGTGTCGAGAGTTATGAGACCTTTGACAAGAACTTCACATAAAAGATGGAGGAGAATAGCTCAGCTAGTGAGCATGTGCTCAGAATGTCTCGGTACTACAATCGCTTGAATCAAGTGTGAGTAATCTTCCAGATAAGATAGTGATTGATAGAGTTCTCTAGTCACCATCACCAAGTTACTGGAACTTCATGATGAACTATAATATGCAAGGGATGACAAAAGTGATTCCTGAGCTCTTTGTGATGCTAAAATCAATGAAGGTAGAAATCAAGAAAAAGCATCAAGTGTTGATGATTAAACAAGATCACTAGTTCCAAGAAAATGGCAAAGGGAAAGGAAGGGAACTTCAAGAAGAATGGCAAGCAAGTTGTCACTCCCGTGAAGAAGCCCAAAGCTGGACCTAAGCCTGAAACTGAGTGCTTCTACTGCAAAGGAAATGGTCACTGGAAGCGGAACTACCCCAAATATTTGGTGGATAAGAAGGATGGCAAAGTGAACCAAGGTATATTTGATATACATGTTATTGATGTGTACCTTACTAGTGCTCGTAGTAACCCCAGGGTATTTGATACTTGTTCGGTTGCTAAGATTAGTAACTCGAAACAAGAGTTGTGGAGTAATAGAGGCCAGTTAAGGGTGAAGTGATGATGTATGTTGGAAGTGGTTCCAAGATTGATATGATCATCATCGCACCCTCCCCATACTTTCGGGATTAGTGTTGAACCTAAATAAATGTTATTTGGTGTTTGCGTTAAGCATGAATATGATTAGATCATGTTTATTGCAATACGGTTATTCATTTAAGACACAGAATAATTGTTGTTGAATTTACATGAATAAAACCTTCTATGGTCATACACCCAATGTTGATGGTTTATTGAATCTCGATCGTAGTGATACACATATTCATAATATTGATGCTAAAAGATACAAAGTTGATAATGGTAGTGCAGCATACTTGTGGCACTACCGTTTAGGTCATATTGGTGTAAAGCGCATGAAGAAACTCCATGCGGATGGACTTTTGGAATCACTTGATTATGAATCATTTGATACTTGTGAACCATGCCTTATAGGCAAGATGACTAAAACTCCGTTCTCCGGAACAATGGAGCGAGCTAATGACTTAATGGAAATAACATATCGATGTATGCAGTCCGATGAGTGTTGAAGCACGCAGCGGGTATCGTTATTTTCTCACCTTCACAGATGATTTGAGAAGATATGGGTATATATACTTAATGAAGCACACGTCTAAAACATTTGAAAAGTTCAAAGAATTTCGGAGTGAAGTGGAGAATCATCGTAACAAGAAAATAAAGTTTCTATGATCTGATCATGGAGGACAATATTTGAGTTACGAGTTAGGCCTTCATTTAAAACAATGTGGAATAGTTTCATAACTCACGCCACTTGGAACACCACAGCGTGATGGTGTGTTCGAATTTCGTAACCGCACTTTATTGGATATATGGTGCGATCTAAGATGTCTCTTACCGATTTACCACTATCATTTTGGGGTTATGCATTAGAGACAACTGCATTCACTTTAAACAGGGCACCGTGAAAGTCCGTTGAGACGACACCGTATGAATGTGGTTTGGTAGCAAACCTAAGCTGTCGTTTCTTAAAGTTAGGGGATGCGATGCTTATGTCAAAAGGCTTCAGCCCGATAAGCTCAAACTCAAATCGGAGAAATGTGTCTTCATAGGGTACCCTAAGGAAACAATTGGGTACACCTTCTACCACAGATCCGAAGGCAAGATCTTTATTGTCAAGAATGGAACCTTTCTAGAGAAGGAGTTTCTCTCGAAAGAAGTGAGTGCGAGGAAAGTAGAACTTGTTGAGGTAATTGTACCTTCTCTGAATTTGGAAAGTAGCTCATCTGAGAAATCTATTCCCGTGATGCCTACACCAACTGGAGAGGAAGCTAATGATAATGACCATGAAACTTTAGATCAAGTTGCTACAGAGCCTCATAGGTCAACCAGAGTGCAATCCGCACCAGAGTGGTACGGTAATCCTGTTCTGGAAGTCAGTTACTTGACCATGACGAACCTACAAACTATGAAGAAGCTATGATGAGCCAAGATTCTGACAGATGGCTTGAGGCCATGAAACTGAGATAGGATCCATGTATGAGAATAAAGTGTGGACTTTGGTGGACTTTCCCAATGATCGGCAAGCCATAGAGAATAAATGGATCTTCAAGAGGAAGATGGATGGTGATGGTAGTGTTACTATCTACAAAGCTCGAATTGTCGCAAAAGGTTTTCGGCAAGTTCAAGGTGTTGACTACGATGAGATTTTCTCACTCGTATCGATGCTTAAGTCTGTCCGAATCATGTTAGCAATTGCCACATTTTATGAAATCTGGCAAATGGATACCAAAACTGCATTCCTTAATGGATTTATTAAAGAGGGGTTGTATATGATGCAACCAGAAGGTTTTGTCAATCCTAAATGTGCTAACAAAATGTGCAAGCTCCAGCGATCCATCTATGGACTGGTGCAAGCATCTCGGAGTTGGAATATATGCTTTGATGAGTTGATCAAAGCATATAGTTTTTGTATAGACTTGTGGTGAAGCTTGTGTTTACAAGAAAGTGAGTGGGAGCACTATAGCCTTTCTGATAAGTATATGTGAATGACATATTGTTGATCGGAAATGATGTAGAATTTTCCGGAAAGCATAAATGAGAGTTTGAAAGGAGTTTTTCAGAGAAATACCTCGGCGAAGCTGCTTACATATTAGGCATCAGGATTTATAGAGATAGATCAAGATGCTTGATAAGATTTCTCAATGAGTACATACCTTGACAAGATTTTGAAAGAGTTCAAAATGGATCAGTCAAAGAAGAAGTTCTTGCCTATATTACAAGGTGTAAAGTTGAGTAAGACTCAAATCCCGACCACAACAGAAGGTAGAAGGGAATGAAAGTCATTCCCTATGCCTCAGTCATAGGTTCTATAAAGTATGCTATGCTATGTACCAGACCAAATGTGTGCCTTGCTATGAGTTTGGCAAGGGGGTACGATAGTGATCCAGGAGTGAATCACTGGATAGCAGTCAAAATATCCTTAGTTACCTAAGAGGACTAAGGAAATATTTCTCGGTTATGAAGGTGATAAAGAGTTCGCTGTAAAGAGTTACGTCGATGCAAGCTTTTACACCGATCCGGATGACTCTGAGTCTCAATCTGGATACATATTGAAAGTGGGAGCAATTAGCTAGAGTAGCTCCATGCAGAGCATTGTAGACATAGAAAACTTGCAAAATACATACGGCTCTGAATATGGCAGACCCGTTGACTAAACCTCTCTCACAAGCAAAACATGAGCACACCTAAATACTCTTTGGGTGTTAATCACATAGCGATGTGAACTAGATTATTAACTCTATTAAAACCTTTTGGGTGTTGGTCACACGGTGATGTGAACTATGGGTGTTAATCACATAAAGATGTGAATTATTGACATTAAATCACATGGCGATGTGAACTAGATTATTGACTCTAGTGCAAGTGGGATACTGAAGGAAATATGCCCTAGAGGCAATAATAAAGTTGTTATTTATATTTCTTCATATCATGATAAATGTTTATTATTCATGCTAGAATTGTATTAACTGGAAACTTAGTACATGTGTGAATACATAGACAAAACAAAGTGTCCCTATTATGCCTCTACTTGACTAGCTCGTTAATCAAAGATGGTTATGTTTCCTAACCATAGACATGTGTTGTCATTTGATGAACGGGATCACATCATTAGAGAATGATGTGATGGACAAGACCCATCCATTAGCTTAGCATAATGTTTATTATTCATTCTAGAATTGTATTAACCGGAAACTTAGTACATGTGTGAATACATAGACAAAACAAAGTGTCCCTAGTATGCCTCTACTTGACTAGCTCGTTAATCAAAGATGGTTATGTTTCCTAACCATATACATGTGTTGTCATTTGATTAACAGGATCAAATCATTAGAGAATGATGTGATGGACAAGACCCATCCATTAGCTTAGCATAATGATCGCTAAGTTTTATTGCTATTGCTTACGTCATGACTTATACATGTTCCTCTGACTATGAGATTATGCAACTCCCGAATACCGGAGGAACACCTTGTGTGCTATAAAACATCACAACATAACTAGGTGATTATAAAGATGCTCTATAGGTGTCTCCGAAGGTGTTTGTTGGGTTGGCATAGATCGATATTAGGATTTGTCACTACGTGTATGAGAGAGGTATGTCTGGGCCCTCTCGGTAATGCTCATCACTATAAGCCTTGCAAGCAATGTGACTAATGTGTTAGTTGCGGGATGTAGCATTACGGAACGAGTAAATAGACTTGTTGGTAACGAGATTGAACTAGGTATGATGATACCGACGATCGAATCTCGGGCAAGTAACATACCGATGACAAAGGGAACAACGTATGTTGTTGTGCGGTTTGATCGATAAAGATCTTTGTAGAATATGTAGGAGCCAATATGAGAATCTAGGTTCCACTATTGGTTATTGATCGAAGATGTGTCTCGATCATGTTGACATAGTTTTCGAACCCATAGGGTTTGCACGCTTAACGTTCGGTGACGATTTGTATTATGAGTTATGTGTTTTTGACGACCAAAGTTTGTTCGGAGTCCCGGATGAGATCATGGACATGACGAGGAGTCTCTAAATGGTCGAGACATAAAGAATGCTATATTGGATGATGTTATTCGGATAACAGAAGAGTTCTGAGAGGTATCGGGTAAAAAGGAGTGCCGGAGGGGTTACCGAAACCCCCCGGGGAAGCAATGTGCCATCATGGGCCATAGGGGAGAGAGAGGACAGCCCACAAGGGAGTGGCGCCCCCCATAGGGAATCCTAATAGGACTAGGGGAGGGGGCGCGACCCCCTTTCTCTCTCCCTCTCCCTTCCTTCTTGCCCTTCCACCAAAGGGAATCCTATTAGGACTTGGAGTCCTAGTAGGACTCCTCTCTCTTGGCGCGCCCTACAGGGGCCAGCCGGCCTCCCCCTCTCCTCCTTTATATACGGAGGCAAGGGAATACCCTAGAACACACAAGATCAATTGTCTTAGCCGTGTGCGGTGCCCCCCCTCCATAGTTTACTCATCCGGTCATAGAGCCGTAGTGCTTAGGCGAAGCCCTGCGTGTATCATATCATCAACACCGTCACCATGCCACCGTGCCGACGAAACTCTCCCTCAACCATCTACTGGAGCAAGAGTTCGAGGGACGTCATCAAGCTGAACGTGTGCTGAACATGGAGGTGTCGTACGTTCGGTACTTGGATAGGTTGGATCCTGAAGAGGTTCTACTACATCAACCGCGTTAACTAACGCTTCCGCTTTCAGTCTACGAGGGTACATGGACACATTCTCCCCCTCTCGTTGCTATGCATCTCCTAGATAGATCTTGCGTGATTATAGGATTTTTTTTTGAAATTGCATGCTACGTTCCCCAACACTCACAAATACCAATATGTATAGCAGTTTATTTGTTAGCCATTTTCAAAGATATTTCAATAGGTGTGAGTTTATTCAAATAGAGTCTTTTATAAAAATAGAAAGGCATAACACTAACACCAGCTCCTAAATCACACAAAGCAGTTTTAACATAGTTTCTTTTGATGGAGCAAGGTATAGTTGGTATTCCCGGATCTCCAAGTTTTTAGGTACTCCATCCTTAAAAGAATAATTAGCAAGCATGGTGGAGATTTCAGCTTGAAGTATCGTTCTTTTATTAGAGATGATGTCTTTCATGTATTTTGCATAAGGGGCCATCTTTAAGATATTAGTCAAGCGAGTGCGCAAAAATACTAGCCTAAGCATTTCAACAAAGCGTTCAAACTCTTCATCATCTTTCTTCTTAGTTGATTTAGGTGGAAAGGGCATGGGTTTTTTAAACCAAGGTTCTCTTTCTTTTCCATGTTCTCTAGCAACAAAGTCTCTTTTATCATATCTTTTATTTTTAGATTGGGGGTTATCAAGATCAACAACTGGTTATATCTCAACATCATTATCTGGTTCTTTATCATTGTTTGGTTGAGTATCTTTCTGAACATCCTCATTATCTTTTTCATTATCACTAGATGAATGTTCATTACCAGATTGAGTCTCAACATCCGAGATAGAAACATCATTATCATTCTCAGGATTTTTTTCTATTTTAGGTTCACTAGAGGTAGGCAAAGTCCTATCATTTTTCTTTTTTCTTTTTAGAAGGACCAGGTGCATCAGTGTTAATTATTTGAGAGTCTTATTCAATTCTTTTAGGGTGTTCCTCAGGATAAAGTGGTTCCTGAGTCATTCTACCTCCTCTAGTTACTACTCTAATAGCACGATCATTGATATTACTATTCATTTCTTCAAGCAACTCTCTTTGAGATTTAGCAACTTGTTCTAACTGAGTATGAACTATAGAAGCATGTTTTCCTACACCTCTAACATCATTGGAGATTCTAAATAACAAGTCACTCAAATGAGCAATCATATTAGAGTTGTATTTCAATTGTTTCATAACATTTTCATTGAAGTGATCTTGCTTTCTAATATAATTATCAAACTCATAAAGGAATTGACTAGGATGCATATTATAAGGATTTTCCTTTTCATTAAATTTCATTAAAGAATTTACCTCTACCACATTGGGTGGTGGTGTATGAAGCCCATGCATTTCTTTAATAGGAGGTAAAGTTTTGACATCCTCTGCTTTAATACCTTTTTCCTTCATAGATTTCTTTGCCTCTTGCATATCTTCCAGACTGAGATATAAGATACCCTCTTCTTTGGAGTGGGTTTATGTGGTGGTTCAAGAAGAGTCCAATCATCATAATTTTTCAATATATTATTCAATAATTCTTCAGCTTGTTCAACAGTTCGTTCCCTGAAAACACAACCAGCACAACTATCTAGGAAGTCCCTAGAAGCATCGGTTAGTCCATTATAGAAGATATCAAGTACTCCCTCCGTCCCAAAATTCTTGTCTTAGATTTGTCTACATAGGGATGTATCTAGTCACGGTTTAGTGTTAGATACATCCGTACCTAGAAAAATCTAAGACAAGAATTTTGGGACGGAGGGAGTATTTCATTTTTCTTAAGAGGATGATCAGGCAAAGCTTTCCGCAATTGGAGAAGCCTCCCCCAAGCTTGTGGGTGACTCTCTTATTCAATTTACACAAAGTTAAGTATTTCCTGTAAGGCAGCTTGTTTCTAATGAGCAGGAACATATTTTTCAGAAAAGTAATAAATCATATCCTAGGGATTACGCACACAACCAGGAGCTAGAGTATTATACCATATCTTAGCATCACCCTTTAATTATAACAGAAATAATTTAAGAATATAATAGTAATGAATCTTCTCATCATGAGCAAATAGGGTAGCTATATCATTTAATTTGGTAAGGTGTGCCACAACAGTTTCAGTTTCATAACCATGGAAAGGATCAGATTAAATGAAAGTGATTAACTCTGGGTCGACAGAAAATTCATAATCCTTATCATCAACAAAGATAGGTGAAGTAGCAAACTTAGGATCACAATTAATTCTAGCATTCAATGATTTCTCCTTCAGTTTGCATAATAATTTCTTAAGATCATCTCGATCAGTGCAAGCAAGAAAATTCTAGCTGTCTCCTCATCCATAACATGACCTTCAGGTATCTTAGGCATTTCATATCTAGAAGGGATAGGTCTAATAGGTGTTTCAAGATTTTCAGTTTCGAGCACTTCATCAGTTTCAGTAATTTCATTCTCTCTAGCTCTAGCAATTTGTTCATCAAGAAAATCACCTAGTGGCACACCATCATGAAGCAAGGTACTAGCATCATCATGAGTAGCATTCATAGAAGTAGCATCATCAATAACTTGCGACATATCAGGATTAAGAGCATGTGGTGGTGTTGCAAGTCTACTCAAAACAGAAGGTGAATCAAGTGCAGAGTGTGATGGTAGTTCCTTACCTCCCCTCGTCCTAGAGGGAACAATCTTTGTTTTTTTATCCTTCAGATTCTTCATAATGATAAATATATAATAATCCCAGGTGATTCAACAAATATAGCTATGCTTCCCAGCAACGGCGCTAGAGAAAGGTCTTGATAACCCATAAGTATAGGGGATCGCAAAAGTTTTCGATGGTAGAGTATTCAACCCAAATTTATTGATTCAACACAAGGGGAGCCAAGGAATATTTGTAAGTATTAGCAGCTGAGTTGTCAATTCAACCTGTTGGGGATATTACCACTGGGTGTAAACCGGCCTACTTGGGCCGGGTTAACTTCATAGTGGTATAAGCAGGTGAAGGCCCAAGGCCTATAGTCGGTTTAGAATCTGTAGCTATAAAACCGACCTGATGTATAACTTGTATTGTAAGTTAGGAATGGAGAGATACCGACCGGGATACGAATATGAACCGGCTGGGACTCTATGGACCGACGGGCGTCACCCGTGTATATAAGGGGACGGCCCGGCGGCGGTTCAAGGGGGACAACCACAACTCGGGCCTAGGTGAAGCTTGTTTGCTCCCTAGCCATCGAGACCACATCAATTCCATCACAACTAGACGTAGGCTTTTACCTTCCTCGAAGGGGCCGAACCAGTATAAACCCCATGTGTCTTTGTGTCCGCTTTAACCCCTTCAAGTAAACTCGTAGCGATGGCTCCACAACTAAGTCCTTTCGCTAGGACATCTGCCGTGACAAATCCACGACAGTTGGCGCCCACTGTGGGGCTATCGCACGATGGTTTGACGATCTCGGAGGGCAAGCTCAAAGGACTCGAAGGCTATGTTGTGGGCCGGATGACCAAGAGTCGTTGGGGCAGGATCTACATCGATGATGCAGGATGGGGTCCTGAGGCCGATTCAATTGAGTATGGTTACCGGGTCCCCTTTGGCAGCGTACACGTCTTCATCGGCAAGATCGGTGAGCCTGGGCCTGAGCCGGACATCTACACCGACCCCGTCGAGACGGCTCAGCGTGCGAGACTTACTCAGGTTAAACCGGCCATGAAGAGTGCCTTCGTTGGAGTCATCTACGGAGGAGAGCGCGAGGACGAATCAGAGCACGATAGCGAGACCGTCGTCTATTCTGGCGACGAGTCCTCGACCGGAGAGACCGAGTCGCTATACCGGATGCAAGACGATCAGGTTAGGGGTTGTTCCGATGGCGACAGTATTCCGGACCCCCCAGACCAGATCAACCGGGTTGGAATATTCATGGCTGGCACCCAGGCGGCGAATTATTCTTCGACTGCCGCAGCAATGCTCTCCGGATCCGCAGCGGTAGCGGCAGCAGGGGCAGGAGGCCTTGTGCGCCCGCCGGTTCAAGTTCTATCTAATCTGTTTGATGCACTGGCCGCGTTTATGGCAGAGGATGACCCGGCGGATCAAGATGCTCATAATGCAGAAATCGCGAAGGTGAGAGAGCAGATCATGCAAGCCAAAGCGGATCTGGCAGCAGAAAAAGACCGGATGGCCGCAGAGCGGGCCGCTTTGGATGCACAGGCCTATAAACTCATGCTTGACCAGAATGCATCACAGGAGGTTTTAAAGCGAAAGCACAGATCACGCCTGCCGTTAGGGTTCGACCCCCGAAATCTCTTTCACACACCGGGAGCTGGACCCAGTAATCCACCGCGGTACTAGGAGACAAACCGGATTGAGGCGCCAGGGCCAGGAGCGACGGTCCAACCTCGCCTGATGGAGCCCCCTCACCAAAATATTGCGGTGCCTCCACCGGTCCAGACGCCCCCGGGTCATTATTCGAATCCTATGGACAACCTTGTTGCGGCCGCAGCACGGTTAGAGGCCATCCCAGTCGAAGGGGATTCTCCGCAAGCAGTAGAAACGTGCCGGGTTAAGGAGCTTCTCCGGACCGCGCTGATGCAGCAGGAGGCATACTCATACAGCCGTGATCGGATTCATTCTACGCCCCGTCCGAGCCGGAGTTACAGCAGGCGCATAGATGAACCGGCCATATCAAGCAATGCGCACGGCCGTGAAGCGGCCCGTGGTGATGACCCGGCAGGTGGTGTTGCCGATGCTCGGGATGCGGTGAACCGGGCCCGGGCACAAAGGAAGGCCGAGTTAGCAGCACAGGATAATGCGGGCCAACTTACACCGGTTCGTTCTGCCGCCTTTGCCGGACCAGGAATCACATCCGCTCTGGGAGTGCCTTGCTTGATCCCTGCTTTACGTAGTGTGCGCCTGCCTAAAGATTTCAAGGGCCCACGCAAGGTGCCCAATTATACCGCTGATTTACCCCCTGAAGCGTGGATAGAGAGTTATGAGATGGCCATGGAAATGCTGGATGTGGATGAGGCTGCATGTGCAAAATATTTCACCATGATGCTCGAGGGCACGGCTCGTACTTGGCTAAAGAGCCTACCGCCCAATTCTATCAGCTCTTGGGCCCAGTTGCGGAGCCGGTTTATACAGAATTTCAAGGATACATGTAAGCAGCCCAAGTCCATAGTAGACCTGGCGGCTTGTGTCCAGGAAGAAGGAGAATCAACGACCCATTGGGTGCGCCACGTTTCAGAAATTTTGCACTCGTCTGACAGGATTAATGCTGACTCTGCGGTCTTAACTCTGGAAGGCAACTGCTGGTTTGAGCCTCTAAAATTGAAACTGGGACGCATGAAGCGACTCTGTAATGACATGGGAACCCTCATGGCTGCCTTAGTGAAGTATGCCGATTCGGACAGTACCAAGGATCCCGAGCTTAATGATAGTGAAGCAGGAAAGGGAAAGAAGGATAGCAACTCCAAACAGCAGCAGAATAAACTAGCGGGTCATGGAAACGGAGGCAAGCGCAAGGCGGACGGCAGCGTGGACTTTGTGGCCAACACTAACACACAAGACAGGGGGCAGCGGCGCAGAGGTAAAGCGGCAAATCATAACGGGGCTCCCAATCCTAATGCAAGCCGTTTGAACTATTTGTTGAATCAGCCTTGCCCAAAGCACGGGACGAAGGAGGCACCGGCTAGCCATCTTTGGAAAGATTGCTACATCATGCAGGAGTTCAAGAACTCTAATGCTTTCCGGTATGATCACGGATCAGGTGGCGGTTCAGGATCCGGTTTCAGCGGGCCGGATCACGATGGGGTTTCCGGTTCAGGACGTAATCAGGGCGGTCACAACTACCAGAATAATCAGAACAGCCAGCAGCAGCAGCAGCAGTCGGGCTATCAGAGCCAGCCAAAGCAGTTGAGCAATGGGCAATACCATGTCTTCACAATGGGCTTGGATAAGCGTGACCGAAAACTCCACCAACGAGCGGTGAATTCTGTTGAACCGGCCTTACCGCGTTACTTACGCTGGTCAGAGCAGCCCATCGTGTGGAGCAGAGAAGATCACCCGCCCCGGGTTGATAATCCGGGTCAGTTAGCATTAGTGGTGGACCCTCAGGTGGGGGGTTATAAATTCACCAAGGTACTCATGGATGGAGGAAGCAGTATTAACATACTATATTATAAGACATTCAGGCGCATGGGACTGACAGACAAGGATCTCAGACCGTCGAACACGGTATTCCATGGTGTTGTGCCAGGCAAATCTGCATATCCTGTCGGTAAAATAGCTCTAGATGTGGTTTTTAGAGACGAGCACGACTCCCGGTCAGAAAAATTGAGCTTCGAAGTGGTGAGGATCCAAAGCCCGTATCACGCCTTGTTTGGGCGACCGGCTTATGCCAAGTTCATGGCGCGGCCTTGTTAGATCTACTTACAGCTCAAGATGCCGGGTTACAAGGGGACGATAACGGTTCACGGGAACCGTAGGATCGCTTTGGAATGTGAAGAGGGTGATGCGGCTTACGCAGAGTCGGTCTGTGCCATGGAAGAGTTGAAGTATTATAAGGACAATGTCGATCCGTCGGATATGACCCCTTTAAAGAAGCCAACTACAGAGCATGATTCAGATCTGAAGTTCAAATCGGCAGCTGAGACCAAGCTTGTTGACTTCGTGCCCGGCGATTCATCCAAGCAGTTCACTATCAGTGCCAACCTAGATCCCAAATAGGAAAGCACGCTCATCGAGTTCATCCGTGAGAATCGGGACATTTTTGCATGGAAGCCGTCTGACATGCCAGGTGTATCGAGGGAACTCGCTGAGCACACTCTTAATGTGGATCCTAAGTATAAACCGGTGAAACAGTTCCTCCGCCGGTTTAACGAAGAAAGACGCAAAGCCATTGGAGAGGAAGTGGCCAGGCTTTTAGCAGCTGGTTTTATTATTGAGGTGTTCCATCCAGAGTGGCTTGCTAATCCGGTGTTAGTTCTTAAGAAAAACGGCACTTGGCGTATGTGTGTGGATTATACAGATCTTAACAAAGCCTGTCCGGCAGACCCTTTTGCTCTCCCCCGTATTGATCAGATCATTGATGCCACGGCGGGTTGCGAGCGTTTGAGTTTTTTAGATGCATACTCTGGATATCAACAGATCAAGATGGCGGTTAAGGACCAGGAGAAAACAGCATTCATTACTCCCTTTGGAGCCTTCTGCTATGTATATATGCCCTTCGGGCTCAAGAGTGCCCAAGCCACCTATCAATGGTGTGTACAGAATTGCCTGCATGAGCAGATCGGCCGCAATGTGCACGCATATGTGGATGATATTGTAGTAAAATCAAGGCAGAAGGAGACACTGGTGGATGATTTGAAGGAGACCTTTGATAACTTGCGAGCTTATAGGATGATGCTTAATCCGGCCAAGTGTGTTTTTGGTGTTCCAGCAGGCAAGTTACTGGGTTTCTTGGTGTCTAACAGAGGAATTGAGGCTAATCCGGAGAAGATTACAGCTATTACATCTCTAGCTAAACCGGAGTGTATCAACGATGTTCAACGTTTGGCGGGCCGAATCGCTGCGCTGAGCCGGTTTATCAGCCGCCTCGGGGAGAAGGCTATCCCTTTGTACCAAATGCTGAGGAAGATAGACAATTTCGTCTGGAGTCCAGCTGCTGACAAGGCATTTGAGGATCTGAAGCGGCAGTTAGCCAATCCGCCTGTTCTTGCAGCTCCGGTCGACAAGGAGCCGCTATTATTATACGTAGCGGCTAATGCTCGGGCAGTTAGCGTGGCTATTGTGGTAGAGCGCAAAGAGGCAGGCAAGGAATATCCGGTTCAGCGGCCGGTTTATTATATCAGTGAGGTGCTGATTGAATCCAAGCAAAGGTATCCGCATTGGCAGAAGCTGGTCTATGGGGTTTTTATGGCCAGTCGGAAGTTGAAGCAGTATTTTCAAGGGCACCCCATCACAGTGGTCAGTTCAGCTCCCTTGGGTGATATTATACAGAATCGGGAGGCGACTGGCCGGATTGCCAAGTGGGCTATAGAGCTGGGGCCGCACGGTCTGAAGTACGTGCCTTGGACGGCAGTGAAGTCTCAAGCACTTGTTGATTTCATCAATGATTGGACGGAATTACAGGCGCCAGAGGAGAAGCCGGATCACACATATTGGACTATTCATTTTGACAGATCCAGGCAATTGGAAGGCTCGGGGGCTGGAGTCGTATTAACTTCCCCACGAGGTGATAAGTTTTGTTTTGTTCTCCGCTTAATGTTCCCTTGTACTAATAATGCAGCTGAGTATGAAGCCTTGCTCCATGGTCTGCGGATGGCTAAAGAGATGAATTTAAGCCGGGTTAAGTGTTTTGGTGACTCGGACCTAGTGGCTCAACAGGTGTCTGGCACTTGGGATTCTAAAGACCCGCTCATGGCTGCGTATCGTCGGGAAGTGGATAATATTGCAGGTTGTTTCAAGGGTTATCAAGTGGATCATGTGGACCGTCGAAAGAATGAAGCGGCGGATGCTTTAAGCTGGTTGGGCTCTCAGCGTAAACCGGTCCCGCCTAACGTCTTTTTGGATGTGTTGCACAATCCGTCAGTCAAGCTCCCAGGTGAAGCGGATTTAGCTATTCCTGATCCGGAGTCTCAATTGGTGGCAGCCCTGTGTGTTATTCCGGATTGGACGGTTCCTTATCTTGTGTACATGACAAGGGGGGAGTTGCCAGAGGATGAGATTCTGGCCAGGCAGATAGTCCGGCGATCCAAGTCTATGACAATTGTCAATGGTGAATTACATCATTGCAGTGTATCAGGGGCGTTTCAACGTTGTGTCTCCTGAGGAAGGCTGTGAAATCTTAAGAGAAATCCATGAAGGGGATTGTGGGCACCACGCCGGTTCAAAGTCTCTGGTTGCAAAGGCGTTTCGTCACGGGTTCTACTGGTTGACAGCACATGCTGACGCGGAGGATTTGGTTAAACGGTGTGATGGATGTCAGAAATTTTCAAGGCGTGCTCATGTGCCGGCTCAGGAATTGAGGATGATCCCAATAACATGGCCATTTGCAACTTGGGGGCTAGACATGGTTGGACCTTTTAAAAGATCCAAGGATAAGAAAACTCACCTTTTGGTGGCAGTTGATAAATTTACCAAGTGGGTTGAAGCGGAGCCTGTCAGCAAGTGTGATGCAGCAACATCGGTACAGTTCATCAAGAAGGTGATTTTCCGGTTTGGTTTTCCACATAGTATCATTACTGATAATGGTACCAATTTATCCAAGGGTGCTATGAAGGAGTTCTGTGAACGTGAGCACATCCGACTTGATGTGTCGTCAGTAGCACACCCCCAGTCCAATGGACAGGCAGAACGAGCTAATCAGGAAATCTTGCGAGGCATCAAACCCCGGCTTTTGGTCCCATTGCAAAGAACACCAGGATGTTGGGTTGAAGAGCTACCATCTGTATTATGGAGTATTAATACTACGCCAAACCGGTCCACAGGATACACGCCATTTTTCATGGTCTATGGAGCAGAGGCAGTTCTCCCTAGTGACATCCGGCACGATTCGCCTCGTGTGGCAGCTTATGTTGAGGCATACAATGAGACAGCACGACAAGATGCTTTGGACCTATTGGACGAAGAGCGTGATATAGCGGCTGCCCGTTCGGCGATTTACCAGCAAGATCTTCGTCGCTATCACAGTCGCCAGGTTAGAACCAGAACTTTTCAAGAAGGAGATTTGGTGCTTCGATTCATCCAAGATCAAACGGATATGCACAAGTTATCCCCACCTTGGGAAGGACCTTTCGTAGTCAGCAAGAATCTGCACAACGGGTCGTATTATCTGATTGATATTCGAGAGCATCAAGACTCACGTACATCAGAAGAGGAGACCAACAGACCGTGGAATATAGCTCATCTTCGGCCTTACTATACTTGAGCCATTGGCTCTATCTATGTACATATCATGACAATGTATATATTATCTTTGATATATCAAACCGGAGCCTCAGCTGAAGCGGGGTCTCTGTCTTTCTCATCTTGCGAGGTTACACGGAGTGGTTCTATCTAAAGCGGCCTCCGGTTTACCCCTTGACATTTGTTTTTATATCACTGGGGGCTTTGGTCGTGTCCGAACCAAAGAACACCCTTTGATAGGCGACAGCCACCAGATCATTTGGGGACTTGGTCAAGTCTAAACCAGTAACGCCTCTTGGTCGGCCTAAGGCCACAAAATCACTTGGGAGCATGGTCGGGCCCGAGCCATTGCTACGCCTCTTGATTTGGCATATATGCCACGAGTCATTTGGGGACCTGGCTGACTTGAATCATTGTCACCCCTATTGGGGGCCTTGATCCTGTCCGACCATGGTAATGCCATCTGAACAGCTCAATATAGCGTATTTTTGCGAATGGGTTTTATCATTACTTTCGTTTCCATGTTGTTTTCATGGTTTTTTGCTTTTGTTGGATTTCTTTATGTCAACAAGCATATTTTTCCGGTTCAGCCAATGATTTTTGATTCCCCTTCTAATCCGGAGGAGTCTACCCGGTTTACCTTTTCCCTGTTAACATCATGGAGTAACCAGGGGGCTCGTATTAAGTCAGTACGGTTTGTACGGGGGCTACTTTCCCCTTTTTGACGGTAATGGTTTATAAAACCACCGCTTCAGGCTTGGTTAAGCCAGCTTTATACCCAAGCATGGCAGGAAATATGAATTAAAGTTTTTTCAAGCAAAAGCTTCAGTACTTATGCACGAAGGCATATCCCAGGCAGAAGTTTTAACTATCCTATTACAAGGCAGCATGGTGCCCAAACAAAATCATTGTTTTTGTAGAAGGATGTTGCAAATAGCACTTCAAACCGGCTTCCGGTTCAAGCCTGCTCCTCGTCCTCCGCCGCTTCAGCTTCCTCGTCTCTACCCATTGGCTGGAAATCAACAGTGGTCCAGTCGATTCCCATTAAAGCTTGGAAAACAGCTTCTTCATGGATCAGGGAAGACGGTTCAATATCAGGGGCGTAAGTGTGCTTACGGATTGGAGGAATCAGATTCTCCGCTTCAACAGTTGGGGCAGGCACTCGCTTGTTTTGGTTATTATATTGCGCTTGATAATGCGTCAAATCTGCCTCTTCAGCTAACTGGCAAGCCAGAGGGCGTACTGCACGGTTTATGGCCCTTAAATCTTCTTCGTTGAACTCAGAGCCATCTTCTTTTAGACTGGGATAGCCTTGAGCTGCTTCCACATGATCAAAGTCGAGCACCCATGCCTTTGCCCGGATTAAGGCATTGATGGCTCCGGTTCGGGCAGCGGATTTTTTCTGCTCCTCAATCCGGGCTGGAAGCATTGACAACTTGCTAAGAGTGTCCTGGATTAAAGAGGGCGCCGGGTTGTTGTGAGAAGCTATGCTGATGATCCGTTGGGCTCCAGTGTACAATTGTTCTACCAAGGTGTAGGCAGCTTTCAATTTCTTCCGCACATCATTTCCTAAGTGCCCAATACATGTGCCTACAAAAGGATTGGAATGGTCTCAAACCGGACTTACAATACAACAGATTCAAATTTATCACAGAAGTTACAAGGAGCTTACCAAAGATAGCAGCAGTCATGGAGTGTATTTGCCGCTGTACGGCCGTCAGTTCATCTACCACCGGTTTAAGGGCCGCTTCAGCATTTTCTGCTCTTTTGGTTAAACCGGCCTTCTCAGTGGCCCAGTCAGCTCGCTCTTTCTTAAAACTTTGTTTCAGCCGTTCAGCAGTGCTCAAAGCGCTGGTTAATTCTTCCTTGGCTTTATCTGTTTCAGCTTGCTGGGTCTTCAGGGCCTCCTGCAAATCGGCAATCCGGTCCTCCTTGATTTTAATCTCAGCCTGCATACAGATGACATTTTAAAGCTTTTCACAGTCGAGACAAGAAATTGAAGTATCAACCACATAATAAAGTTATATGCCTGATACTTGGGGGCTAATGTACCTTCAATTTTTTGTATATTGCTCAAATACAAAGTCCCAAGCTCAATACAAGTATTCAACTTGGCACTTGGGGGCTAATGGCTATTTGATCAAGTTCTGTTCTAAGGACAGCTTTTTATTTTTTAGCCCCGGTTTGCTTATGCTAAACCGGCCCTCGAGGGTTATGCCGACGGATTTCAAAAAATATATATTCAGGATCAAGTCCCGGTTTGACCAAGGTCACAAACCGGCCCTGGGGGCTACCGGGATGAATGCAAGGGCAGAAAAGAAAGAAGGAATTTACCTCAAATTTATCCCTCATCATTTTGACCAGGCCAGCTTCACAGTCACGGCTAGTGTAAAGCCGGTTCAAATAGCCAGAGTGAAGATCTTGAGCATTCAAAGCGGCATATGTTTCTAATTCAACATCCCATTTTCCTTTATTCAAAGGGGAAGAATCCTCTTTCATGGTATGCCTGGTAAGGGTGGCAGGATTCCCGGGTTCAGAGCGGCCTACACCGGTAATCACAACATCATCATCTTTTGACTCGCCGGTTTGGGTTGGTGCGGCCGTTTTGTCAGCAGGAGTGTGGGATTTCTCAATCTGGACAGAGCTGGCAGGCGGATCAGCAGACACTGGAGTATTAATAAGACCTTCTTCAGGGATAATGTTGTCTTGCAGAGGAGGATCATTGGGGATATCTTCAGAAGTAAACATTTCACGATCCGGCACTTGGTCATGTTCTGGGGCCATATTTTCTTCAGCCGCTTTATCCAGGCGGGCCTTCTTGCTTGGTTTCGGTTTAGCCCTGGAAGAAAAGATAAAAATTAAGGAAAAGTGTAAACCATTGCGCAGCATACTGGAAGGATATGTTCGGTTTAGCTTACCCAGCAACTGTTTTCAAAGGTGGTAGCTGGGTGGCCGACGATTCACCAGATGAGGAATGAGAAGTGACCTGATAATCGGAGTCGGATGGATTAAGAGGTTGACGGAAGAAACCCGCTTTACGATTTAAATCAATAAAAAGGTCGGAGACCTCGGAGCGGCGTTTTCGAACCGGACTGTTTGGTAAACCGGCAGAGGTAACTACCTGGCCACTGTGCCGGGTTGTGCGGCGAGCTTCGTGTTGCTGAGTCTTCATAAGAAATTGGGAATCCAGATAAGCAAGAGGATGAGAATATTTAACTTTCCGGTTTGCCCGGCGAAATTTTGGCAAAGGCAAGATTTCTGAATCGGAAGAGAGAATAGTTACCTCAACGAAAACCGCATTGCTGGCTTCAGCGTCATCCTGACAAACATCATCATCAATAAGGCGTGTAAAAAGTAAGCCAAGTGAATCAAGTTCTACCTCAAGATCCGGATTACCCACATCATCATCAATGGTTGGGTCAGATGAAGCGGTGGTTTTTCTCTTATGAGCTGGTTTCTTGACAACCTTGGTCTTGGGCCGGGTTGGCCGTCCTGCCTTCTCCATTTTGTCTTGAGGAAGTTTCTTACTCCAGAACGGATTATCACCCTGGATCAGCAGCAATTAAAACGTTGAACATATAAAATAGTAACTCGGTTCAACAATAGAGCAATTGAAATATTACCGCTGGCGGTTTGTTGGTGGTGCAGTAAGGAAGCAGACCGGTTTGAGCACAGAGGTGCTCCGGTTCATTCAGCATCTTCTTCATAGATTCTGTGACTTCGTCCTCAGGGAGTTGGATTTTAGTGTGTCGGAGTGGGTCATCAATACTATCAGTATACTCACACATCAAATTTGGGCGCCGGCTTAGAGGCAAAATACTCCATGATATCCAGCAGCGTGCAAGGTCTATTCCTGTTAAACCGTTGGCCATGAAGGCCCGGAGCTTGGACAGTTGAGGAGCATATTTAATTCTCTCCTTAGCGCTTAGCCTTTGTGTAAAAGGGTGAGTGTTGCTGAGCCGTTCCGGACGGAAGCCAGGCAAGGGATTTTCATTATCAGGAGATGTATCCTTGCAATAAAACCAAGTTACGTTCCATTCCTTGGGGTGACTATGGAGTTTGACGTGAGGGTAGGTGATTTCTTTCCTCTTCTGAATGGCCATACCGCCCAGTTCGGTATTAGGGCCGTCAGTGAATTCAGTACGACGATTCAGATGAAAGAGATCTCTAAATAACTCGATGAAAGGCTCCTCTTGAAGGTATGCCTCAGAAAGTACTTGAAAGTGACATAGATTGGTGACAGAGTTGGGGCCAATATCCTGTGGGCGGAGTTGAAAGTTGGCTAACACATCCCGATAAAATTTGGAGCCGGGCGGTTTGAAGCCCCGGGCCATATGATCTGTGAAGACCATGACCTCTCCTTCCTGGGGTGTAGGAGGACATTCATCTCTAGGAACCCTCCAATGAATCGTGTCTTTGCTATCCAAAGCGCCAATCAGGACTAGATCGTTCAGCTGTGATTCTGTGACACGGGAGGGAACCCAGTTGCACTCGTACACTTGTTTGGCCATGACAAGATCTACAAGAAATAAATGATCCGGTTCAAGAACATGCCGGATAAAACGGTGTTGATCTAATTAGGGTAAACCGGAGGCAGTACCCATAAACCGGTCTTCTACAACGCAGCATCAGATGGATTCTGGCGGTTCAACCAGGGGACTAATGACATATATACCGGTCTGGCAATTTTTTCTCTATGGTGAAGTTAAACCGCCTGGCCTAAGCATCGGAAGCAATCGAAACTATGGATAAATAGTTATGCAGAAACAAGTTTCACAAAATTATGTTACAGCCACGGATCTACAGCAAGCTCATAAAAGCAGGAAATATTTTGAAGACTAAGACGGAAACAGAAGTGAACCATTGAGCGGATAGATGCGGGAGATCTATGAGCTTGGATGAGAAATGGTAAGCGGATGCTAAAGGGATCGCTGCTAAATACAGCAAGAGTTCACAGATGCATTCAAGATCAGAGAGCAGCTATGAACGCGCGATGAACATAGCAAGAACATGGAACCCTAAGAACATATCTAGGTTAAGAGGGAGAGAGAACTTACCAGGAACGGAGAGGATGCGGAAAGACGCCGTGACACTTTGGTACGTATAGGTTGATGCAGCGGCCTGAGACGAGGTAGAGGTCGACGGTGGTGGCGGAGCTCCAAAGCCGGCAACATGAGGAAGAAGAAGAAGAAGGGACGAAGGGGAAGAGAAAACAAATGACCCTTCGGTCTTATTTATAAGGCAACTGAGCTAGGTCAAACGCGCGAATCCAGGAGCTGTCATTAAGAGGGCGTTATGAATTTCATAATGACGTCATGCCGGTTTATAGTAGCCAAAGTTGATGACGTCATGCCGGTTTACAGCAATCAAACATGATGACGACATGAAGATTTGCCAATTAACAGAAGACATCCAAGACGCAAGATGGTGTGAAGGATTGACATGAACCAGTTCAAATCAATCTGGGGCCTAATGTTGGGGATATTACCACTGGGTGTAAACCGGCCTACTTGGGCCGGGTTAACTTCATAGTGGTATAAGCAGGTGAAGGCCCAAGGCCTATAGTCGGTTTAGAATCTGTAGCTATAAAACCGACCTGATGTATAACTTGTATTGTAAGTTAGGAATAGAGAGATACCGACCGGGATACGAATATGAACCGGCTGGGACTCTATGGACCGACGGGCGTCACCCGTGTATATAAGGGGACGGCCCGGCGGCGGTTCAAGGGGGACAACCACAACTCGGGCCTAGGCGAAGCTTGTTTGCTCCCTAGCCATCGAGACCACATCAATTCCATCACAACTAGACGTAGGCTTTTACCTTCCTCGAAGGGGCCGAACTAGTATAAACCCCACGTGTCTTTGTGTCCGCTTTAACCCCTTCAAGTAAACTCGTAGCGATGGCTCCACGACTAAGTCCTTTCGCTAGGACATCTGCCGTGAAAAATCCACGAAACAACCAGACCTGGAGATTAATTATCTGAAGAAATATGATCAGTAGCATACTAATATGATAATTTTGATAGCAGTGGTAACAATAATAGTAACGGTAACAATGATAGCAATAGTAACTTCGAAGAAACAATTGAAGGAAATATGCCCTAGAGGCAATAATAAAGTTCTTATTTTATATTTCCTTATTCATGATAAAGGTTTATTATTCATGCTAGAATTGTATTGATCGAAAACTTAAATACATGTGTGAATACATAAACAAATATCTTGTCCCTAGTAAGCCTCTACTAGACTAGCTCATTGATCAAAGATGGTTAAGGTTTCCTAACCATAGACATGTGTTGTCATTTGATAATGGAATCACATCACTAGGAAAATGTTGTGATGGACTAGACCCATCCATTAGCTTAGCATAATGATCGTTCAGTTTATTGTTATTGCTTTCTTCATGTCATATACATATTCCTTCGACTATTAGATTATGCAACTCCCGAATACCGGAGGAATGCCTTTTGTGCTATCAAACATCAGAACATAACTGGGTGATCAAAAATATGCTCTACAGGTATCTCCGAAGGTGTTTGTTGAGTTGGCATAGATCAAGATTAGGATTTGTTACTCCGAGTATCGGGGAGGTATCTTTGGGCCCTCTCGGTAATACACATCATAAGCTTGTAAACAAATGACTAAGGAGTTGGTCACGAGGTGATGTATTACGGAACGAGTAAAGAGACCTGCCAGTAACGAGATTGAACTAGGTATAGAGATACCGACAATCAAATCTCGGGCAAGTAACACACCGATGGACAAAGGGAATTACGTATGTTGTCATAACGGTTCGAATGATAAAAATCTTCATAGAATATGTAGGAGCCAATATGGGCATCTAGTTTCCGCTATTGGTTATTGACAAGAGAGGTGTCTCGGTCATGTCTACACAGTTTTCGAACCCGTAGGGTCCGCACACTTAATGTTCATTGACAATATAGTATTATATGAGTTATGTGATTTGGTGACCGAATGTTGTTCGGTGTCCCAGATGAGATCACAGACATGACGAGGATTCTCGAAATGGCCGAGAGGTAAAGATTGATATATAGGACGATGGTATTCGAACACCGGAAGTGTTTCGGAGGGTACTGGGTACTTATCGGGTCATTGGAAAGGAGTTTCGGGCACCCCCGTCAAAGATATGGGCCTTATGGGCCAAGAGATTGAACACGCCAGCCCACAAGGGGCTGGTGCATCCCTATAGAGGCCGTCCCTATGAGGAGGAGTAGGAAAGAGGGGATGGAAAGGAAAGTGTGGAGTAGGACTCCCCCTTCCCCCCCCCCTCTTTCCTTCCCCCTTCTTCATACAAGGAAAGGGAGGGGGGGCGCAGGAGGGTAGGAGCCCTAGGTCCGGTGGCCAACCCCTTGGGGCGCGCCCTGGCTGCCCTAGGCCGCCTCCTCCCCCCTCCCACCTATATATATCTGTGGGGAGGGGGCGCCACACAAGGACACAACATTGTCTTAGCCGTGTGCGGCGCCCCCCGTCCATCGTTTACTCCCTCGATCATATTTTCGTAGTGCTTAGGTGAAGCCCTGCGGAGATCACATCACCATCACCGTTACCACGTCATCGTGCTGTCGGAACTCATCTACTACTTCACCGTCTTGCTGGATCAAGAAGGCGTAGGACGTCCTCGAGCTAAATGTGTGCAGAACGCGGAGGTGCCATGCGTTCGGTACTAGATCATTTGGAGCGCGAAGAAAGTTTGACTACATCAACCGTGTTGTGAAACGCTTCCGCTTACGGTCTACGAGGGTAGATAGACATACTCTCCCTTCGTTGCTATGCATCTCCATGGATAGATCATTGCGTGTGCATAGAATTTTTTTTGTTTTCCATGCAATGATTCCCCAACAACAATATGTAGGAAAATCGTAGGCATTGGATTGGTGAATTTGTTGGATGATATTCATCATATAATAGTCATAACCTAGGGCGATACGACACTATCTCCAGTTAATAAATATAACATAGCCATGTATTCCGTAAATTGTCATACGTGCTTATGGAAAGAACTTGCATGACATCTTTTGTCCTACCTCCCGTGGCAGCGGGGTCCATATGGAAACGAAGGGATATTAAGGCCTCCTTTTAATAGAGAACCAGAACAAACATAGTGAATACATTAACTCCTCAAACTATGGTCATTATCAGAAAGTATCCCGAATACTGTCACTCTGGGGTTTTACAGATCATAACACATAATAGGTGACTATAACTTGCAAGATCAGATCTAGAACATAGATATGATGGTGATAACATAAACGGTTCATATCTGAAATCATGACACCCAGGCCCAAAGTTACAAGCATTAAGCATGGCAAAGTCATAGCAACATCAATCTCAGAACATAATGGGTACTAGGGATCAAGCCCTAACAAACTAACTCAGTTACATGATGAATCTCATCCAACTCCTCACCGACCAGCGAGCCTACGAAGGATTTACTCACTCCCGGTGTGGAGCATCATGAAATTGGTGATGGAGAAGGGTTGGTGATGACGAAGATCGAAGATCCCCCTCTCCAGAGCCCCAAATGGACTCCAGATCTGGCCTCCCCATGAAGAACAAGAGGTGGCGGTGGCTCCGTCTCGTGAAACATGATAATTCTTTCTCCCTTATTTTTCTCCGAAAATAGGATTTTATAGAGTTGCCATCAGGGTCAGCAGGGCCACTAGGTGCGCACAACCCACTTGGGCGCGCCGGGAGGGGGGTGGTGGGTTGTGCTCACTCAGGCCCCCCCTCCGGTGGTTCTTGGCTCCAGTATTTTTCTTTTATTCCATAAAAAAATCTCCAAAAAGTTTCGTGCCATTCCGAGAACTTTTATTTCTGCACAAAAGCAACACCATGGTTGTTCTGCTGAAAACAACGCCAGTCCGGGTTAGTTTCATTCAAATCATGCAAATTAGAGTCCAAAACAAGAGGAAAAGCTTTAAGGAAAGTAGATACGATGGAGACGTATCAATAGCTCAATCCATCCACACCTATATAATGAGTGTATTTAAGATTCCCTTTGGGGTGTGCGATGATCTTAATCGCATGGTCAGAAACTATTTCTGGGGAGCGGAGAAAAAAAGACTCATTAGTATGTCTGGGACAAGATGACAAGGCCAAAGGCTCAAGGAGGTTTGGGGTTTAAGGACTTTCACATATTCAATCAAGCTCTATTAGCTCAGCAAGCATGGCAGTTATTAGAACACACAAACTACTTGTGTGTGTAAGTACTAAAAGCGAAACACTTTCCCAATGGAAATCTCGTGGATACAGTGTTCACCACTAGTCCATCTGCTACTTGGCAAGCAATCTCTCATGGTTTGAGCCTCCTGAAAAAGGAATCGTATGGAGTATTAGCAATGACCAATTTGTTCGAATATGGAGAGATGGATGGGTAGCTCATTACCCAACAGGAGGCCTAATCTCGCCGAAAGGAAGGTGTAGGACGAAGTAGGTTTTGGACCTATAGAAGTTGGGATATGGAGAAGATGACACGATATTTCTTGCATGTGGACGTGATAGAAACTCAGAATATAAAGCCTGCTCCCCGCTATTGGAGATATGCCCTAGAGGCAATAATAAATATGTTATTATCATATTTCCTTGTTCATGATAAATTTTTATTATCCATGCTATAATTGTATTGACTAAAAACTCAGATACATGTGTGGATACATAAGCAACACCGTGCACCTAGTGAGCCTCTACTAGATTAGGTCATTGATCAAAGATGGTTAAGGTTTCCTAACCATAGACATGAGTTGTCATTTAATGTAACAGACATACCCAACCATAATCTTGGCATCAGATCGTATCACTTAGTTTATTTGCTACATATTTCTTCATGTCAAGTATCTGTTCCTTAGACAATGAGATCATGCCACTCCCAAATACCAGAAGAATACTTTGTGGGTAATCAAATGTCACTTCATAATTGGGTGATCATAAAGGTGCTATATAGGTATCTCGGAAAGTGTAGGTGTTGCAAATATGCCCTAGAGGCAATAATATTGTATTATTACATTTCCTTATTCATAATTAAGTGTTTATATTTCATGTTACAAATGCTATGATCCTGGAATAGGTGATTCACCGGAAAACTCATATGCACGGGTGAAATGGTAAATAGATAAAATAAAGGTTCCTAGTCTTGCCTCTAAGACTAGATCAATTGTTGTTGGTGATCACGTTTTCGAGATCTTAGGATATTGTTAAGTGTAACGATAGTCCTAAAACAACATTGAGGTTATGATGTTGGAAGAATGATCATATTGAATTAACCCAAACTTGTTTGTTATGAATTGAGATAATATCATCTGTAATCAATTGTAATAACATGGAGTATTAACATGTGATTTTGCTCCTTAGACCATGAGATTATCATAGTCACTTCTTACCATACGGTACACTTTGGGGTTGCTCAAATGTCACCTATAACACGGGGATCATAACGACAACTTACTGGTTCATCAAAAAGTTTGACAAGGGACTAGATAGCTCGAGAGTGGGATTTGCTCCTCCGATGACGGGGAGATATTCTTAGGGCCCTCTCGGTGTGTTATTTTGTTGCTCATTCTTTATGGCATGTGAATGATATTTTAGTTTACTTCACTATTTGGACGAAAGTTGCAAGAGTCAGATGATTCATAATCAGATGACTTCAATATGCATCACTATGTAATTCTACAAGCTGGTTTCTCCAATGTGACTAAATGTAGTGCCACAAATATGCGGTATTCTTTTAGTCTTGCGACATTTAGCGTCAGTGTTATGGATGTTCAATTTCATCATCAATATTCATAACATACATCCTATTCATAATAGGAGTATGGCCTTTTGTTCATAACATCGAACAACTATTGTTCTCTCATGAACAACTGTCTTGGAACTTCTATGCAATGGGCTAGAGTGTACAAAACTCTAGAATGAATAATGACAATAAACACAGAGGTAATATGCTGATGAAACAGTATCATAACTTCTACAAATTTTCAACACATATTTTACTCTCATTGGTCATTTAGGCCATTGTAGTTTCTTTCAACGACTCGCATCAACATGCAGTATAGTTGATATCATTTTGATCAACTTTTGACCAGAATCTCGAAGAATTAGTGATCAAAAAATTGATCATAAATTTTCAAGAACTACACTTTACTTGACCAACTTTCTCTACATTTTATAACTTGTATGACATTCATACCTGAGCTGGACATTCCAGTCTTCTTTTCTTTTCTGCCTTTTACTTTTTATAGTTTTACTTTCAATATTTCTCCTACTCACAGAAGAAGTATCCAACTTTAAGAGTGGAGTTAGCCCTGAACTTCCCTAGGCATGTAAGTCTAATTACATACTTTGGTTTTGTTCTTTTCTCTTTAAGTTTCTCACCATCAACTCATGACTGGCATTTCTTCCGGATCTTACACATTTTAGTCTTAAACATAGCTGAACACTTTACTAGAACTTGCAAACAAAACACTTCTTTAGATATCACATATCTTTTAACCTTTGTTTGTTTTTCTAAAAACAATTTTCAGTTCCAAGAATATCACATAACTATCCCAAACATTTTTGAAGTTTGGGTTTCTCGGAAGCAAGCAGACCATAATGTAATTCTAGCCCTTTGGACTGAAGGACACGAGTCTCATCATCCATAGCATAAGAAAGAGTATTGTAAGCATGCAGTAGAACAAAATCCTTCTTGGCACTTTTAGAGGATGATCCTTTCAATCAAAAAGATTCAACCAGATAAATAACAGCTAACCAATTTCAACAACAAAAGTGGAATCGTGAGCCCTAATTCGACAACTATAAAGCAAACTACACATGGACATTGTTCATAATTAATTTGCGCTAGTGATTAAAATTGATTAATACATAATTGTGCTCCCACTCAATTAAATATCTCTCATAATTGATAGTGAATTTTTCAAGATCCAGATCTTATTCTCAGCCATTGATGTGGACATCACTAATGACAAGAATTTTGACCGGCGGGCAAACTTTTGCTGATCATATCTCCATATGCCTCTTGTTCACCTTTTGATGCTTCGTGCTCCGAGCTTAGAATGATTCTACTAGAACTTCAAGACAACTAGGTGCTATCTGCTCACATGATCTGACCATCCACCCATCTTAGATTTTGTAAACCATTTGTACTCATGTGGACATGACCCACTCCGGGATGTTACGTGTTATAGACGGTTGCAACACTGGGAGGAGCACCTTTTCACTTGATATTTACTGTGAGAGATCTCCCTAATAATTGACTACTGCGCAATCAAAGGGTGCAAACAACAAAGGGATAAACATCTTAGACAATTCATAAAAGCATGGTATGGTATAGCCCCGGGCACCGGGAATCCTTCATGATCATCTTCAATCTTCAGTTGAAGCGTCGTGACGGCCAATATTTCATTGTTGTGGCAACTGTCTCAAAAATGCTATCATGGCGATAATTTCAAAAAATGTTGTCGTGGCTATCGTTTCAGAAAACATTGCCATGGCATCAAATTCAGAAGTTCTGCCATGGCACAAAATTATACCTCCTCGTCCCGTGCCTTAGTACACCTTCTCCACGCCAGGGGTCCTCCGTTTACACTTTCCATTGTCACTTGTAACATGTAGGCTATCTCTACAATATTTACATTAACGTGGCAATCTCGTGGCCCCGACCATCATGCCGTGACGTGAAGGGCACTTAACATTACAACTATAACCATCTCATACATAAACTCATTATCATGACGAAGGCTATACCACATCATATGCATACTCCGCAAAACTAAGTTAGACGTCCTCTAATCGGCTTTAGCAAATTTTAGTTACGTAGTTCACCAGTGTTAACAATAATACTAGCTACCTACGTCCACAATATTAGGTGATAATTCTTGATGCTAGATTAAGTTTCGGGGTGTGTGAGGGAAGAGACTTAATTAAAAATCTCTAACCCCACACTAAACTTCGTCTATTACGCATGACCTCTAGGAGATCGTCCATCTTCAGCACCCTCTTGTGTAGGGACAGTTCATTATTCTTGACTAGATGAGGCCGAAAGAACTGTTAGCAGATTGTCGACATCCAGAGTCGAGCGAATGTCAGAATTTTGTACAAAGCCTCACCATGTCGCCAATGAATTAACCAAAGCAACACTCGAGAGAAGCATAGTAAGAACATTAACCCTCACATCGACATGTGATCTAGATTGCAACACACACCTACTCATATAACTGCTCATGATGCCACTATTGGGAAACGTAGTAGAAAACAAAAAAAGCGCACCTACAAACACCCAAGATCAATATGAAGATGCATAATGGGTTGGGATCCAAATTGTTACCGTCATCGAGTTGCGGTGGAAGAAGAACGTCTCATCGTACTTGGAGTCCCTCGAACTGCCCACGAATAGTTCCTCGAACCAAAGACCAAAAGCATGGCCTCTCTACTTGGTTGCAAGCGTGCAACCTTCTTGATCCAACAGTGATTCATCGTCCAGAGTAATCATCACTAGAGAATTAGAGGGAGGAGATTAGAACCACACTGGGCTTCTAATGAATTAGAGGAAGTAGACCAAGCCCTGCCCCTCTATTTATATGTTGAGCCATGGGGTCATACCTTGGGGAGAGAACCTCCCCAAAGTTGGTTTGGAATGCAAGGAATAGTCCTCCTCGGTTTCCAAGACGAAACAACAAGGTTCCTGGCATTTCTCTTAACGCCACGGACGTTGGCGTCTGGCCTGGGGCCAGACGCCATGGACCCTGGCGTTTGGTCCCTGACCTCTGCAAAACTCCTTTTGCACTGACCTAAAGCCTCATGGGCCTTACCCCTTGCCCCACCAAAGTGTCCTCGCACCATAACATTTTTGGAAACATCCGAAACCCTTCCTATGACTCTGAAACGCTTTTGGATCCTCTGAATTTATTCTGAATATTTATGAAACTGTCGGTGCAACAAACCCTGGGTCTGTTGCCCAGACTGTGCACAGGCTCAAAGGAAAGATTACAACACCAAGATCAAGCCAAGCAAGAAGGACCAGTTCACCAAAGTGTCCAAGTACGGATCAAGAAGGTTGAGACGAGCCAGAGAAGCAAGATGATGCCGAGCCTGGCGGGGTTGGGTTCTGCACCAGAAGATAATGCCGAGCCTGGCGGGGTTGGGTTCTGCACCAGAAGCATACTTCCAAATTGTCCCGACAGGCCCTGCCGGGACTTGCGGAGGCCAACTACGCCACCGCTCCACCTCATTAGCGACGCAAGTCACATGTCAGTGCGGTGTCAAGCCCCAAGATGACTAAGTGGCTGCTTTTCGCCACATGGCAGCCACTTTCTACAGCAACACCTCCATATGACACCCGTCCTGGGACGTGTCAAGCAAGCAGGAGCGAAGCTGGCAAAATAGCCCAGCAAGGGTTGCCGGGCATGCTGTGATGTGACACTAGACGTTGCATTTAATGCGCTCTGTCAGCCTGTAGAGTTAGCTATGATAGCACTGTTTGCTATCTAATCAGTATGCAAAGACTAATTTGCCACTGTGGTAACCCCTTGGTCTATAAAAGGAGGCCCATGGCAAACGTAAAAAGGGTTCGGTCCGCGAGGTTGCGAAGATTAGGCCCTCACGTACCCGTATGCACGTAGCCACTTCGCCTGAGGCGACCATGTCGGGAAAAGTGCACTGCGTCCACCACCACCTTTTCCACAATCAATCCACCAAAGCAGGAGTAGGGTTTTATGCCTCACGGCAGCCCGAACCTGGGTAAAATTGCCTATGTGATCTCTGCTGTGCTGCGCGACACTTCTCCGGTCTTTGTGCAACATGCCCATCCCCCCTCCGAACCAAAAGGGGCTCGTAGCCCCATAGGTGGCCATGGTTCCTCGTGACATCTTTGGCGCGCCAGGTAGGGGGATCACTTGCGCGAACTCGGGAGCGTTGGTAGCGTGTCATCTTCATTGCCATTTTCATCATCGACGGCGTCATCGACTATGGCGCCTAAGAAGAAGCCCCGAGCCACGAATCACCCGTCCACCTCAAGGCCTCCACCGCCCGCGACCGCCAATGTCGCGGGGAATGAGGAGACGCGTGAGGATGTGGACGTTGCGGGAGGTGTGGTTGGCGTAGGCGGCGTTGGCACCAGCACTCCCGTGGCAGAAGCAGAAGCGAGAGGCGCGGGGGAAGAGCTGCACCAGCATCATTCTAGTGGCCATACTCCACGAGGTACGGGTGAGGGGATTACTTTACCTGCACCCTCTCTCCTCGCCGAAGGGCACAGCCACAGTTGTGGCACTCGTTCTGAGGTGAACCGCAACCCTTCGGCCGCCCCCGTCACGAATGCGACCGTGAGGCACGCGCCACCCCCAGAATAAGCTAACCTAGCTACTGTGTCCAACAGGGCCGCCGGCCCTCAAGTGCCTCTGCTGCGTGACCACGCCATCCAAGCTGCTAGCTCACAGCAGCGAGGGCGTGACGCGGCCGCCACCGGCGCCATCAGGAGCCGAGCGACGCAGCCGTCTTCATCATCTTCACCTATGCCAAGCACCGCCTCAGAGGCCATAGCGTGGGCCCAGTTGCTGTTGAGATTCCTGTCGGCGGCTGATCAGATGGATGAGTGGCGAGCCACCATCCAATGCTTGATTGGTTTCGTCGAGGTGGGAGGGTTGCAGCAAGCTGGCCCGCCATGGCCTCCCCAGGCGACGACAACAGCTCGTGCGGCTAGCCGCACGAAGGGGGCTGCCCCCACGTCGCTGTCCCCACCTTGGCAAGCAGTACGGGAGCCACGTAACCAAGAGCCTGACGACGTCTGGATGGCCTCCTCTGGCCCTCAAGCACTTCAAGAACCATGGCGAGCTCCGGAGGACATGTGGAGGGAAGGCGCGCGCGCCGTTGTCGAGCGGTGCAGCGACAACCACTGCCAGCCCAATGGGTGTGACGTCCCCAACATCGACGACCCCACGCTCAAAGATGGCAGTGCCTACCTTTTGAGGTCGGGTTGCCTGCCTTTACCCGTGAGCTACGGCAAGTCCGTTGGTCGCCCGCTCGCACGTTCAAGCCAGAGATACCCGAGAAGTACGATGGAAGGTTGAACCCAACATAGTTCTTGAGCATCTACACCATCGTCGTTTAGGCTGCCGGGGGAAGAGATGAGAAGGTATTCGCCAACTATTTCCATTTGGCACTTAAGTCAAATGTGAGGTCTTTGCTAATGCACCTATTGGAGAACTTATCTCTACTTGGGCTAACCTGTGCCATGAGTTCATTGGCGCCTTCACGGGCGACCATCAAGAACCAGGGCAGCCTAGTGACTTGCAGCTTCTCCAGTAGAAGGAAGGAGAGAAATTGCGGAAGTACCTGCAAAGGTTTAATAGAGTCCACAAAAATATCCCAGATATCCACCCGGCAGCTGTGATAGCTGCCTTCCAATCCAATGTGCACAACCGCGGGATACGTTCCAAGATGAACATTAAGTTGCCCAAGACTATGAAGGAATTGTATACCTTGCTGGACAAGTGTGCTCGGGTGGAAGAAGGGAGGAAGCTCCTTGGATAGGAAGATTGCGTCGACATCAAATCAGAGGATGATGATGAGTCCACCAGTCAGAGGAAGAAGAACAAGAAACTCAATAAAAAGCGCAAGGATAAGGCAGTCTTGACAGTTGAGGGATCAGGCACACCTAGTACCGGCAAGATGGCTAGAGCTGAAGCCCCCAACAAGGAAGTTGCCGCATGCGCTGATTGTCGGGAGGCTGCGGCTGCCGAGGAAGCTGGGAAAGGTGATGGACTGTACTGAAGGATTTATCGGCCCAAGGGGCATGATCTCCAAGAGTGTCATAAGGTTGAGCAGCTCATCAAGAAGCAGAGGCCTGAGTATGAGAAGCAAGATAAGGAAAAAGGTCAGAATGGTACTGGCGGTAAGGGCCAGGGCGGTGAAGCAAATTGCCCCGGCAAGGCTCCTCGGAGCCAAGGAAAACCCTCCAGGGGCTAAGAGAAAGAGGATTGCAATGGTGGAAGTGATGAAGGGGATGAAGAGAAAACCAGTGAGCATGAATTCCATAAACTAGTGAGCATGAATTCCAGAAAGCCACTAACGCCCTGTGCATCGACGGGTGAAGGAAATATGCCCTAGAGGCAATAATAAAGTTATTATCTATTTCCTCATATCATGATAAATGTTTATTATTCATGCTAGAATTGTATTAACCGGAAACATAATACATGTGTGAATACATAGACAAACATAATGTCACTAGTATGCCTCTACTTGACTAGCTCGTTGATCAAAGATGGTTGAGTTTCCTAGCCATAGACATGAGTTGTCATTTGATTAATGGGATCACATCAATAGGAGAATGATGTGATTGACTTGACCCATTTCGTTAGCTTAGCACTTGATCGTTTAGTATGTTGCTATTGCTTTCTTCATGACTTATACATGTTCCTATGACTATGAGATTATGCAACTCCCATCTACCGGAGGAACACTTTGTGTGCTACCAAACATCACAATGTAACTGGGTGATTATAAAGGAGCTCTACAGGTGTCTCCAAAGGTACTTGTTGAGTTGGCGTATTTCGAGATTAGGATTTGTCACTCCGATTGTCGGAGAGGTATCTCTGGGCCCTCTCGGTAATGCACATCACTATAAGCCTTGCAAGCAATGTGACTAATGAGTTAGTTGCGGGATGATGCATTACATAACGAGTAAAGAGACTTGCTGGTAACGAGATTGAACTAGGTATTGAGATACTGACGATCGAATCTCGGGCAAGTAACATACCGATGACAAAGGGAACAACGTATGTAGTTATGCGGTTTGATCGATAAAGATCTTCGTAGAATATGTGGTAACCAATATGAGCATCCAGGTTCTGCTATTGGTTATTGACCGGAAATGAGTCTTGGTCATGTCTACATAGTTCTCGAACCCATAGGGTCCGCACGCTTAAAGTTTGGTGACGATCGGTATTATGAGTTTTTGTGTTTTTATGTACCGAAGGTAGTTCGGAGTCCCAGATATGATCATGGACATAATGAGGAGTCTCGAAATGGTTGAGACGTAAAGATCGATATATTGTATGACTATGTTTGGACACCGGAATGGTTTCGGAAGGTTTCAGACATATACCGGAGTACCGGGGGGTTTATTGGGCCTCATGGGCCCTAGTGGAGAACAGGAGGGGCGGCCAGGGCAGGCCGCACGCCTCCTCCCCCTCTAGTTTGAATTGGACAAGGAGGGGGGCGGCGCCCCCCTTTCCTTCCTCTCTCTCTCTCTCTCCCTTTCCCCTTCTCCTACTACTACAAGGAAAGGAGGAGTCCTACTCCCGGTGGGAGTAGGACTCCCCCCTTGGCGCGCCCTCCTCCTAGCGGCGACCTCCCCTCTTGCTCCTTTATATATGGGGGCAGGGGCACCTCTAGACACAACAATTGATCACTGATCTCTTAGCCGTGTGCGGTGGCCCCCTCCACCATATTCCACCTCGGTAATATCGTAGCGGTGCTTAGGCGAAGCCCTACGTCGGTAGCATCATCAACACCGTCATCACGTCGTCGTGCCGACGGAACTCTCCCGCAAAGCTCTGCTAGATCGGAGATCGTGGGACATCATCGAGCTGAACGTGTGTTTAACTCAGAGGTGCCGTACGTTCGGTACTTGATTGGTCGGATCGTGAAGACGTACGACTACATCAACCGCAGTGTGCTAACGCTTTTGCTTTCGGTCTACGAGGGTATGTGGACAGCACTCTCCCTTCTCGGTGCTATGCATCACCATGATCTTGCCTGTGCGTAGGAAATATTTTTAAATTACTATGTTCCCCAATAGTGGCATCCGAGTTTTTATGTGTAGATGATATATGCACGAGTAGAACAAAAGTGAGTTGTGGGCGATACAAGTCATACTGCTTACCAGCATGTCATACTTTGGTTCGGCGGTATTGTTGGATGAAGCGGCCCGGACCGACATTACGCGTACGCTTACGCAAGACTAGTTCTACCGACGTGCTTTGCACATAGGTGGCTGGAGGGTGTCAGTTTCTCCAACTTTAGTTGAACCGAGTGTGGCTACGCCCGGTCCTTGAGAAGGTTAAAACAACACTAAATTGACGAAATATTGTTGTGGTTTTGATGCGTAGGTAAGAACGGTTCTTGCTCAGCTCGTAGCAGCCACGTAAAACTTGCAACAACAAAGTAGAGGACATCTAACTTGTTTTTGCAGGGCATGTTGTGATGTGATATGGTCAAGACATGATGCTAAATTTTATTGTATAAGATGATCATGTTTTGTAACAAAGTTATCGGCAACTGGTAGGAGCCATATGATTGTCTCTTTATTGTATGCAATGCAATCGCCCTGTAATTGCTTTACTTTATCACTAAGCGAAAGCGATAGTCGTAGAAGCAATAGTTGGCAAGACAAAAATGATGCTACGATGAAGATCAAGGTGTCGCGCCAGTGACGATGGTGGTCATGACGGTGCTTCGGATATGGAGATCACAAGCACAAGATGATGATGGCCATATCATATCACTTATATTGATTGCATGTGATGTTTATCCTTTATGCATCTTATTTTGCTTGATTGACGGTAGCATTATAAGATGATCTCTCACTAAATTTCAAGGTATAAGTGTTCTCCCTGAGTATGCACCGTTGCGAAAGTTCTTCGTGCTGAGACACCACGTGATGATCGGGTGTGATAAGCTCTGCGTTCAAATACAACAGGTGTAAGACAGTTTTACACACGCAGAATACTCAGGTTAAACTTGACGAGCCTAGCATATACAGATATGGCCTCGGAACACTGAGACCGAAAGGTCGAGCGTGAATCATATAGTAGATATGATCAACATAGTGATGTTCACCATTGAAAACTACTCCATCTCACGTGATGACCGGACATGGTTTAGTTGATTTGGATCACGTGATCACTTAGATGATTAGAGGGATGTCTATCTAAGTGGGAGTTCTTAAGTAATATGATTAATTGAACTTTAATTTATCATTAACTTAGTACCTGTTAGTATTTTTGCTTGTCTATGTTATTGTAGATAGATGGCCCGTGATGTTGTTCCGTTGAATTTTAATGCGTTCCTTGAGAATGCTAAGTTGAAAGATGATGGTAGCAATTACACGGACTGGGTCCGTAACTTGAGGATTATCCTCATTGCTGCACTGAAGAATTACATCCTGGAAGCACTGCTAGGTGTACCACCCGTGCCGGCAACTGTAGACATTGTGAATGCATGGCAGTCATGTGTTGATGACTACTCGATAGTTCAGTGTGCCATGCTTTACTTCTTAGAACCGGGACTTCAACGACGTTTTGAACGTCATGGAGCATATGAGATGTTCTAGGAGTTGAGGTTAATATTTCAAGCAAATGCCCGAATTGAGAGATATGAAGTCTCCAATAAGTTCTATAGCTGCAAGATGGAGGAGAATAGTTCTGTCAGTGAACATATACTCAAAATGTCTGGGTATAATAATCACTTGATTCCACTAGGAGTTAATCTTCCTGATGATAGTGTCCTTGACATAATTCTTCAATCACTGCCACCAAGCTACAAGAGCTTCGTGATGAACTATAATATGCAAGGGATGAACAAGACTATTCCTGAGCTCTTCGCAATGCTAAAAGCTGCGGAGGTAGAAATCAAAAAGGAGCATCAAGTGTTGATGGTCAACAAGACCACCAGTTTCAAGAAAAAGGGTAAAGGGAAGAAGAAGGAGAACTTCAAGAAGAACGGCAAACAAGTTGCCGCTCAGGAGAAGAAACCTAAGTCTGGACCTTATCCTGAGACTGAGTGCTTCTACTCCAAAGGGACTGGTCACTAGAAGCGGAACTGCCACAAGTATTTGGCGGATAAGAAGGATGGCAAGGTGAACAAAGGTATATGTGATATACATGTTATTGATGTGTACCTTACTAATGCTCGCAGTAGCACCTGGGTATTTGATACTGGTTCTGTTGCTAATATTGGCAACTCGAAATAGGGACTACGGATTAAGCGAAGATTGGCTAAGGACGAGGTGACGATGCGCGTGGGAAATGGTTCCAAAGTCGATGTGATCGTGGTCGGCACGCTACCTCTACATCTACCTTCGGGGTTAGTTTTATACCTGAATAATTGTTATTTGGTGCCAGCGTTAAGCATGAACATTATATTTGGATCTTGTTTGATGCGAGACGGTTATTCATTTAAATCATAGAATAATGTTTGTTCTATTTATATGAGTAATATCGTTTATGGTCATGCACCCTTGAAGAGTGGTCTATTTTTGTTGAATCTCGATAGTAGTGATACACATATTCATAATGTTGAAGCCAAAAGATGCAGAGTTGATAATGATAGTGCAACTTATTTGTGGCATTGCCGTTTGGGTCATATTGGTGTAAAGTGCATGAAGAAACTCCATACTGATGGACTTTCGGAATCACTTGATTATGAATCACTTGATACTTGCGAACCATGCCTCATGGGAAAGATGACTAAAACGCCGTTCTCCAGAACTATGGAGCGAGCAACTGATTTATTGGAAATCATACATACTGATGTATGTGGTCCAGTGAATATTGAGGCTCGCGGCGGGTATCATTATTTTCTCACCTTCACTGATGATTTGAGCAGATATGGGTATATCTACTTAATGAAACATAAGTCTGAAACATTTGAAAAGTTCAAAGAATTTCAGAGTGAAGTGGAAAATCATCGTAACAAGAAAATAAAGTTTCTACGATCTAATCGTGGAGGAGAATATTTGACTTACGAGTTTGGTCTACATTTGAAACAATGCGGAATAGTTTCGCAACTCACGCCACCCGGAACACCACAACGTAATGGTGTGTCCGAACGTTGTAATCGTACTTTACTAGATATGGTGCGATCAATGATGTCTCTTACTGATTTACCGCTATCGTTTGGGGTTATGCTTCAGAGACGGCTGCATTCACGTTAAATAGGGCACCATCAAAATCCGTTGAGACGACGCCTTATGAACTGTGGTTTCGCAAGAAACCAAAGTTGTAATTTCTTAAAGTTTGGGGCTGCGATGCTTATGTGAAAAAACTTCAACCTGATAATCTCGAACCCAAATCGGAGAAATGTGTCTTCATGGGATACCCAAAGGAGACTATTGGGTACACCTTCTAACACAGATCCGAAGGCAAGACTTTTGTTGCTAAATTTGGATCCTTTCTAGAGAAGGAGTTTCTCTCGAAAGAAGTGAGTGGGAGGAAAGTAGAACTTGATGAGGTAATTGCACCTGCTCCCTTATTGGAAAGTAGTTCATCACAGAAACCGGTTCCTGTGACACCTACACCAATTAGTGAGGAAGCTAATGATATTGATCATGAAACTTCAGATCAAGTTACTACTAAACCTCGTAGGTCAACCAGAGTAAGATCCGCACCAGAGTGGTACGGTAATCCTATTCTAGAGGTCATGTTACTTGACCATGGTGAACCGAGGAGGCGATAATGAGCCCAGATTCCGCAAAATGGCTTGAGGCCATGAAATCTGAGATGGGATCCATGTATGAGAACAAAGTATGGACTTTGGTTGACTTGCCCGATGATCGGCAAGCCATCGAGAATAAATGGATCTTCAAGAAGAAGACTGATGCTGATGATAATGTTACTGTCTACAAAGCTTGACTTGTTGCAAAAGGTTTTTGACAAGTTCAAGGGGTTGACTATGATGAGACTTTCTCACCCGTAGCGATGCTTAAGTCTGTTCGAATCATGTTAGAAATTGCCGCATTTTATGATTATGAAATTTGGCAAATGGATGTCAAATATGCATTCCTGAATGGATTTCTGGAAGAAGAGTTGTATATGATGCAACCAGAAGGTTTTGTCGATCCAAAAGGTGCTAACAAAGTGTGCAAGCTCCAGCGATCCATTTATGGACTGGTGCAAGCCTCTCGGAGTTGGAATAAACGTTTTGATAGTGTATTTACAAGAAAGTGAGTGGGAGCTCTGTAGCATTTCTGATATTATATGTAGACGACATATTGTTGATTGGAAATGATATAGGATTTCTGGATAGCATAAAAGGATACTTGAATAAAAGTTTTTCAATGAAAGACCTCGGTGAAGCTGCTTATATATTGGGCATCAAGATCTATAGAGATAGATCAAGATGCTTAATTGGACTTCCACAAAGCACATACCTTGTTAAAGGTTTGAAAAAGTTCAAAATGGATCAAGCAAAGAAAGGGTTCTTGCCTGTATTACAAGGTCTGAAGTTGAGTCAAACTCAATGCCCGACCACTGCAGAAGATAGAGAGAAAATGAAAGATGTTCCCTATGCTTCAGCCATAGGCTCTATCATGTATGCAATGATGTGTACCAGACCTGATGTGTGCCTTGCTATTAGCTTAGCAGGGAGGTACCAAAGTAATCCAGGAGTGGATCACTGGACAGCGGTCAAGAACATCCTGAAGTACCTTAAAAGGACTAAGGATATGTTTCTCGTTTATGGAGGTGACAAAGAGCTAGTCGTAAATGGTTACGTCGATGCAAGCTTTGACACTGATCCGGACGATTCTAAATCGCAAACCGAATATGTGTTTATATTGAACGGTGGAGCTATCAATTGGTGCAGTTCTAAACAAAGTGTCGTGGTGGGATCTACGTGTGAAGCGGAGTACATAGCTGCTTCGGAAGCAGCAAATGAAGGAGTCTGGATGAAGGAGTTTGTGACAATACTGGTGCAATTGCCTTGGCAAAGGAATCCAGATTTCACAAGAGAACCAAGCACATAAAGAGACGCTTCAATTCCATCTGGGACCAAGTCCAGGTGGGAGACATAGAGATTTGCAAGATACATACGGATCTGAATGTTGCAGACCCGTTGACTAAGCCTCTTCCACGAGCAAAACATGATCAGCACCAAGGCTCCATGAGTGTTAGAATCATTACTGTGTAATCTAGATTATTGACTCTAGTGCAAGTGGGAGACTGAAGGAAATATGCCCTAGAGGCAATAATAAAGTTATTATTTATTTCCTCATATCATGATAAATGTTTATTATTCATGCTAGAATTGTATTAACCGGAAACATAATACATGTGTGAATACATAGACAAACATAATGTCACTAGTATGCCTCTACTTGACTAGCTCGTTGATCAAAGATGGTTGAGTTTCCTAGCCATAGACATGAGTAGTCACTTGATTAATGGGATCACATCATTAGGAGAATGATGTGATTGACTTGACCCATTTCGTTAGCTTAGCACTTGATCATTTAGTATGTTGCTATTGCTTTCTTCATGACTTATACATGTTCCTATGACTATGAGATTATGCAACTCCCGTTTACCGGAGGAACACTTTGTGTGCTACCAAACGTCACAATGTAACTGGGTGATTATAAAGGAGCTTTACAGGTGTCTCCAAAGGTACTTGTTGAGTTGGTGTATTTCGAGATTAGGATTTGTCACTCCGATTGTCGGAGAGGTATCTCTGGGCCCACTCGGTATTGCGCATCACTATAAGCCTTGCAAGCAATGTGACTAATGAGTTAGTTGCGGGATGATGCATTACATAACAAGTAAAGAGACTTGCCGGTAACGAGATTGAACTAGGTATTGAGATACCGACGATCGAATCTCGGGCAAGTAACATACCGATGACAAAGGGAACAACGTATGTAGTTATACGGTTTGACCGATAAAGATATTCGTAGAATATGTGGGAACCAATATGAGCATCCAGGTTCTGCCATTGTTTATTGACCGGAAACGAGTCTTGGTCATGTCTACATAGTTCTCGAACCCGTAGGGTCCGCACGCTTAAAGTTTGGTGATGATCGGTATTATGAGTTTTTGTGTTTTGATGTACCGAAGGTAGTTCAGTGTCTCGGATATGATCACGGACATGACGAGGAGTCTCGAAATGGTCGAGACGTAAAGATCGATATATTGGATGACTATTTTCGGACACTGGAATGGTTTCGGAAGGTTTCGGACATATACCGGAGTACCGGGGGGTTACCGGAACCCCCCGGGGGGTTTATTGGGCCTCATTGGCCCTAGTGGAGAAGAGGATGGGCGGCCAGGGCAGGCCGCACACCCCCTCCTTCTCTAGTCCGAATTGGACAAGGAGGGGGGCGGCGCCCCCCTTTCCTTCCTCTCTCTTTCTCTCTCCCTTTCCCCCTTCTCCTACTACTACAAGGAAAGGAGGAGTCCTACTCCCGGTGGGAGTAGGACTCCCCCCTTGGCGCGCCCTCCTCCTGGCCGACCGCCTCCCCCCTTGCTCCTTTATATACGGGGGCAGGGGGCACCTCTAGACACAACAATTGACCACTGATCTCTTAGCCGTGTGAGGTGCCCCCCTCCACCATATTCCACCTCGGTAATATCGTAGCGGTGCTTAGGTGAAGCCCTGCGTCGGTAGCATCATCAACACCGTCATCACACCGTCGTGCTGACGGAACTCTCCTGCAAAGCTCTTCTAGATCAGAGTTCGTGGGACGTCATCGAGCTGAACATGTGCTGAACTTGGAGGTGCCGTACATTTGGTACTTGATCGGTTGGATCGTGAAGACGTACGACTACATCAACCGCGTTGTGCTAACACTTCCGCTTTCGGTCTACGAGGGTACGTGGACAACACTCTCCCCTCTCGTTGTTATGCATCACCGTGATCTTGCGTGTGTGTAGGAATTGTTTTGAAATTACTACGTTCCCCAACAGGTGCATCTTTGCACTCCTCTCACCGCTAACTTCGACAATGGGCGCGGGAAGTCAATGCCATGGAGCCAGTGGAAAATTCACGGAAACCGCTCAAGTGGTCACGCATGCCCATCATCTTTGATGAAGAGGACCACCCGACCGCACCACTGCGGTAGGGTGCTTTCCGTGGTTGGTCTCCCCAAGGATCCGCAACCTCAAGGTCACAAAGATGTTGGTTGATGGCGGGGCTGGGTTGAATCAGATTTCCCCACAAGTTCTCAACAAACTCTAGATAGCAGAGGAAGAGATTAAGGCCACTGGCACGTTTCAAGGAGTTAATCCCGGTAGGAGCCGTCCTAAGGGAAAGATCACGTTGCCAGTGACGTTTGGGGGAGAGTTGAACTACCGGACTAAGAATATTATGTTTGATGTGGTCGACCTCCCCCTGCCGTACAATGGAATTCTTGGACACCCGGCCCTGGCCAAGTTTATGGCAGCATCCCACTATGCCTACAACACCTTGAAGATGCCAGGCCCGATGGGCATCATTTTCATCCCATCAGATAAGAAATACGCGATGATATGCGTGGATAAGATGTACCGGGACGTGGTAGCGGCAGAGGCCGTTGAGACCGCAGTGCCCGCCAAGGACAGCAAAGGGAAGAAGAAGGATTGTAGGGACTCCAGCAAGGAATCCGGGAAGCGTGCCCCTACCGAGTGCATGGCACCCATTGATGACGTGTTGGAGAGTTCCAATAGTAAGAGGGCCAAGGCTGCTGCACCCCATGTGAAAAAGGTCCTGGTAGGGCTGGCTAGTGCTGATGGTACTTTTACCATCAGTGCCATCCTTAATGACAAATATGAAAGCGTGCTCGTTGCCTTCCTGCGGGAGAATATTGATGTGTTTGCCTGGCAACCATCTGATATCCCCGGTGTTCCCAGGGAAACCATCGAGCACCACCTTGATGTCTGCCCACATGCTCGACCCGTCAAGCAGAAGGTGCGGAAGCAGGCCTTGGAGCGGCAGCAGTTCATTGCCGAGGAGATTAAGAAAGTTGAGATAGCTGGTTTGGTCAGAGGTGTACTGCATCCAACATGGTTAGCAAACCCAGTGGTTGTGCACAAGGCTAATGGGAAGTGGAGGCTTTGCATTGATTTCACATATTTGAACAAGGCATGCCCAAAGAACCCGTTCCCCTTGTCACGCATTGATCAGATTCTGGATTCCACTTCCAGGTGTGATCTGCTCTCCTTTCTGGATGCATATTCAGGGTACCATCAGATATTCATGTCCAAGGAAGATGAGGAAAAGACCTCATTCATCACCCCATGTGGCACATACTACTTTGTGCGCATGCCTTTCGGGTTAAAGAGTGTCGGGTACGCTTTTGCAAGAGCAGTACAAATTGGTTCCGAGCCACAGTTGCACACGAACATTGAAGCTTATATGGATGACATTGTGGTCAAGACCAAGGACAAATCAACCCTCATCTAGGATTTGGAAGAAACATTTGCTAATTTGCGCAAGATCAATTTGAAGCTAAATCCGAGAAGTGTGTGTTTGGTGTTTCCTCCAGCAAGCTGCTTGGTTCCTTTGTGTCCCACCACAGAATCGAGGCCAACCCAGATAAGATCAAGGCCATAGAGCAGATCCAAGCACCCAATATAGTTAAGGATGTGAGGCGTTTGACGGGTTGCATTGCCGCGCTTAACAGATTCATCTCCAAGTCTGCCAAGCGCGCCTTGCCGTTCTTCAAAATTTTGAAGAAGGCAGGCCTATGAAATGGACCCCGGAAGCAGATGCAATATTGCAAGATCTGAAGACCTACTTATCTTGTGTGCCCACTTTGGTTGCATCGAAACCACAAGAGCCATTGCTACTATATCTGGCAATGACTAATCAAGTGGTTAGCACAGCGTTAGTGGCGCAGTAGGAGGTAGAGGAGACAGCAGCCTCAGCAGGTGTCCGCCAAGGGAAGAAAGAGAGAATAGCCCGGCAAGGTCAGAGATGGACCAAGACAGAGAGAAGCACGGCGGCAGAGACAACCCCAAGGACATGGCAAGGAAGAAAGTGGTGCAGCGCCTAGTATACTTCGTCACCTCCCTGTTACAGGGGGCTAGATCCAGGTATTCCGGCATGCAAAAGTTGATTTTTGGCCTCATCATGGCCCCAAGGAAACTGTGTAACTACTTCCAAGCCCATGAGATCACGGTTGTCACACGCTTTTCATTCCAAAGGATACTCAAGAACCCAAAGGCTACCGACAGAATAATGGAATGGGCATTGGAGTTATCCAGCTTTGGCATGAAGTTTGAAAGCACGTCAACAGTTAAAAGCAGGGCATTGGCAGAGTTTATTGCAGAATGGACGCCAACCCCTGATGAGGAAGTGCTGGAAATAGTTATCCCCGTCAAAACCCCAAGAATGGATCATGTATTTCGATGGTGCCTTCTCCCTGCAAGGTGCAGGGGCTGGCGTGCTTCTCGTTATTCCCACTAGAGAGCACTTGAAGTACGTCGTCCAGATGCACTTTCCTCGGGAGGAGGCAACCAACAATACAGCTGAGTATGAAGGGCTCCTTGCTGGGCTGAGGATTGCCACAGAATTGGGAATTAAGAAGTTGATCATTCGAGGAGATTCACAACTTGTGGTCAGACAAGTCAACAAGGATTACCAAAAGTCCATTGATGGAGGCATACGTCAAGGAAGTGAGAAGATTAGAGGAGCGCTTTGACGGGTTGCAAACAAAGCATGTACCCCGTGCGGGAAACAACATAGTTGATCACCTGTCGAAGTGCTCTGCGCAGAAGCTTCCTGTGGAACCAGGAACTTTTGTTCTCCATCTTACTCAACCCTCCGTATCTCAGACAACAATGACCCGAAAGAGGAGGAAACTGGACTCCGGTAAGCCTCTCCCGGTAAAGCCTCCCGGGGTTCCTTGTAGGGACCCTGCCGGAAACCACTCCCCTTTGTCTGCCGGGTCGCACCCTCCTGCCGGGCCACTGGTCCCTGCGGTCGAGAGTGCACCCCCACGAATGAGGAGGTGCCGCTAGTCCTTGTTGCCGAGCCTCAGGCTCCCACTTGGGCAAGGCACACAGTCCATTTCCTCCAAACTAGAGAACATCCCGAAGAGCAAGAAGGAGTGGAAAGAGTAACCTGGAGGGCCAGTATGTACCATTTTATTGATGACACTCTGTACAGAAGGAGGCCCAATGATGTGATATTGAAGTGCATTTGCCTGGAAGAGGGAAAGGAACTGCTGGCAGAAATACACAAAGGCATGTGCGGCTCCCACATTGGATCAAGGGCTTTGGTTGGGAAAGCATTCTGGCAAGGATTCTATTGGCCCACAACCCTCCAAGATGCGGTCGAGCTAGTCACCATGTATGAAGCCTGTTAGTTCCATTCCAAGAACATCCATCTGCCAGCCCAAGCACTTCCAGACAATCCCTTTGTCATGGACGTTTTTGGTCTAGGGGCTCGATTTCCTTTGCCCTTTCCCCCGAGCTGTCGGGGGCTTTGAATTCTTCTTCGTTGCAATCGACAAGTTTACAAAGTGGCCGGAAGTAGCTGCCGTGAGTAAGGTGACTGCTTAGCCAGCTATCAAGTTCTTGAAATATTTGGTGTGCCACTTTGGGGTTTCTGCCCAGATCATCACTGACAACGGCACCCAATTCATGAGTTGCGCCTTCATGCAATATGTTCATGCCCTCAGAAGCGAGATCTCATTTGCCTCTGTTGCACATCCCAGAAGCAATGGACAAGTTGATAGGGCGAACACTTAAGTGCTGCGGGGCCTCAAGACAAGAACATTTGATAAGCTGCTGAAGTGCAGAAGGCGATGGATCGATGAGCTGCCAGTGGTCCTCTGGTCCCTCAAAACAACACGAAACCGGGTAGACTCCCTTCTCCCTAGTCTATGGGGCAGTGTGGCACCCCGGCTCAGAGAAAACCGAAACACCCCGTATTCCAGCCCAGAGATCGAGGAGAAGTCTTCTGGAATACGGCACTGCTTAGCATAGAACAAACCAGCTTTCTATTATTACACGAATATGAATACAAGGTCTCCGATATTACAATGAACAACATCGGTACAGCGACACTACGCCATCCTCAGTTGCTCTATGCAAGCAGTAGAAACAACTCGCAGCAGCAGAATAACTCTAGCAGCGGAACAACGACGACGGTGGTGAACTCCACTCCGCAGGGACTCTGGCTGGAACGCTTATCCTAGCTTGCACGGACGGAAACCACGACAAGCAAGCAACACGGCATGACCTGCAAACTGGCATGACACGCCAGGTCAGTACATTGAATGTACTTGCAAGCTCACAAAAACCAGAAGCATTCAAGACAAACAATAGCATGGCAATTACAGGTTAAACAGGAATTAACGTGAGATCATCAGAATAACATGATATCATCAGAATAACATGGCATGACCAACATAAACATGATACAGCTATCACAACATGAACATATTAATCCAACAATACTAACATGCAACATAATGACACCATATGCACCACTTATTCTGCTCGGTTACCTCGTAACCAACACATGCATCACTTACCAACCTCGGAAATCACACGATCATCTCAGGATCAAATCAAGCTTGGCATAAACAATACCGTAGCGATCATTAAATAACCACAAGGAGCTTGATCTTTACCCACAACTCTCGTACAACATCATGAATATACAACAACTCGGTATCCTCTATACCACCGTGATCCTTACGGCGATCACAACCACGACCAACACTTAGTCTCAAACCGTGATCCTTACGGCGATCACAACCCGACCAATACATGGCCCGTGATCCTTATGGCGATCACCACCCGACCAACACTTGGCCAACTTATCTACTGTTATTAAGCACATTATTCTTATTACTATTGACTCATGGTGTGACCTTCTCTCAACCTGGGCCCTTATCCGCGGGCGCAGCTATCGATAGATTAATATACACTCTGCAGAGGTTAGTACACTGTACCCACACTACGGAACCCATGGCCTCGCCCTCCCATTCGGGTGGACCAACGGCATTCCGACAAAACCGATCTCCTGCCATGACACTCCCCCGGCCATTCCGACTCACTCCTCACTGAGCTAAGTCATGGGTGGCCCCGTGCCTACCTCTAGACACAACGACCACCGTCGTGGCCCAACACATAAACGATCCCACACGGGGATCCGCCGGCTATAATAACTATAGGCACATAAGGTTATGCTTCGCCTACCTGATCAGGGTAGCACGCGCCCATAACCTTCCCTCATTGGAAGCACCGGCGAGAGGCACAACAATAGACCCAGTTAGGACCGTCCCATACCGGTAAGCGTGGTTGCACTGGTCAGCATCGATTTAGCGGCATCATGACTCAGCCAACAGTTGTTCAAGTTCAATTTAATCCGGTTAACTTGAATGCAAATATGCTGAGTCATGATAAAATGCATGAACATGATATCAACATCATCATGAGAGTATCACATAACTTTCCACCATAACAACAATAACTCATATCCACTGAACATGGCATACCGACTAGCATGACCATCTCCAACATCAACATGTACTACTAACCAGCATAAACATATGAAAGGTAATACTAGCAGGTATAACATGATCACAGAGTATAAGACAACATAGCACAGAAGTGAACATGCAAATCTGAACATCACCGGAACAACGATAACCATCTTTTCAACAAGCAAATATTTATTAAATATTCAAGTTGAAAACCATGGCTACTGCATGACTATCATGCAAGTGGGTATTGTGGCTTGCCTGGGAATGAAGAAGGCACCGGGGAGAAGTGCGGTGAAGCCGCGGAAAGAATCGCCGGAAAACATTCTCTCTCAGAGGGGGCTGAATAAGGGCAAGGGCATAAAGGTCATTTTCACAGTGTCAAACCATAGTGAAAGTGTGACCAACAGAACGGGCTCGACGAAACAAAGAAGTGGGCTTTGGATTCACCTCAACGGAGTTACGGTTAAAAAGATATGAGGGTTTTACTGCCACGGACCTATTTGTAAAAATTTATTTTACAAACTGGGCCAAAACAGAAAACTGGAAAGCGTATTCTAGGGAATATGTTTCCACTTAAACGACGTGGCTGCGACCGGTCAACAGGGATAGAGGCGGGGCCGGCTTCAGGGTCGCCGACAAGTGGGGCCGTGGGGCCCACGACCTAGGTCAACACCCACCTCCCGCTCCTCCTCTTTCTTCCCCGACGCGGGCGCAGAACAGAGGGAGGGGTCACCGGTGCCGGCGCTTGCCCGGTCGACTCCGGCCACCTCCGGTGGAGCACGGACCACCGGAGTGCTCAGGATAGAGAGGCACATCCGTTCAGGCAAGGCGCAGCCGTAGGGAAGGGCTAGGCTGATAGAGAGGCCAGCCGCGGCGGATGGTGATCTTCGGGCTTGGCTGGAATCGTGGCCGGAGGCCACCGGAGAAGGAAGGGGAGCGCTGGGATGGTTCTAGGGTGGTGGTGGAGACCTCTGGTGGTGCTATAACGGAGGGAGTGGCTCGCCATCGCCGGAATCATGGAGGATAGAGACGGCGGCCATGGCGGCGATGAGGGGCGTAGAGAGCTCCAGGGGCTCGGGCTAGTGGCTAGGCGGGGCTAGAGGAGAGCGGGGAGGCCAGTGGAGAGCTCGGGCTGCGCGGGGAGGGGCTTAAATAGCCGCGAGACGAGGAGGCCGCACTGGCGTCACCGGCGACGCGTGTCCGGCGCCGCGGACGCATGTGCTCATGCATGGACTCCGGGCATACGATGAGGGAGGAGCGGAGCAAAGCTCTCATGGGGCAGAGGAGGCCAAGGGGAAGCAGAGGAAGAAGACAGTGACGAATGGATCCAGAACGCTACTGTACGCTCGCGTTCAGGCGGCGGCGAGCGTTGGTGAGCTAACTTCCGGAGGGGAGAGGGGTCCAGGAGAACGGCGACGACGAGAGGAAGCCAACACACAAGCTCACGGGCTCTAAGACGACGAGAGGAGAAGGGGGTCCAGCACAAAAAGTATGCCACATCGCACAAAGCACGCCAACAGACATGCCAGCTGCGTGGTCACCACGAGACATGGCGCAATAAACGCTCTATAGCACCCAAAACAGCGTTTAGTGGTAAGTCCTTAGAAAGGTGGTTTCTACTGCGGTGGTAACTAGGTGAAAGAGGCTCTGGTCAAAAAGAAATAACCCTCTGAAGTTTACTGCAGTAAACTTCATCAGCTCAATGAGATCAACTGGGAATGGCTAGAGGCCAAACAAGATGTCTGGGATGTTTAGGATAGGAAGGACTACAATCCTGGGGAGGTTGAGGGTAAAATGATCAAGATTTCCTGCAGTTGCTTCACAACTGCATACTTGGTCTAGAAATGAAGATCAGCAAGATGCACTCACATGGAGTTATGGAATGGTATGAAACTTGGCAAATCCTCATGATATGGACATATAAAGATGCTCTAAAAAGATCATGCCAAATGGACAAGCCAAAATAGCACTTGCTTCACAAACATCTCCTCTGGACAGAAACTTGAAATAATTATGGTGGTCAAATGGCTCAATGAAATGATGAAAAAATGGGTGGAGAGATGTTTTATGGGTATAAGAATGATCTAGTAATTTATCAAGCTTTTTAAGCAATATACAATATACTTGCTTCACAACCTGAAAATATTGCCAGAAACAAAGATTTGCTTCTGTGCTCACATAGATGATAGGATTGGGCTGCAAATGGGTGGAAGGGGTTAATATGAGCACATTAAGGAGTGTGGAAAATCTCATATCATTTGGATACTCCTAGCTAGTACTTCCTTCACAAAGCTTTCTGTTTGACAGAAACTTTGAAAATTTACTGAGGAAGATTGGCTAGGCAAATAAATTTGAACTTGTGCATGGGGAAATTATTTGGACATATAAACATGCCCAAAAAGGTTGGGAGGCACTAGGAGAAAACTAAATGACGCTTCCTTCACAAAGTGCCATTCAGGGCAGAATAGAAAATGAATTATTGGAGAATTATTTTTTAACATGGCAATGAAATTTTTTGCCATATTTGATCAAGATATTACCCAAAAAATTTATGAGAATTATTTGGGAATTTTTGGAGTGATAGAAATATAGGTTTCTTCACAACCTAGAGCAATTGGAGTTATTCCTTTAATAGAAAAGGAATATTCCCAATAAAAAGAATATTGGGATTTGGGCTAGGATGAAAATGACAGGGTCTAGGGAAAGATTTGGGAATGACAAGCCACTCTGGAAGCATACAAGAGGTCATCTTCTTCAGTTTCCAGACCACAAAGCCACACAAAAAGAAAACTCAGGCAAAAACCTCGAAAAAACAAAAGAAAAAGAAAGGGCCAAAAATCAGGCTGTCACAAACCTTACCTCCTTAAAGAAATCTCGTCCTCGAGATTTGGTTGCTCAGGGAACAAGTATGAATATTTTGACTTAAGGAAACCGTTTCCAACTCGGGTATCCTTTTTCCTTTATTGTTGTTCCCACTAAATTTTTATCTGACTGGCCCTGGGGTAGTTTTATTCGCTGTATCCTCATTCTGACAGACCTTACCTGGCTTGCTCATTCTTATATAGGCTCCAATTTCTTTTTAGATCTACTGACTAGCTAAGTGTGATTTGATTTTCACAACTGAAATATATGTCCGTCTCACAAATCCAAAAGTGATTTCCGCTGGGTGTGCCACCCGGCACTGACACCCTTTCATGTATTGATGATCAGAATTTTCTGATGAAAAATCAAGCCCTGACTCATTGCATTGGGTTTCTGAATCATGTTAGTCGGTTCCACTGTCGTGAGTATCGGATCCGTACCGAATATTTGATTATCTCCTGTCGTGGCTAGCATAAAGGGTTTGGACTGTATGATAATATCTGCAGACTTGACTGACAGTGATTCTGACGGAAAAATTTTGTTCGCGACAGGCTACCCATGATGATTCATATAAGCGAGGACTCAGGCTTCTAGACTGATATTCCTCATGCCGATTACTCATGTTGTAGGCATATCCATGTGGATCAATACTGACTTAGACTTTCCAGGGTATCTGCACCATGGGGGTCGTATACAATTTTCATACCTGCATCACTGGTCTTGCTCCTTCATTATTGTTTTCTTGGCCTGGATCCTTGGCTGAAAGAGCTGGGTCATATTGCTGCTTCGTATGACCATAGCTACTGTCGGTGCAATTTTTCGGCAATCGTAGTTTATCCTCATTTTTCCGATAAGGTAACCCATTAAATTGCAGGTTTAACACCTCTCATTTTCTGATCGTTGGGAAATGATCATCCGAAACCCTTGCAAGAAATTGGCAAATAAGTCAGTAGCCACCAGAAGGGTCTTTACAACTCAGATCTGGGACATTACTGAAATAACTCAACCACGGCTCAAGACGGCCGAAAAATAGCTTAGAGCATGAGACTGGGTCGATAAGAAGAAGGTGGCAGCTCCCTAAAATAGCCAAAAGCAGCTATAGGGCCACTATCACAAAAAGAAACTCAACAGCTGTATGAGACGGCCGAAAAGCAGCTCAGACTCATGGCAGTCGTTGAAGAGAGAAACAAAAATCGGCATCCACCCCGGATAGCTAGAAATAGCTCAGATCACAGGCGTGGTGCCGTCATTGGAGAAAAAGGGGACAAAGGGCTCATCAGGATCATTTTCCAGGTTCACGGGTACCTGTACTGAGCTCATTGATGTCGTCAATCCTCATAATCCTTTGTCACACTGTGGTGTATACTGGCTTTCCATCCTCACGTGGTTGTCAGATCCTCATCCGAGTGACTTGTAAGATCTTGATGGTATGCTCATTGCATATATATGAGGACCTGATTCCGAGATAGATGTGTATTCTGACTGACCAAAATGTTGCCGATCCGATTCTTGGGATTCACTGTCATATGCTGTCAATTCACAGTGTACTACCTTGTACCAATGTCTTACTGAGGAAGATTAGCTGGCTTTTGCTCAAAACTTTCATCGGACAACTTGCTGTAGAAGACTGAATATCGTGCTTCAGAAGCTTACCCCCTTAAAGACTTTGCTGGGGAAAGACTCAGTACCTTATGCTGGAAGCTTTTGCGGTTGCGTACTGAAGAAGACAGGGTACCTTGCACGGGGAATCATCTACGTATCGTACTGAGGAAGATAGATAAATCTTGCCTTGGAAGCTTCTTGGGTATCTTGCGAGGGAAGAATGGGTTGCTTACACCAGAAGCTTCTTATTGTGATATGCAGACCGATTTCCACATATATAATCATCTGAATATTTCTGATGCTGATTTCTTGTATGAAACGGGGTTTTACAAGACTATTCTCCTTTCTGAGTACATGCCATATTTTTGCTTGCTTCCAGGTACATCGAGTTCCAAAATCATCCTCAACGAAAAATTAAACTTGTATCGGAGCCATACCTTTGATAATATTCTGTCAACCTTGCACACAATTTATCTTCTTGCTGATTTAATCATTTTGTTGTGATGAGTGCACGCTAATGCAAACTTGATACTAGCGGTCCATCCAGGATTTCTTTTGCATCCGGACAAGATATTCGCAATTTCACTGCAGTCTACTGGTAATTCCATTCTGTTTAGCTGAGTTTCCAAATATATGCATTTCTTGCTGACTCTTCGGGTCCGGTGTCGGCTGACGAGCAACTTTAATAGGGGAAAAATTTGTAACACCGAAGGCCCAAAGAAAAGAACAACAGAAACGACTAAAACAAAAGCACACAAGCATACTACTAATATAATTAATCAAGCAATCATCACATATTACTGCTACTCACACAATAATATGCATGCACACCTAAGCACACAAATCTCGCGAAAACTCCGGTATTACGATCTAGCATGTTGTGACGATGTGCACGAGGACGAATAAATGTGTGGAAGAATTGGTGTAAACAATGCTACACCAAGTGCTAACTTAGCCAGGTGGCAACCTGAACTAGCTCGGAGGCGAGGACGCACTCGGTAATCATGTAGTGGGACACGAAGGTCGCAACCACATTATTATCAAGCGGATGGAAAAAGATCCGTACTCATCCGAGAAATAGGATAGCGGGGAAAAACTGAGGCTGCTGACGTTGCCCTTTCTTGATTACTAAGATCATTAAGCGTTGCCAACACGACAAAATAAAATAACGATCCTGGATAGACGCATGTCCATCACCGAAACGATAGACGGGACTGAAGGAAAGACATCGGTGCGATACCTGAGCACCATTTTTGCAAACAGTGTCGGGATCACTTGGCATCACTCTGCTGGGACAGAAATGACACCAAACACCAAAAGAAAAAGGGAACTGGAGAAATGCAAAGGTTGAGCTATAGTGGATCCGAACCGATGCCAGCTACACTTACCAGATAAACCGTTATCACGAATACTAACGCTATATGCATGCTATGTGACAAACAAATGCAGCAATCAAGTGCAATCATCAAGCCAGACTCTATACTACCAATTTCTAACGTTCGCGCGGTCTAGGGCATCCTACAACCAGACCTCCTTTGATACCAAGCCTGTGGCACCCCGGCTCAGAGAAAACAGGAACGCCCCGTATTCCAGCCTAGAGATCGAGGAGAAGTATTCTGGAATATGGCACTGCTTAGCATAGAACAAACCAGCTTTCTATTATTACATGAATATGAATACAAGGTCTCCGATATTACAATGAAAAACATCGGTACGGCGACACTACGCCATCCTCAGTTGCTCTATGCAAGAAGCAGAAACAACTCGAAGCAGCGGAATAACTCTAGCAGTGGAACAACGACGACGGTGGTGAACTCCACTCCGCAGGGACTCTGGCTCGAACGCTTATACTAGCTCGCACGAACGGAAACCACGACAAGCAAGCAATCAAATCCGGCATGACCTGCGAACTGGCATGACACGCCAGGTCAGTACATTGAATGTACTTGCAAGCTCACAAAAACCAGAAGCATTCAAGACAAACAACAGCATGGCAATTATAGGTTAAACAGGAGTTAACGTGAGATCATCAGAATAACATGATATCACCAGAATAACATGGCATGACCAACATAAACATGATACAGCTATCACAACATGAACATATTAATCCGACAATACTAACATGCAACATAATGACACCATATGCACCACTTATTCTGCTCGGTTACCTCGTAACCAACACATGCATCACTTACCAACCTCGGACATCACATGATCATCTCAGGATCAAATCAAGCTTGGCATAAACAATACCGTAGCGAACATTAAATAACCACAAGGAGCTTGATCTTTACCCACGACTCTCGTACAACATCACGAATATACAACAGCTCGGTATCCTCTATACCACCATGATCCTTACGGCGATCACAACCACGACTAACACTTAATCTCAAACCGTGATCCTTACGGCGATCACAACCCAACCAATACATGGCCCGTGATCCTTATGGCGATCACCACCCGACCAACACTTGGCCAACTTATCTCACTATTATTAAGCACATTATTCTTATTACTGTTGACTCATGGTGTGACCTTCTCTCGACCTGGGCCCTTATCCGTGGGCGCGGCTATCGATAGATTAATATACACTCTGCAGAGGTTAGTACACTGTACCCACACTACGGAACCCATGGCCTCTCCCTCCCATTCGGGTGTACCAACGGTGTTCCGACAAAACTAATCTACTTCCATGACACTCCCCCGGCCATTCCGACTCACTCCTCACTAAGCTAAGTCATGGGTGGCCCCGTGACTACCTCCAGACACAACGACCACCATCGTGGCCCAACACATAAACGATCCCACACGGGGATCCGCTGGCTATAATAACTACGGGCACACAAGGTTATGCTTCGCCTACCTGATCAGGGTAGCACGCGCCCATAACCTTCCACCGTTGGAGGCACCGGCGAGAGGCACAACAATAGACCCAGTTAGGACCGTCCCATACCGGTAAGCGTGGTTGCACTGGTCAGCATCGATTCAGCGGCACCATGACTCAGCCAACAGTTGTTCAAGTTCAATTTAATCCGGTTAACTTGGATGCAAATATGCTGAGTCATGATAAAATGCATGAACATGATATCAACATCATCATGAGAGTATCACATAACTTTCCACCATAACAACAATAACTCATATCCACTGAACATGGCATACTGACTAGCATGACCATCTCCAACATCAACATGTACTACTAACCAGCATAAACATATGAAAGGTAATACTAGCAGGTATAACATGATCACAGAGTATAAGACAACATAGCACAAAAGTGAACATGCAAATCTGAACATCACCGGAACAACGATAACCATCTTTTCAACAAGCAAATATTTATTAAATATTCAAGTTGAAAACCATGGCTACTGCATGACTATCATGCAAGTGGGTATTGTGGCTTGCCTGGGAATGAAGAAGGCACCGGGGAGAAGTGCGGTGAAGCCGCGGAAAGAATTGCCGGAAAACATTCTCTCTCGGAGGGGGCTGAATAAGGGCAAGGGCATAAAGGTCATTTTCACAGTGTCAAACCATAGTGAAAGTGTGACCAACAGAATAGGCTCGACGAAATGAAGAAGTGGGCTTTGGATTCACCTCAAATGGAGTTACGGTTAAAAAGATATGAGGCTTTTACTGCCAGGGACCTATCTGTAAAAATTTATTTTACAGACTGGGCCAAAACAGAAAACTGGAAAGCATATTCTGGGGAATACGTTTCCACTTAAACGACGTGGCAGCGACCGGTCAACAGGGACAGAGGCGGGGCCGGCTTCAGGGTCACCGACAGGTGGGGCCATGGGGCCCACGACCTGGGTCAAGGCCCACCTCCCGCTCCTCCTCTTTCTTCCCCGACACGGGCGCAGAACAGAGGGAGGGGTTGCCGGCGCCGGCGCTCGTCCGGTTGACTCCGGCCACCTCTGGTGGAGCTCGGACCACCGGAGTGCTCAGGACGGAGAGGCGCATCCGTTCAGGCAAGGCGCAGCCGCAGGGAAGGGCTTGGCTGAGAGAGAGGCCAGCCGCGGCGGACGGTGATCTTCGAGCTCGGCTGGACTCATGGCCGGAGGCCACCGGATAAGGAAGGGGAGCGCTGGGATGGTTCTAGGGTGGTGGTGGAGACCTCTGGTGGTGCTAGAACGGAGGGAGTGGCTCGCCATCGCCGGAATCTTGGAGGACAGAGACGGCGGCCATGGCGGCAATGAGGGGCGCAGAGAGCTCCAGGGTCTCGGGCTAGTGGCTAGGCGGGGCTAGAGGAGAGAGGGGAGGCCAGTGGAGAGCTCGGGCTGCGCGGGGAGGGGCTTAAATAGCCACGGGACGAGGAGGCCGTGCTGGCGTCGCCGGCGACGTGTGTCCGGCGCCACGGACGCGTGTGCTCGTGCATGGACTCGGGGCATACGACGAGGGAGGAGCGGAGCAAAGCTCTCATGGGGCAGAGGAGGCCAAGGGGAAGCAGAGGAAGAAGACGACAACAAATGGATCCAGAACGCTACTGTACGCTCGCGTTCACGCGGCGGCGAGCGTCGGTGAGCTAGCTTCCGGAGGGGGAGAGGGGTCCAGGAGAACAGCGACGATGAGAGGAAGCCAACGGACAAGCTCACGGGCTCTAAGACGACGAGAGGAGAAGGGGGTCCAGCACAAACAGTATGCCACAGCGCACAGAGCGCGCCAACAGACATGCCAGCTGCATGGTCACCATGAGACATGGCGCAATAAATGCTCTACAGCACCCAAAACGGTGTCTAGTGGTAAGTCTTTCGAAAGGTGGTTTCTACTGCGGTGGTAACTTGGTGAAAGAGGCTCTGGTAAAAAAGAAATAACCCTCTGAAGTTTACTGCAGTAAACTTCATCAGCTCAATGAGATCAACTGGGAATTGCTGGAGGGCAAACAAGATGTCTGGGATGTTTAGGATAGGAAGGACTACAGTCTTGGGGAGGTTGAGGGTAAAATGATCAAGATTTACTGCAGTTGCTTCACAACTGCATACTTGGTCCAGAAATGAAGATCAGCAAGATGCACTCACATGGAGATATGGAATGGGATGAAACTTGGCAAATCCTCATGATATGGACATATAAAGATGCTCTAAAAAGATCATGCCAAATGGACAAGCCAAAATAGCACTTGCTTCACAAACATCTCCTCTGGACAGAAACTTGAAATAATTATGGCGGTCAAATGGCTCAATGAAATGATTTCAAAATGGGTGGAGAGATGTTTTATGGGTATAAGAATTATCTAGTAATTTATCAGGATTTTTGAAGCAATATACAATATACTTGCTTCACAACCTGGAAATATTGCCAGAAACAAAGATTTGCTTCTGTGCTCACATAGATGATTGTATTGGGATGTAAATGGGTAGAAGAGGTTAATATGAGCACATTAAGAAGTGTGCAAAAGCTCATATCATTTGGATACTCCTAGCCAGTACTTCCTTCACAAAGCTTTCTGTTTGACATAAACTTTGAAAATTCACTCAGGAAGATTGGCTAGGCAAATAAATTTGAACTTGTGCATGGGGCAATTATTTGGACATATAAACATGCCCAAAAAGGTTGGGAGGCACTAGGAGAAAACTAAATGACACTTCCTTCACAAAGTGCCATTCAGGGCAGAAGAGGAAATGAATTATGGAGAATTATTTTTGAACATGGCAATGAAAAGTTTTGCCATATTTGATCAATATATTACCCAAAAAATTTATGAGAATTATTTGGGAATTTTTGGAGTGATGGAAATATAGGTTGCTTCACAACCCAGGGCAATTGGAGTTATTCCTTTAATAGAAAAGGAATATTCCCAATAAAAAGAATATTGGGATTTGGGCTAGGATGAAAATGACAGGGTCTAGGGAAAGATTTGGGAATGACAAGCCACTCTGGAAGCAAATAAGAGGTCATCTTCTTCAGTTTCCAGACCACAAAGCCACGAAAAAAGAAAACTCAGGCAAAAACCTTGAAAAAACAAAGAAAAAGAAAGGGCCAAAAATCAGGCTGTCACAGGCAGAAGCAGTTATCCCCACATAACTCATTTACGGGTCACCTCGAGTACTTGCCTACGATGAAGTAGCGTAGGAACAACACCGGCATGACGATGTTGTGCTTCTCGAGGAGAACCGTCTTCGGGCTGCTACGCGTGCTGCACGCTACCAGCAAGCCATGCGCCGCTAGCACAGCCGCAGGGTTCATGCCCGGTGTTTTGAGGAAGGTGACCTTGTCCTTAGGCGCGTTTAGTCCGCCAAGGGTGCAAATAAGTTATCAGAGAAGTGGGAAGGCCCTTACCGGGTAGTATGAGTCACCAGACCTAGCACAGTCCATCTGGAGACCGGAGATGGCATTCAATTGCAAAACTCATGGAATATTGAGCATCTCAGCAAGTTCTACATGTAAGTAACGGTTCTTGGGCCCTGCCCGGCGGCCACCCTTTTGTACAGGCCTTGCCTTAGTTGCATGTGACCCCTTGTACAAAGCCAGGCGCAGACCCTGAGCTACAGAGAAATAAATGAAGCGCTGGGGGCCCCCGACAAATGCATGCATGCATGAGCATATCATGAGCATTGCATGTTCATGTAGATAAGATCACATCTGGCATCATCTTCATATGCATAAACTGGAGGCTCCTACCGTGGACCCAGTCGCCAAGAGGAGATGAGATGACAAGCCAGCACCACGGTCTTCGGCAAACCAAACAAATAAGTTCATCCTCTTATCCATATGTGTTCTGTAAGTAACGGCTTGTGCATAAGGAAACCCTGCTACCCTTTGAAACTTAGGTGCTCCCACCCTTCGACTCGAATGCTGCTTTGGTCAGGGCGTTCGTAGTGGCGTTTGATAGATAAGGATCAGCAGGGGGCTGGTCCCTCTGTGTGATTTCTGCCGGTAGACTTACTTCCCGGCAACAACACAGAGGGTACCGGCAGGATAGCCTGCCAGGAGAAACTCGTTTATATAAAAATATAGAGGCATCCCACCTCCACATGGACATATACATGCACGAGTCCCCGGCAAGGTTCATCTTTTTCATTAATGTGCAGATCAAACAAGTACCGACCTTACAGACAGACACATGGATTCGGGAGATTACATTATTTGAACTAAAATTTGGCAAATTCCTACAGATTTAAGATTGAAAAAATATAAGTGCCCCGTAATGCCCTTTCTTGTCCCTCTCCTGCCAAGCACGACATGTGAAGGCGAGGAGGGCAAAAGGAGCGCCTGGGCGGAAGCCCAGCCTGACCCCGTCGGGCTCCAGGAGAGGTAGCCTAGCGGGGATGGGAGGGCACCGACGAAGGCGATGATGGGGAGCATGGCGGAGACGACCCGTCAACCGCCACCACCAGGGCCAGCAGGACGCGGTAGGGCTAATGGTGCTGCAGCCCGAGAGGAAGCCTGCCAGGGTCCAGCTGGAAGGCTGCCGCAGGAGACAAAGGCACCACCTCCGCCTCTGGTCCACACTCCCCGGCAAATCACCTTGCTGAAGAGGAAGTGCACATGCAGATGATGGTGCTGCTGCGTGACGGTGATGGTGCGGGTGGTGTTCAGCTGGAGTCGGAGTCATCGCCCTCCCGATCGACACCGTCATCAATGCCATCACTGTCCTCCTTGTCGTTGTTGCTCAAGGAGGAGCTTTCGTCGTCGGTCGAGCTCTCCGCGCAACACCCTAAGCGAGCACCCGAGCTCCCAAAGACCTTGACAGAAATAAAACCATCCTCCATTAACTTGAAATGGAGGATGTGCCCTTCCGACAAGCTATGGGCACAAGCAAAGGTCTTCCAGCCTCGGCAGAAGTACATGACGTGAGGGGCGGGGAAGTCTACATCAACACGAATGTTGCCATTCCCATAGCCCCTCTTGTGCAGCCTCAACGCGCGTGGTTGATCAAGATCCATTACCCTCACAAAGGGGGTAGGAAGACGGAGGTGACCATGTGGGGGCTTGTACAGCCTGATGACGAACTCCAGGGGCTGGTCTCCGACATGGCCTTCCATCAGAGGAGGAGGAGCCTCCGACAGGGGCACGGCTTGAGTGCCGACCCGTCCTCCTTATCCCCGACCGCCATGACAACCGCGGCTTCGTCCTCTCCCTTCCCCTCTTGCAGCGGGTTCCATCTCCATGCTCTCATGAGGAGGGGGGAGATGCCGCCAAGCAGAAGCCCTCGTCGCCACCAATGAATCACCACTACGTCCATGCCGTCTTGTCATGGCGAGCAAAGAAAGCTTGAAGAGAGGGAGAAGGAGAGTGTGTGAGACAACACAGCGCTCCTACCCCTTTTATAGGAGAATGGAGCGGAGGGCTGGCCTCTCATCCGGACAGGAATTGCCCCTCTCCTCCAATGCGGCTTCTCTGAGCCTTCAACGGCTCAGGGAATCAGGGTCGACCCTCTACGCCAATCAGTGACGCCTAGTTTTGCCATGGCGCTCATTTCCACGCCCCCACATCCACCACATACCCTATGCAATGCATGCAGAACACGTGGCGGATGCACCCACTACAAAAAAAGACACATCTGTGGCCGAACGAATTTTTTTCCTGCCATGCTTATGACACTTCTATGACGATAATTGTGACAAAACCCAGTATCATCATAGATGTGGTGGGCTCCTACTTCTATGACAGAAAATGGGCTTTTCATCCTGGGTGGGCCGGAGACGCAGCTGCATGACATTCTTTGGGCCGTCTATGATGGAAAAAAACCCGTGGTAGAAGCGAGGACGAGAAAAATATCGGGGTGTTCCCAATTATGGTGGGTGGTCGGGGCCGAGCGATGCACGGAGGTTTGCGTGTTTCTCTCATACACGCACGCGCATGGGTGCGAGGCGTTGGGCTCTAACTGAACCCGAGTGAGGCGTTCGCCTACTGAACCCGAGCAATTGCAATGCAGGCTACGCATTACTAAACCCGAGCGATCGATCAATGGGTGTTAACTGAACCCGATCGAGTGATTCCTTCGCTACTGCTGCTAACTGAAGCCGATCGATGCTGCCTCTGGATGAACAGTGAGTGTTGTCGGGGGGGGGTGGATGAACAGTTCCCGGTGGGGGTGGATGAACAGGACCCCGTGGTGTTGCCGCTGGATGAACAGGACCCCAATCGATCGAGCTGGTTGGGCGTGGATGAACAGGACCCCGTGAGGGCTGGATAAACAGGACCCCATGGAGGGAAGGTTGAACAGTAGCTGGTGGAGGGCTGGTTGAACAGTAGCCGGTGGAGGGCTAGATGAATAGTAGCCCGTGGAGGGGTGGTTGAACAGGACCCCGTGGAGAGGGCTGGTTGAACAATAGCCTGTGGAGGAGCGCGCGGTGGAGGCTGGATGAACAGGAGCCCGTGGATGAACAGTCATAGGTGGAGGCTGGAGGAGGTCGATGGTGGATGAATAGTAGCCCGTGGAGGCTGGAGGAGGTCGACGGTGTAGATGAACAGTATCCCGTGGAGTCCCGTTTTGCGGTACGCCACACCCCTCCCGATGAACAGGACCCCCATTTCGACCGTAGCGCTCCAACACAAGTCCGTTTCCTCCGTTTTGCGGTATGCCACACCCCTCCCGATCAACAAGACCCAGTTTCAAACATAGGAGGTCCAACAGAAGTCCGTTTCCTCCGTTTTGCGGTACGCCAGACCCCTCCCGATGGACAGGATCCCGTTTCGACCGTGGCCGGTCAAACACAAGGCCGTTTCCTCCGTTCTGCGGTATGCCAGGCCTTGTTTCCATCGGCTGTTCCGTCCAAGCCGGTTGGCTCCCAATGAACAGCACGCGTTCTGTTGCCTCCCGATGAACACGACGCATTCTGTTGCCTCCCATGAACACGACGACAATGCAGTTTCTCCATTCCAACCTAGCCATGTACATGAGCCCTGGCCGTACGTATGTGCGAGTAGGAGTTCGAGACCCCGCCCATATGTATGTACATGGCTGTATTTACTTTCTTGCACCCTGGCCACTGTACGTACGTGTACATGCTACGTGCGTGCCTCTACTACAACATGTGCGCGCCTCTACATCGACCAGTATGTACGTACACGTTCATGACCAGAATGGCAACGCTACGTACGCTTTGACCAGGTGGATCCCGACTGTCAGGCACTTCCTTGCGTGCGAAGACATAGCTGGTGGGTCCCAGCAGTCAGGGGGGCGAATCATTTTTTTGCCCGTAATATGGACGCACTTCCTTGCGTGCGAAGATGTAGCTGGTGGGTCCCAGCAGTCAAGGGGGAAACGTTTTTTCGTGAAATATGTTGGCCTATCCGGTGGGTCCCTGCTGTTAGGTGGAGGAATCATTATTTTCCACGTAATAAGGAGGCACTTCCTTGCTGCGGCCGTGGACCCAGCTGTCAGCCTCTCCACGTACAGTACTCTTCCTATGGAAGTCGTTCCTTAAACACGTTGACCACGCCGCGCCGAGAGCACCAGGTCGGTGGATGATGTTGAGGCCTAGGAAGGGGACGACGCGGAGCCGGGGAAGACACAGAAGTGGATGCCCATGCGGAGAGGAGTACGAGGGCCACTGTTTCACCTTCGGTGCGAGGCTGCCATTGCCTCAAAATAATAGGGGGTGTGGGTGAGTGGAGGGATGGCCTGGCCAACGGTGGGAGTAGTAGAGGGTGGTGAGGCCTCCGCGGCAGCACAGTCGGCCACGGGAGGCAGGAGCAGGCAACACAGCTGGCGCCGCTTTGGGCTGCTGGAGCAAGAATACCAGGGGTTGAAGAAGCACTACGACCATTGGATGGACATCGTACGGTCATTGGAGCTAGAATCATTCATATTGACTTAGTTGACAAAGCCCTCCATCCCCGTCAACTTAGTAGGCCCACAAGTTAGCCTCCCACTATGGTAGTCCCAGCTAGCAGGGGGTATTCATTTTTTTGTGCGTAATAAGGAGGCACTTTCTTGCGTGCGAAGATATAGATGGTGGGTCCGACCTGTCAGTGGGCAGAATGTTTTTTTTGTGAAATACAGAGGCCCTTCCGGTGGGTCCCAGATGTGAGGTGGAGGAATCATTATTTCGCGCGTAATAATGTGGCATTTCCTTTTGTGCGGCCGTGGACCCAGCTGTCAGCCTCTCCACATACAGTCCACGCTCGATGGAAGTCGTTCCTTGACCATGTTGACCACGTTGCATCGAGAGCACCAGGGCGGTGGATGACGGCGAGGCCTAGGAAGGGGACGACACGGAGCCAAGGAAGACGCGACAGTGGATGCCCACGCGGAGAGGAGTACGAGGGTTCACTGGTTCTCCTTTGGTGTGAGGCTGCCATCTCCGCAGAATAACAGGGGGTGTGGGTGAGTGGAGGGATGGCCTGGCCAGCGGTGGGAGTAGTAGGGGAGATGAGGCCTCCGCGGCAGCACAGCCGGCCACGAGAGGCAGGAGCAGGCGGCACGACCGGCACTGCTTTGGGCGGCTGGAGCAAGAAGACCAGAGGTTGAAGAAGCACAGCGACCGTTGAATGGACACCGTGCGGTCATTGCAGCTAGAATGGTTTATATTGACTAAGTTGACAAAGCCCTTAGTACGTGACAATTTAATAGGCCCACAGGTCAGCCTCCGAAATGGTGCACCCCAGATGTCAGTGGGAGGAATCATTTTTTCGCGTAATAAGGAGGCAGTTGATTGCGTGCGGCCAGGCTAGCGGAGGGAGTAGGGTGGGCCGGTGAAGCCTGTGCGGCATCACAGCGGGCCACAAGAGGAGGGAGCAAGAAGTCCCGCCGATGCTAGTTTAGGCGGCTGGAGCAGCAAGATCGGATATTGAAGAAGCACGTCGGCCGTTGGATGGACATCCAACAGCCACCGCTGCTAGAATCATGTGTTGACTGACAAAGCCTTGCGTAAACAAGTCAGCCTCGAAATATGTGGCGTGTACAACCCATTTGCTATTATTTTTATAATTTTTACTCATTTTCTAATGGAATTTATTGCAGCCCATTTTCCATTTTTAGAATTGCTGCCCATTTTCTGGTCAGTACCAGGGTTAAAAAATTGAACCAAATATGTGCGAAATTTTGAAAATTCGCAAATTTTTGCTGGGGAACAAAATATTCTTAATCCAAAAATCAGTAGCCATACTAAAACAAATTTAAAAATGAATTAGTACTATGTCATGTTAAATCCAATGAAATACTCCCTCCGTCTCAAAATTCTTGTCTTTGTTTTGTCTAAATACGTATGTATCAAGTCACGTTTTGGTATTAGATACATCCGTATCTAGACTAATCTAAGACAAAAATGTTGGGATGGAGGGAGTATAAAATATCAATGAAGAACAAAAACAAAAAAAGAAACTAATTTCCCATTTGCTATAATTTTTTTTGGAATTTTCAACCCCTTTGATATTACTTTTAACAGACACTGACCATACTCTTTGGCCAGGCCGGAATGCATCCCTCCTTTTCTTGAAAGATCTGCAGCCTAGTAAGTCGGAGAAAACAAATAGTCCTAGCTTGGGTATTCTTCAAAAAGAAATAGTGGGCTACCTATTTTCCCAAAGAAAAACTGTTGGGCTGGTCATATTGCTAGACGGGCCACAGAGACTGCATAACCCAGTTTATAGCCTGCTCCTCCGAATTACTACTCAAAAAAAGTTGTGCAATTCTATCGTTAATTGACTATACGTTGAAAATGATGTGGGTCCCAGATATCAGCAGGGTGGGTTAGAATAAAAAAACAAGGGGTGCATCTGAGTAGTAAAAGAGGTGATTGCTTGTGTTCAGGAGTGGACCTGGTGGGTCCGTACTATTATACTCACAACTACAGTCCTCTCCCGATTCACTATGTTGACAGGGCCGGACAGCGGTGCCGCGGTGAGCGCACCAAGGCGGAGGATAAAGTGTTGTTGCCAATGTGCTGGGCTGGGTTGGACATTCTTATTGAAAAATAAAAATGGACCGGAATTACGACGTTGACTATGATTTGCATGAGTCCGCTGGTTGCAGGAAGAAAATGCTGGGAGAAAGAAGACTGTTCTCTATCTTTTCCTAAGAACAATATCGACTGAATGTAACGACACTGTCATAGGAAATAATATCCTCCTGTTAAATGATGAATTTAAAGAACTAGTGCATGAGCATTTAGCTTTATTTATTTACTTATTTATGTTTAGGGGACCATGAGCATGTACTTGGGCCGGATTCATATGAGAGCCTCCCTTCCAGTTAATTATGGGATCCTCTATTGGGCCTTCATCAGTGGGCTGCATGTTATCAACAAGTGGAAAATGTGTTTCATACCAAAAATAGTATGTGTTACGTACGGTACGGGGCACAAAAGGATCGGACCGTGCAACGACTTCCAAAACATTGTGTTTGTCGTTCTAACAACACATTTATTCAACCAATATACGGAATATACTACTGATTGTACATTGAAAACAGCAGCAGCAGCAACCAGGGCTGGGGGTGCAACAGAAGCAGTAAGCAGGCCAGAAGAGTAAAGACGTAGCTCTCTCTTCCAAACCAAACATCAACCATCATTAGAAAAGGGCTACCAAAAAAGAACAAGTGTATGCATCAAACTAAATAAAGATCCTACTAGACCAAGTGTACGCATCTAACTAACTGGCTCAGTTAGACGATACTATTTATTAAGCTGTGGAGGTTGGCTGACGGCTTGAACCAGATGGGTGCTTGATGGGGGAAACTCTAGCCAGCAGGTCGAAGTCTAATACTTGCGACCCTCTCTCCTACTTTCGACTGCAGAACGTGGCGGCACATATCAGGGTATGGTGCATGCAGAGACGCATGGTATGCTGTGTACACATAGTTTTGCCTGATGAACGAAACGGCGATGCCATCATGATCCTTGCCGTCGGTTATCTCCTGGTTAATCGGATAATTCAGTCCGAGAAACAGAGAGCGTGTACCAAGGCTACTTACCAGCCTCCAGTCAAAAATTCCTGAAGGCCCAGAGAAGCTGGGATCCTGCTCAAAGACCTTGCAGTGACTGTGATTGTATTCCGCAAAACAACAAGCCCGGTACGTCCGAATGATCATCAATCGTTCGCCGTCGTCTGATCGAGCCAGGAACCACCTGCAACTGCCATGCCGCTTTTCTTTGAAAGGTTCTGTGATTAGGAAGGGTAGGGACACCAGGCAGCCTACAACATCATATCAAGTTGAAGTCAAATAAAAAAGGCTCTTAATCTAGTCAATCTTAAGAACATGTTATGAGCATGAATATTTTTTTAGTAAATGTTGACAGTAATATAAGCAAGCCATCATGATATCATAGGAAAGTAACATACTACTGTAACAGCTGTTTGTAGCGATGACTGTTGTAGGCCAGCAATACGCCCAGCCATAGATGGACTCGATAGCGTAAATGAAGCCCTTGTGTTCAATGGCATCAGAAAACCATGGAGGATCTATGATCCTGCGATGGACGTGCAGATTTATCCACTTACCACAGTGACCTGTTAGATAGGCGAGACCGCTGTTGAGGAAGGCAATTAGCTTGAAGTCTTTATAATTCACAGATCTTGTGGGCACTTGGCAGATTACAACCTTGAGCAAATCAAACTTGGTATCATGTTGGCTACTATAAGATTCTGAGTATTCTGGGCCGCGGTGCCAAAGCGGTGTAGTGTTAATCGAAGGAAGGAGGATCAATCGCCGGGTGTAGACCTCCACGAGCATCCAGCTGCCATGACCGTCGACGAGCACCATCCAAGATGTGTTCATGCCAACCCAGTACATACCGTTAATGTAGTTGAGGGTGACGGGGATCGGGTCGCAGTCAAGGGGGTTGATGCTTGCAACCCTACGATCGTTATGCTGCGTGACACAACGTTTCTGAAGATCAGGCGGCATTAGCAAGCAAGGAGCTGGCTTAAAAAGCTCCAGCCTGAGGGCTTTGAGTAAATGGTACAGCCTCGACGAGCACGCGACGAGCGGCATGGTACTGAGATTGTCCACACGTGAAACAATGAGCTTGATTACCTCTGTGGGGAGCGAATTCCAGCCACTCTTTCGGCGGACGCTGCTCGGTTCTGCCATTGTTAGTGCTTGGGTTTCGGACGAGGGGGGAGGCACCTTAGCGGGGATGGAAGATTGGACGAGATTCTGTGCGGACAAAGATGGATAAGCGAATATGTGCTACGAGAAGTGGACAGGTGATGATGACTACAGCATGCCGCTTGACTTGCGAGACATATACCAATAGCATAGGGTCATATCGATGCCAGACAACTTGCTTGAGTGATCACAGTACTGGTACTCCCTACAGTACCTACTACTATTCCCTAACTTGCTTGAGTAGAGTAGTAGTGGAGTAGGACTCTGCTCTACTACTAGCACCGGAGGAGGCTGATGACCCACAAGTATAGGGGATCTATCGTAGTCCTTTCTATAAGTAAGAGTGTCGAACCCAACGAGGAGCAGAAGGAAATGACAAGCGGTTTTCAGTAAGGTATTCTCTACAAGCACTAAAATTGTAGGTAACAGATAGTTTTGTGATAAGGTAATTTGTAACGGGTAACAAGCAATGAAAGTAAATGAAGTGCAGCAAGGTGGCCCAATCCTTTGTATAGCAAAGGACAAGCCTGGACAATTTCTTATAATGAGAAAAGCGCTCCCGAGGACACATGGGAATTATCGTCAAGCTAGTTTTCATCACGCTCATATGATTCACGTTCGTTACTTTGATAATTTGATATGTGGGTGGACCGGTGCTTGGGTGCTGTCCTTTCTTCGACAAGCATCCCACTTATGATTAACCCCTATTGCAAGCATCCGCAACTACAAAAGAAGTATTAAGGTAAACCTAACCACAGCATGAGACATATGGATCCAAATCAGCCCCTTACGAAGCAACGCATAAACTAGGGTTTAAGCTTCTGTCACTCTAGCAACCCATCATTTACTTATTACTTCCCAATGCCTTCCTCTAGGCCCAAATAATGGTGAAGTGTCATGTAGTCGACGTTCACATAACACCACTAGAGGAGAGACAACATACATCTCATCAAAATATCGAACGAATACCAAATTCACATGACTACTAATAGCAAGACTTCACCCATGTCCTTAGGAACAAACGTAACTACTCACAAAGCATATTCATGTTCATGATCAGAGGAGTATTAATATGCATTAAGGATCTGAACATATGATCTTCCACCAAATAAACCAATTAGCATCAACTACAAGGAGTAATCAACACTACTAGCAACCCACAGCTACCAATCTGAGGTTTAGGTACAAAGATTGGATACAAGAGATGAACTAGGGTTTGAGAGGAGATGGTGATGGTGAAGATGTTGATGGAGATTGACCCCCTCCTGATGAGAGGATCGTTGGTGATGACGATGGTGATGATTTCCCCCTCCCGGAGGGAAGTTTCCCCGGCAGAACAGCTCCGCCAGAGCCCTAGATTGGTTCCGCCAAGGTTCCACCTTGTGGCAGCGGAGTTTCGTCCCGTAAGTTTGCTTATGATTTTTTCCAGGGTAATATACTTCATATAGCAGAAGATGGGCACCGGAGGGCCACCAGGGGGCCCCCGAGGCAGGGGGCGCGCCCAGTAGGGGTGGGTGCACCCCCACCCTCGTGGCCAGGGTGTGGGGCCCCTCTGGTACTTCTTTCGCTCAAATTTTTTTATTAACTCCAAAAATGACTTTCATGGAGTTTCAGGACTTTTGGAGCTGTGCAGAATAGGTTTCCAATATTTGCTCCTTTTCCAACCCAGAATCCCAGCTGCCGGCATTCTCCCTCTTCATGGTAAACCTTGTAAAATAAGAGAGAATAGCCATAAGTCTTGTGACATAATGTGTAATAACAGCCCATAGTGCAATAAATATTGATATAAAAGCATGATGCAAAATGGACGTATCAGAGGCATGTTCAGCCGGGCGTGCAGCGGATGGTGCAGTACTATTCAATTTGTTATAAAAAAGAAAGAAGAGTAGTAGAGATAGAGATAAGAGTAGAGATCGAGACTTAGGGAGGAGCACCATCTACTGCTTCGTGTGCTACTCCTGCGCTCCATTCGGCGCCCGCAACGTCCCCTACAGCTACTCCCTCCTGCGCTCCATTCGGCGGGCGCTGTTGAAATTTGGGGAGCGCACTCTCGCGACTGCTGGCAGCGACGACTTCACCGATGAAGACTTCTTCCCCAACCTCAGCAACCTCTTCCTCAACGACATGGTCGACAACCTCAACGCCAACGGTGCTGCTCCCGTTGCACCGTATGTGTTTCTGTCCTTCTTGTTAAAAATCGTGGTAGAACTCATGTTTCTGGTCTATGTCCTAGATTCTATCTGTTCATCTATTATGCTAGTCCACATGATTAGTTTAATCTCTGTTATAGCCGTCATGATTTATTTTGTGCTTATTCGGACTAAATCTCGTAGTAACTTGCTCATATATTCTACTGGCGCAACGTCCCCTACAGCCACTCCCGTTTCATGGACGGCCTGGTCGATGCTTCAAGGAGCCCTTTTTGTATACTACTATGAGTGCTCGATGCTGTTTTGGGGCTCGCTGGCGGACATCGTGCATCACCTCACGCAGGCGTGCGGTGATCACTACTGGCCCTTGGCGAAGAACATCAAGTACGAGACATGCTACCCGTTCACCGTGCCGGAGTTGTTGGAGGATCACTGTTGCCTGCTAGTCTCGGAGGAGGACGGTAGTGTCTTCCTCTTGATCATGGGCATCGGCGAGGCCCGCGCAGGCCGCCGCCCCATCTCTGTAGTGTGCGTCAGGGGCGACGCCGCTGACGCTGACACTGACACGAGGCCGATGTACGGGTGCATGCTCACTGTTACTACCCCTCAGAGGTACGTCAGCGGTGACACCGGCTCCATCATGCTGACTAGGACTATGCCGAGTTGGGACCTTCCCGCTGATGTGGACATGGAAGACACATGGTATGATTCCCCCCCCCCCCAACGTGGTGCACGGGAACTCCAAGGAGGTTCACCTGGACATATGCATTACCAAGTTAAAAGTTGATCATTAGTCTTCACTCAATGTAATCCGCTGTCTAAGCATGTGGAGACTTCCATGCATGATCTTGCTCTATTGGAGTATTGTGCATGAATAAAAGTGTCTCCATTTATGGTTTAGTCTAGAATCTTCCATGTATGAATTTTTACTACAGTACTGGTGAAAGACTTACGATGAACATTTCTTACATCTCCTCTGCCCCCTTCCAAGTCATCCTGATTTAATCCCTCTGTCTAGGTGTATAAGGGCATGGTTAATACTTAATAGTATAGCCAACTGTTGACTATAAGAAAGTGTCATGTCATCTGTAGCCAACATGTATAACAATCGATACTCAAAAACTAATTCTTAAAGATCATTTCTTGCAAAGCACAATAAGTGTTATTTCTTCACAAGTTTTGGATGCACGTTGAATAGTTGAACGCTTTTGTTTGCAAAAGATACTTTTTTATCTATTTCACCTAGATGTTTGTGAGCTCTAGAGATGAAATAATATCCGAAGAAACCTATCGATACCCGTTACACATGAGATGACCCCCACATCCTTTGTCAAAATAAACAACTCCCTGATCAATGCATTTCACTCTTCTGTGCAACGCACGGGCACCTTACTATAGATTAGTACGACCAAAAATTGAACTAACATTATATATAGTACGATAAATGCTGATGCATGTCACCTAAAATTATATCATTGAAAACTATTTTCAAATACGAATCCAACGATGTAGTTTTTGTTGACATGCACTAAAATTTTGTCAGTTAAATCTTCAGTCAAATTCAATGGGGGATTAATAAACCATGACCGATGTAGTACTAGTGTAGAGGGCGGCGCTGCACGGGAGTCTCACCCCGCTCGTGGCGCGGCAGTAAAGCCGTCATATCACAAAACCCAACCACTCCCAGTAATAAGTGGCCTGGTAAAATAAATGGACAAGCAACCATCACATCCCTCCGTCTTTTTTGCATTTCATCTCTCTGCATTTACTTTCTCTGGTTCATCTCGTACACTCGATCCTAGCTACTACTCCTAGTATCCCTAGCTACTACTCCTAGGGCCAGTTGTTTTAGCGGCTCAAAAAATAAGCCGTCTCTTCCCCAGCTTTTCCCATAAGACTAGTCACAGTGGAGAGTAACATTAAGGCTCCTCACTCATTTATTTGGGCTTCTAAACTACTACTAGTACCTCCGTCATGGTTTATTTGTCACCATTTTAATTTGTGCTAAATTTTGACCAAAGATTTAACTGGTGAAATGTTAGTGCATGTGACGTGCACAAACATTTCATTAGTTAAATTTATGATCAAAATTTGACACACATACAATGGGGACCAATAAACCAGGACGGAGGTAGTAGTACGGGATTACTAATCTAGAAGCCTAAAAGAACAGGCCCCTGGTACTCCTACTAGTAGTAGTACTCAAGTTGGAATTCCAATTTCATAACACAACTTGTTAGGCAAAAAATTCGATACAGGGTGTAGGAAGCGGTTTGGGAATTTGCATGCCATTCCGACCAGTGAGATACTCCGTACAAAGTACGGCAGAGAAATAACCACAGAGAAAGAAGCTAAAAGTAAACAATCAAACAAGCATTTTTGCATTTGTTTTGCATTGAATCGTTTCACAAGCTTGACTAGTGTTGTTTTTCTACTTTTACAAAAACCGCATAGTAATGTTAAAACGTGAATTTGCACGTACATAAGTAATAGTAGTACTCCCTCCGTCTAGGTGTATAAGTCTTCCCTCCTTCTTGGTCAAGGTGCACAACCAAAGATGACTTATTCACCTGGACGGAGGGAGTAGCACAGTCTGCAAGCATATACAGAGAGAGACACGTAGTGCGATAGTATATAGTAAAGTTTGTGCTATATGCACGTACTTACAAAATGCGTACGGATATACAAGGTTTCCAAACTTTCCCTTTTACATACTTAATTAAGGATGCTAATAATTCCCGAACGTTCGGGATTTATCATTTGCGTCCCAAAACTAATGAGATCACCTTACGAAACTAAACTATACTCCTACTAAAAGCCATGACACTCACAGGAGCGCTTGCGGCGTGCCATGAGTGCCCTGGTGCGCGGCCGTTTCCCAGCGTGCCGACACAATGCCTCTTCCTCAGCTTGCAACTTGCGAAGTGCCGATTGGCGGCTTGTCGGCGGGCAAGCGCGATCTTACCGGTGTAGTGATCCAGCGCTAACAGGTACTCTCCTTGCTGGAAGCGTGCACCCGGTACAAGTACCGCCAAGCCTAGATGAGGCGCTTGGGCCCGACTACACTCAGGGCTTTGGCACGGGCGTCCTCCACCACCCTCACGGCCCTCGCACGAGCCTTCTACCAAAGAGCCAATTGCCTGACTCTCTCGGACGCGATATAGACCTGCCAGGTAGCATGCCTTGCGGCGCGCTTCTCTTCCTCGGCCATCTTCTTCGCCTCTATTTTGGCGTGCTCTGCCGGGCTGGGGGGCTTGGCAGGTGGTGTGGTGTTCTCCTCATAGCGGGGAGCCGATGCGTCCTTCGACGCGCGTGCTGGCAAGATTGGGAACGCCGACGCGTCCACCTCGACGCGTCGTGGCGAGGAGTGGAACGCTAACGCATCCTCCTCGACTAGTGGCAGCGAGGAACAGAACAGTGACGCGTGACCGTCCGCGCGGTGCAGCGAGGGGCGCCTAGGGCTTGGGAGGGGCGATGCCATGGTGGTCGACATGAGAGGGAGGGGGAGGAGATGGCGATGAACGTGAGCATTCTTCCGAATGTCGTGGGAGGCGCAGTATTTATAACGAGCAATGGCACACCTACGTAAGATATGGACTGAGCTGCACTGACTTAACTGCAGGTCCAGATGCGTCACTGACATGTGGGCCAGACCCCTGTTGGGCCCATATGTCAGTGACCCAATGCACCTGTAGTTAAGTAAGTGAAGCATCGTCCTGTAAGATATCACTACAAAAAAGATACACTTCCGTGATGATACGTGTTTGTCACAGTAGGTCACGTTTTTTGTCATGCATGTACATCCATGACGATTTTATGACAGAATCAAGATAGTCATACATGTGCTGTCGTAGAAGTGTTCCATGACATTACCAAAATTATCATCACGAAAGTGTCCACTTCCATGACGATAAATCGCGCGTCACAGAAGTGTTTTCGTCAAGGGTGACCGACACGTGGCATCCACCGTAACGGAACGCCGTTAAGCTATCAGGTCGGGTTTTGGATCCGATAACCCGTTAACAGCCCGGACCAATGGGAAATTTCGACGTGTAAAATTCTGATTGGCCGGAGGGAACACCTGTCAGCTCGTCAGTGGGCCAGATGTCGCCCGTCCATTGGAGGAGACATGCCTATGATACGTCGACACGTGGCTGGGCCCAATAGAGGCCCATATAGGTTAAAAAGGCCGCCTCAGTCAAAGGCACGTAGTACTTAATCAGGTACTAGTGGGCCAGCCCAATAACGGCCTGCTTAATAAAGGCCCATTTATGGCCCGAAGCCAGATCTGGCCAGTTAATTGTTCACCCAATATTTGGGCCCATTTACGGCCCGAAGCCAGATCTGGCTCGTTAATTATTCACTCAATATTTGGGCCCATTTACGGCCCGAAGCCAGATCTAGCCCGTTAATTGTTTGCTGAATATTTGGGCCCAACTACAGCCCAGTGACTTTGGGCATGTTAGAGGCCCGGTGTAGACATGGGCCCATTTCAGCTCGGTGTGACTTTCGGTCTGGGAATGGCCTGTGATGCCCATGGGCCATATATGGTCCGACGGGACATCGGGCCCACTAACGGCCCATGCTAAAGGTGGAAACAGTTAAGCCCAATGTGACTTTGGAGCTGTTAAAGACTTGTCGCATAATTCGGCCCGTTGATGCTTGTACTAAGCTTTCGGCCTCTAAAAGGCCCATGATATTAGTGGGCCAACTAAGGCCCGAGATATGTTTCGGCCTGGTAACGGCCCGTGAGCTAACTGGGCCCAAAAAGGCTCGGTCTACATTTCAGCCTGCTGAAGGCCCGTCGACAACTAGTGAAAATTGAGGCCCAACATGCATTTCGGCCTGCTAAAGGCCCGTGGTTTCATCTGGGCCGTAACAGGCCAGTACAATATTCAGCCTGTTAATGGCCAACACTACCTGGGCCAAACTAAGCGCTGGGTCGACAAAAGGCCCAACTGAAATATAGGCCGGTGTAAGTTGTGGGCCTGGCGCAATGTGTGAAGTCCCTAATCATTCGGGCCCAAGAAAGACGCAGGACGGCCCAATTGTGGCCCACTAAAAACCAGGCCCGTTAGAGTCGAATGTTTCGGCCCGGTCGGCTACATCTGATTTTTTTTCAGATAGCGAATGATGGCAGTAACTAGTAGGAATTAAGAACAAACCTACTCTATACAATAAAGAAATTATGACATAGTAACTAAGAATAAACCTACACTATACAATAAAGGATTTAAGGTATATTACATCCACTGGGCATCGAAGTTCGCCACCAGTGATCATAAAGCGCAACGAAGAAGCAGATTACAAAACTGGGCACCGTTGCAGCGTAACAAAATAATACTAAACCGAGACCACTTCCAAGACAGTTCAAGAAAGGTTAGCCTTGCGGGGGAACTGCTGCGCAAGCTGCTGAGCAAGGCTGTGAGACCGGCCTAGCATGTCGGTCATAGCTTCCAGGTGTAGCTGTTTAGCGATGAGGTTCTCATTGGTGTTCTCCGCAATCTTTCTTAGAGATAGGACTTCAAGTCGAAGTTGAGTTGCAGAATGCCTTTCTGCTAGAACTTGGGACTGAAGAAGTCAAACTGATTCAGACAACGAATTATGTGAGCTTGTCTGACTGCTAGTCTCAAGTAACTTGAACACTGCATCAAGACAAGACTTTGGGGTTGTCTCGATATCTTCAAGATGTTTTGCCTTCTTTGCTGCAATATATGTTGGGTTTGTCTCACAGCCTTCAGCAGACTTGTGCATGCCATCAGGCATATCACCCGGTTTTGCACGTGTATAAACAAAGATGATAACTGTGTTGTCAATTCCATCCAGTTTCAAATTAGAAAATAAAGAGTAAGTTCAAGATATCAATAGCATAATTTGGCATTGTTCATAATGCGGGGAGCTTCACCACACTACTGGATTACCATGTCAACATAACAAGCATAGATTAAGGGCAAAGAAAATCATTGTATCTATTTTGGTTAATGTGCATGGCATGTTGTTCATATCATCAGCCACATCAGTAAGATAAAACAGGAGATGACAAGGTGCAAACGTGGTCTGCTTCACCACACACTGGATTATAGATCCACAAAAACAAGCATACATATAGGGAGTATTGAGTAATGTGCATGGTATGAATAAGGAATTTGGTTTTACAAGTAAAACTTAGAACTTACGGTTCTTGCGAACATGCATTTTGGTAGAAACAGCAAACTAAACAGCAGTAAACGATAGGGAGTATGAGCAAATTAAACAGTAGTTGAGGATAAAGGCTTTAGAAGGACTGACTTACATTAACAGTTAACACCGGCTTTATAATGCCCTTCTCCATGTCAAGGGAAGGATAACTCAAGACTTTCAGCACATAATCTTCTTCATAAGCATTGCCTGTACTCTACATTTTGTAGAGAGTAATTATAGATATGATAATACTCGAAGGGATAGAGGATAATGAAGATAAGATGCAGATTGATGCTACATAATCAACTACCAATCCCTGGAAGTACAAGCGTTGCAGGACAAAATGTACTGACAACAGCAATGGGCTACACTTCTGCACTGGCATTGTCTGTGTATTCTACTTGTTGGTAAGATTAAATATAGATCTGATCTTTTTTAGTAAATGGTGGGCGAGGGAGATAAGATGCAGAATGCTACACAATGAACCAATCCCTCTTCCCATAATACAAGAGTGTTTTGAACACTGGTGTACTGTACAAAACATTCTTATATTATGGGACGGAGGGAGTAGCTGTTAATGTAAGTACAGTGATAGACCACGTTCAGTTCTTACAAGCGGACTGCAGAGCTAAACCTCTTCAAAAGCATTGGGTTGATTCTAAATTTATGTAAGAGTCCATACGGATCTTATAATGTCCACCAAATGGACGATTACAAGGCTAACATGTGCGGTGATGCTACATAATCAAACAGCTATGAAAGTAAGTATGGTCATACAGGGCAAGAGGTACTCACAAGAGCAATGCAGTGTGCAGTATAGTTGCGAGATTCTATGGTCCCTTGAGAACGAATGTTCTTCTGCTAACAGTTTTCGTACAAGTGAGACATTAAGGCAAATGCAGAAATGTAGTTCAAATTGTGATGTGATATCATAGACAGTACCTTACACTGCAGCTGAGACCAATGTGTAACAAGATTATTCCAGTCACCGTCGGATAAATGTAGCACCGGAGACTTTACAGAAATTTCGTTCAGAGGCTTGCCATCAAAGTGCGCTTGCCTCAGGTAGGAACGATACTTCATCAATGAGTGCTTGAAAAGCGCAACCAACCCTTGCTCGTCTTCACAATCCAGTTTGCTCCTCGCCTATTTAAAAGAATGAAATATTGTGTCTTCTGTCAGCAGAAACATATGCAGTAATGACCATGAATAACATTAGTGCATTACTTACACGTAAGTTGTGGAGGAAGACTGGAAATTGTTCTGTGTCTGCGGTATAATCTTTCCATGAAGGAAAGATGCACACAAAGTTCCTGACAACAACATAAGCTTCGTCTTCTAAACTGGGAAGAAATGGAACAGGGGTCCTATTTGCTGCAATTGGGGCTCTCTCTGGTTCGAAAAGGGATTTGGCAACTGGATTTGGTGTACTCTTTGCTGGAATGGGGGTTTTGCATCATAGAGCTAGTGCTATGTCAACTAGCATAATCACACTGTTTGCTGCAGTTGGGGTCTGCTGAGTTGGGGCATCAGAAATGACCAGTGTAGTAGGGCTAGAGTCTGCTAGAGTTGGGGTGTTTTGTGGTTCAGGTGATATTGCAACTACACCTAATGGGCTATTTGATTTATCAGGTGCCACTACCTTTTCCAAATACTTTGCTTGTGCTCCTCCACGATCAGCAATCGCCCTCTTCCATTTGAACGTCTGATACACAAGAACAACATTTGAATGGATAAATATGGTATGATGACAAATGGAATATGTACTGAAAATGGATAGGCAGGGCGTATTCACATACACAATGTGTAAACTAAGCTAATGGCAGTTCAACAAAGTAGAAGCAATGCAAAGCATTAGTTGCAAGATATGTGCGACCAATGTAACCTTGCAAAGTTAGACCAAGCACCTTGATGGGTGAATAAGATAGGGCATCTTCCTCTAACTCCTCCACTAGGGAGCTACATTGACTTAGGTCTCCCTCTAGCTCAGAATCACTGTTAGGATAATATTTTGAGCATGAATCTGTAGGTGGAGAGCGTTTGCATTGCATTGCATCCAGACTTGATTTCAGTCCCTTAATGCCAAGTTTGACAGCCATGGCATTGTTCTGCTTTATTCTTTTCATGCGCGTAAGCTCATAATCGTTATGATGCTGTTCAAAATCTGAGATTCATGAAAACATAAAAGGTAGTCAGATTATCTATGGAATGCATTGCGGATTCAACTCGAAGAGTGTCTCCCTATAAACCCATGCATATGCAAAGTTCACCCCCCAACCGTGCTGAGCAGACCACACACAGAAATACAAACCCCTTATGTCTCTATAACAGGTAGACACACATTTCAAAACTGAAGTAGGAACATTAGAACCATATGAAATTCGTATTTGAACAAATAAACTAAGGGATTATGAGTGGCATAATGTTTAGCTTCAAGGGTGGAGTGTTGGTAGTGCGACACAAAGCAAGTAGGCAGATTGTATTCCATGTAAAAGATCGAAACCTATGTAAAAGCTGGAAATGACACTTTATTTTTATACAATGCAGTGTTCGTTGCCCACACATGATGGAAGAGATCACATAGAGAAATACTATTCACTCATGTCTACGGTTCCAGAATTTAGAAACAGGGTGGTCCACCCTAAAAGAATATTGACAACAAATATGACAAGGCAAGCATAGATGTAGTGAATCAATCATTTACTTGTGAGCTTACTAGGACAAGTATGCAGAATTGTAACTGCAGTAAGAGACCGTCCAAAATCTGAATGAAGAAGTTTGTCTAGCACTTAATGTTTGCAACTAATCAACATGAATAATTGAATATTATATCAAATGAGTAAGAAAGACAAGTAAAATTGTCAACAAACCTGGCTTGCAGTAGTAATCTGGGTCAATGTCACTACGACCAACAATCCAAAATGACTAGTGTCTGTTCTGAGGGCCGGAATTTTGAAAACCTGTGAACTTTAGAGGTACTAAAGATTACCGAAATACACCTGAATCATTAAGTGCAGGTAGCACTGAGCACACAACAAACCCTAATGATAGTCCTGCCTAATGAGTAATGAATCAATTAGAAAATGGGTGATGAGGAGTGGCTGCTGAGTGTTGAGGACGTATCTCAGGATAAATCGGGTTGGCTTGGTGGGTGTTGCATGCCTGGACCCTGAACGGACTGGGAAGGTAGGCACGACGGTGTGCCCGGGCAGTGGTAACGCTGTTGGGCGAGCGGCTCCTGACTTCCTGTTAGTCCGGCGTCTCCTCCTAGAGTCATGTCGTCCGGGGGCGGCAAGTGGCCGACGACGCAGGCGGCTGGGGGCGAGTAGAGATCAGAAGCGCGCAGCAGAACAGAGGGGAATCGGGGCCTGGGATGACCAAAAATCCCAGGATGGGCCGACCCACCGTGGGCACCCTGTATAGATACACACCCGAGCGGCGAACATGCATTTTCGAAACTAATTTAGGAACATTTAGCTGACTAATTAAACGACTTTGTTTTAATAATATCATATTCGTATTTGAACAACTAAGCTTGTTTAGCTTGATGGGTGGAGCAGTGTTATTATGACACGAAGCACGTATTCTGATTGTATAGTGATCATAAAAGGGGGAAACTCTAAGCATATTTTTTTTAGCAAAAGAGGGTTTCCCCTTCGATTTCTATTAAAGAAACCACCACGGAACCAACATGATCAATTAAACCCTAAGCATGATCAATTAAACCGTATTATGACTGTGCCATGGTAGATTTGAAGCTGCAAACCGGAGAAATGATATTTAGCATCCATTGTTTGCTTCGAACTAAGAACTAAATTCTAAGAGCTGAAAAGAAAGTAGAGTAACCAAGTTAAGATCTATTTTCTGGTTGAGATCAAAAAGTTGAGGAGATATGAAGTACCACCTCTCTTGCGGCGCCGTGTAGGCATCGGGGGTGCGATGGTTGTCGGTGGCGTTGAAGCAGATCTGCGACACTAGACGGGTGCATCGGGGGATAAGTCCCGTTGCGGTGGAAGAGAAGGTCGTGTGAGCGGCCCCGACAAAGAGGACCACAGCGCCGATGAAGCGAGAGGACGCAATGCAAGGCTATTGGTCCGTCGCCGTGGATGAGAAACGTCCATCTCTAGCAGTGGACGACGCGGTCTTGGTAGGCGCTCCGGCATGGTGGAGGACGGTGGCGATGGATGTGGTGGAGGACGGCGGCGATGGATGGGGTGGCGGACGGAGGCTGGTGTGGGGATGGTGTTCTAGCGCAGACGGTGTATGAATGGGAAAATGGAGGGAGAGGTACGGGGAACCATGTTTTTGGGACGCGCCTGTCTGAAATATGGGAAAGTTACGAACTTAGCCCCCGTTTAAAATTTGGACGTCTCATCGGTTGGGGATAGGACGGTAATCTCGCATCTCGCCAATATTTGCCCAGAGTGATTTCGAGCGAGGAGAGGGTGGTTGGCGCCCACAGTGTATGAACGGGGCTGACAGGTAGGGCGGTTGTGTCATGTCTGAGTGAAGTTACAAACCTGCCCCTATTGAAAATATTTGCCTACATCGATTTCGGCTGAGTCGAGTTTGTTTTGCCGTCCACCGTGTATGAATGGGGAATGGAGGGAGAAACAGAGGTCTTTCGGACGAGTTTGAATTAAATGTGTTTTGCCGCCCATGTTTGACGCCCACCGTGTCGGAATGGGCTCAGAGGCGGTCGTGTCACGTCTAATTGAAGTTACTAACCTACCCCTATTTAGAGCAGTGGAAATCGGGCCGATGGATTGTCCGTGTAATGGGTAGACAGTAATTTCCATCTCCCAAACACTTGGCTTCGGGCAGCCGATGTGGGAGTAGACATTTTGCCGCTTCTTTCGAATTTTGGGACAATAAGCATCCACGTTTACCCTGGCAACTAAATTTGAATCCATTTTGTATTCCTATATGAATCTTTATAAATCATTCTATGTGTTTTTATATTCTTCAAAAGGATGACAAAGATGTATTCCACTGTCATATATGAATATGGTTTACAAATGCCGATACTCAAATTCAAAAACTAGAATCCAGTTTAAGGTGAATTCGAATATTTGGAACACTTCATGTTCAACTCAAATGTCACACGCAACATAATGTGTACTCCCATTTAGATATGTACACAAGCGATGTATCAAGATTCAAATACCGAGTCAATCAATCAAGAATGTACAGAACTAACAGACATATAAACACTTATTGAGTATATGGATCAATAATATCAACTAACATACATAAGCCAGGCCGCTGTACTTTTTTTTTGCTACAACAACATCCTTTTTTTAGTCAGCATCTTGGCCCTTTCTGATGCGTGCCACTTATGGTCCATCTATACTACTATTATTGCTGAATGCACATTCAGCCCGATTGGCATATTTGTAGGTCTGGCACAGCAATCCAAACGAAATGTCTCCGAGTCTTATCAATTAATACAGACTTGTGCTCAAATAAAATTACAAATCAAAAAACAAAAAACAAAAAACAATTATTATATGATCTCTAAAACAAATGTTTGATTGATTATATGAACAAACAACACAAAGGTTATCCAACGATGGAAAGAAAATTTCACCTATAATTTACCAAGTGGGAATTTAATTTCCTTTTTCCTTTAGGACCTTAACAATGTGGTCAGTCTCAGCTTGCTTCATTTTGAAATCCATCAAATATTTAATGGTTGTCTTGAGTACTGCTTGTGATTGTGTTGTCTGCTTCCTTAACATGTCAACTTCATCTCTAAGCTAGTTTAGCCTCTAGAGCATCAGCAGTTGGCAATTCGTAATGCATGATTGTGCCAGTGCCACTGTTGTGGGATGATGCAACGTCCATGGGGACCTCGCTCTTTGATCTTGGGCTATCCTGTTTTGTCATTAAAGTTCCGATTGGATTCATTAAAGTTTCGATTGAATTCAGAAAAGTTAAAGTTAGCAAAACATCTCAACTGGAAGTTATAACAGCAAACCAGTTAAACAAACAAGGAATTAAAGAGTTTCAGTTGGATGCTGAAAAATAGTTATTGATATGATTGTAACCCGTTGTTGCAGCAGCAAAGCAGTTAAACAAACAAGTAGCTATTTAAGTTAAGGCAAACAGGTAATTTTTAACAGTAAGTATCAAATACATAGATAGGCGCAGTCTACAATAGGATTAACAGGCTGTGGCATTATGTAATCAGTAACAAACTAAATTAAGGTGGTGTTTGGTTCTCTAGTCCTAGGACTTTTTCTAGTCCCTAGGACTTTTTGAAAAAGACTCTTAAGGAGGTGCTTCTAAGGCTGCTGCCAATGCATGAGTGTTTAGATGAGGTGCTAAGCACATTAAATAGCTTAGCAACTATACTCTTCAATGCATAGGTGCTTAGCTTATGGTTGCTAAGCTTGCTTCATTTAATGATTTAGCAACTAAAGCTCTTCATGTATTGGTGGGCTTCCTTCCTTTAAATATTTTGCCTAGGTTCACGCGCTTAGCATTGGTTCTTTCTGGGGTCACCACACTCATCTCTCTCCTCTTAAATAACTTGCCACATCAGATTTTTTGCCTACGTGAAAGGCTTAGCACCTGTACAAGGTGGAGCATTGGGAGGGGCCTAAGGACTTTTAGCAAAAAGTCTTATAAAAGTTTCATCTTGTTTGATTTGCTAGGGACTTTCTCTAATCCCAACACAAAAAAGTCCCTGAAACCAAACACCCCCTAAGTCAAGCGGTACGCCAGTGGGCGCCAGTTCCTAAACCGGCGCATAAAGTGCCGTTTAGGAGCTCTTGCTGTGCAGCCCAACAGGGCCCAGACATTGCTCGTTTTCTGATTCTCCCCAAACCCGAACGCACGCGCAGCCGCCGCTGGCGCTGCTCGCCTGTCCCCGCCTCGCCCCATCCCGCGGTCCGCCGGCGCTGCTCCTACGGTCCCATATCCAAGGTTGTCGCCGTCTGGCGGCTACCTCAGTCCCCGGCCGCCGTGTTGCAGGCTTTGGTCCATCTCGGTTCAGGTGAGTTTTCAGGCAGCCTGCAGCCGGCAACGGTTTTACATACTCCAGTGCTTGCTAGTAATATTTCGTATCATGTGTGTGCGCCCAGTGCCCAAGTGTGTCATGTTTTGGTGCTCGAATTGAACAGCAGACGTAGAGATTCTGTTATGCGTGATTGTGCAGGACACTTTTTTGTTGTCAATTGTTGAGAAATTGTCAAATAGAAGATGAAACAGACCATTGATTTGGTATTAGAAAGCATCTCTCTATTGCATTACTAGCAAGCATCTATGTATTGTATTACTGGCAAGCATTCTCCAGCTGACAATACAAAATCGTCTTGCACAGTACTATTACTAACCGTGCATTCTCTGTTGCTGTAGGGACAGTTAAGTTATTGGCCATCCAAGCTTGGCGTGCAGTCGTAATCTCCTTAAGTTGATGTTCGTGTGCAAGCATGCTGGAGGAGACGCCGCAGGGTTAGTAATGCAGCCACAATCTGCTTATGATACGCATAAAGCTCTGAGTCCAGTGGATTAGTAAATTCATGATAAGCATAGCTAACTCAAGACCTCGGTTTCCCTTCACCAGGTGTGGGTTTATTAGCTGTTCATGCTTCTAGGCCTCTCCAAACGGAGGCGTGGCACGACTTCCTGCACTTGCCGTTCGGTTTGCCCATGGACAACTTCGGCCATGCACAAGCATAGCCATCTACTCTGGTACCGTTTCAGCAGCCATTTACCATCATTGTCACCAATTCGTCTGTGCGTGGCGAATTTTGGCACTCACTTACCACCCGGGAGATCAACAAAGCAAGGGGGGCGTGGCATCCATGATGCATTGAGAGTTTTGCACCTCATGCTAGGGAAGGCATATAATGGCAAGGAGGAAGGTCCGTCTCATCACCGCATTATCAATGATTGTATGCATGACATCTTGGGAGCTCAGTTAGGAAATCATGGTATGCTTAATGGAAAAGTGCAGTTCGTTAGCTCAAGCAATAATACAGAGCAAATTTTACCCGGTACCGTTGATTCTCATGATATCTCTGCTTCTCCTTCCATGAATAAACTCGCAAAGGGAAACAAGTTTATGCTACTTGTGGAGTTGCACAAGAGAGGAATAAGTGCGGATATATCTATTTTAGCATCTGCCATGAGCTTTTGTGCTGTTAAGCAATCCATTAGGGGAGGTGCTCAGCTCCATGCTCTACTGGTGAAAGTTGGTTATGAATTGTCAGTCCTTTCTGGTACCTCTCTGATTAGCTTATATGCAAGGTGTTGTCAGCTGGAGAACGCTTGTCAGGTTTTTCAGAACATGCCAATCAAAAATACTGTGTCGTGGACAGCACTAATTTCTGGTTATGCGCAGGATAATCAGGTTGAGCCATGCCTCCAGGTATTTCAGCTGATGAGGCAGTCTGTGTGCAGGCCTAATGACATCACATTTGCCACTATCTTCAGTGTGTGCACTAATCACGCACTTCTTGCACTTGGTAAGAGTGTTCACGGTCTAGAACTGAGAATGGGTTTTGATTTGTGTGTGCACGTCTCAAATGCACTGATATCAATGTATGCAAAGTGCGGGAATATAATTGAGGCCCAATCAATATTTGAAAGCATTATGTGCAAGGACCTGGTTTCTTGGAACTCCATGATCTTTGGATATTCACAGCATGGCCTTGCTGACCGTTGTCTAAGCTTACTAAAAGAAATGGAGGAGGAGCAGATAGTGCCTGATGTAATCTCCTTCCTTGGCATCCTGTCATCATGTCGGCATGCATGCCTTGTAGAGGAAGGCCGGCGCTGCTTCAAGGCAATGATTGGACTTGGAATAGAACCAGAGTTAGATCACTACTCGTGTATGGTAGACCTCCTTGGCCGGGCAGGATTGCTCGATGAAGCATGGGATTTGATCCATACAATGTCCACGCCCCCAAATGCAGTCATATGGGGTTCTCTGCTGGCTGCTTGTAGGATGCATGGAAACATTCCGATTGGCATCCATGCTGCAGAGCACCGTCTTAAGCTGGAGCCAGGTTGTGCGGCAACTCATGTACAGCTAGCAAACCTATACGCTAGCATTGATTGCTGGAGTGATGTGGCCAGAGTGAGGATGATGATGAAGGAGGGAGGACTGAAGACGAACACTGGATGCAGCTGGATAGAAATCGGCAGTAAGGTTTATACTTTCACAGCAGAAAACAGATCAAAGAGCCACCAAGTAAACAATGTCCTGGCTGTTCTTGACTGCTTGCGATCTCGTATGGAATACAAACATGATGTGCTGATAGATGGTTTTGAGTTTGATGACCCTCAATAGTTCAAGGTAATTTTGAGCTCTGAGTAAAGTATTGGGAGATGATAACGTCGCAGTCATTTGTATATGAAGATCAAAGAGTCAATTCTACAGAAAAAGCATGACTCTCACCTCAGAGACTTGCGATATGATTCATCTGATTCCTACCTCAAAGTATTCAATATTGTATTGCATTAGCAGCAGCAGAGTTTTCCCACCTGACGTCTGATTTGAATTTTGATGCTCAATGTAGTCTTTCTTATACGCACTTGATGTTTTAAACTAGGCTACACTGTTAATTAGACTAGGCTGCACTAGTAATTAGCGCGAACCATTTGGGAACTTTAGATGTAAATTTGAACCAAAATATGAGAAAAGGTTGGCTTGATTGACTAGATAAGGTTTGATCGATATTTTTTCTCTGCTATTTTGCATTGGTTTGAATAATGTAAATTACATCATATTTCAGTTTGACACTTGGAAATTACTTCTTGATTGCAACTTATGGTCAAGTCAATCCCCTAATCGGCCTTCTAATAATTGTCTCTTAGTTGCATTCTTGTGGTTATGTTTATGGTTTTGTCCTTTTAGTGGTTTGTGGAAGAAATAAATTTAATATTGGGTAATCCTATATTTTGCTTATTGCTTTCCACCTATGTTAGTATATTTCACTACAATCTCCTCTAACCTGTAAGGCTTCGTTCGGTTAGACCCCACCCCGCCGGGATCAGGTCCAAACCCCATGGTTTCGTCCCGCCCAGGGTTCCATCCTGGTCGATCTTATAGGTGTGTTCGGTTAAGCCCCGCGTGGATTGTACCCATCTCATATGAATTGTTGTATATTCTAGTATTGCTTCTGAATTTCATACACAGAGCACATTGGTAAATTCTTTTAACAGTTGCATTTTGTGTAAAGCAGTACTTTCTGATTAGTGCTGCATCAGCATATGAACTGCCATCAAACCCAATAAGAGTCGCGTGAATGGCGCTCGCTGGGTGATCCACGCGATTTTACTGTGCCGATCCCTGGGCTATGCCACGTCGGATCGCTGTGGAGAAAAAAAATTGTCGATTGGGCAGCGGCTTAATGACGACCAAACCCCAGATAAACACCTCCCTTTGCTTTCCTTCCCCACGAAGCAAACCCCACATCCCGTCATCCGCATTTCTCGCACGCAATCTCTGCCGCCTCCACATCGCTCTCCGGCATTCATGCGCTGCCGCCTCCGCCACTTCTACTCATGACTGCTTCTACCTCGCCTTCTCCTCCACATCTCTCTCCTACCGATCTGAAGCAGTCCAGCCCCGCGTCGTCCCCTCCTCCTTGACCATCTCTCCTCCTGAGGAGCACGGATCAGGTGCCGACGGTACCAAGGAGGAGCACACGGGGGCGCCGATGGCATCCACACGTGATGGTGGGTATGTCACCGAGGGTCAGCAGAGACGCGGGACGGAGGAAGAAGATGGCGTGGGGGATGAGGCGGCGTATGGAGGAAGCGGGCGAGGCTGGCTGACCTCAACCAAGGAGGAGGTGGTGTCGTGAAAGAATACGGCATCGGCAAAGCCATACCTTGCATCTCTTTCAATTGGTACGGTAAGATGCTCCATTCTCTCTCAATCCTTTGATCAATTATTAAGTTCAAATTTCCATTGTTGTAATTTAAATGCCTATGAATCTGACAAACAATGCTAGGAAAGTGAACCAATAATTCATAGAATCACAAACATATTAATGCGAAATTCTTGATGCTTGATTAGCCTGCTACAGCTAAAATAAAAGAAAAAAGTTGTTCGGGGTAAACGGCTGCATATGACTGTTGTCTTTCCTGTGTGCTTGCAGCTGTTATTGATGTGTTGCGCGCTGGTAGTATGGTAGTAGCAGTGTCTAGTGGAGATGGTGTAAGCAACTGCTCCACACTCCACAAAAATCTCCTTTTGGCAACCACCTCTCTCTCTCTCCCAGCGTGCGTGCGTGCGTGCGTGCGTGCGTTGATTTGTATTCAAATTTGCTGCAGGGAAGTTTCTGTTAGCGTTGAGTTACTTGTGATTCTGATGCTTCACCGAGTTCATATGCCTGGGACTCTGCTTTTTGATATTATACTGAGATTCGAATAGTGGTTTCCTGCTTTGCGGCATTCTGGAATTCTTTATCTACATGATCTGTGATTTGTGCTGCATCAAATTTGAGGTTTGGAATCTTAATATGGTTTTTGTCGTTGGTGCAGGTATGACCAGGACATTTGTATGATGGCGGACAGGCACCTCAACGTAAGTGACTTGTTGAGCCTCGCTGCCACCTGCCATTGGTTTCTCCGCCTCCTCAAGAGGTCTCCTGCATTGTTAATCTAATATTCTGATTATTTGTTTTGTTTTTGAGTTCACTAAATACCCAGATTGTAAATTCAGGAGCCATTAATTTTCTCCTGATAATATAGTTGATCTATACGCATAAAAGGTTCAGCATTCCCGTACTTGTAATATTTTGAAGTTTTATGGTTCTATTTTAATCATATCTCTGTTCGATTGTAATGTACATTGGGATATTTTTTGCAGTCACATGGTCTTTCTGGGAAGACTTAGCCGACATGAGCATGTTCATCACACTATTGTTCTTGATAGATGAAATCACAGTAATTGTTCTTCATAGACGAAATATCGTGGATAATCATATATCATTTAGTCTGACTGAGACAAAGCTTGTCACTTGTAGAATTTAGACATCGGAAAAGTTATTATTTATGAATCAAGTTTTGGGTAAAGAAATCTCAAAACTGAAGAAATACATCGAGATGTTGCAGGTTATTCCACGTTCTGTAGCTATTAGCTATTATTATATATGTAATTGTTAGCTTCCATATAACTTCATATTTTCTTGGGTGACGTTATGGCTGATGGCACATCATTGTTGCAATGTTCTGGGTTGTATATTCCTTGTGTACTGTGAACATACGAGGACACTTGCATATTCTTGCTTCTCTGCTTGGAATATCAAATAATCGATAGGCTTCTTTTTCATTTCAAGGGCTAACAAATTGATGTGACCTTGATATTTGCATCTCAGATGATGTTCAATTTGTGCATAAGGAAGATGAACTGAAGTTTAACTGTAAAGAAAGCAGGGTGGCAACGACGACATAAGTCTTGTTGTTTGGTTTATGCTGTTTCGGCCAAGCTTAAAAGAATCTCAACGGAAGGTGGAGTCTTTCTGTGGATGGTCGAATGCTAGCTAGACTAGTACTATCATTCAATTTTTACTCTTCTTCTCTGACTTTATATGGTTGGACGCTCAGAGGAGAAACAAAATCATAGAATATTTTTTATCTTGCAGCACTCATGGATATGAGTAGAATGAAAAAGAAATGTGTACACATTTTAGCTTTTTAGGAGAATGACTTTATTACCTTCATGTTAATATGGACCTCCTGGCTTGCTCTGCTTGCTATACTATATGACTGAAAGCTCTAATGATGTATTTCTGTTAAGTGTACTTTTTTAACATATGGTGCTCATTTGGGCTGTATATGCACGATCAAAATTCCATCAGCATGATTTGTGCGCATAGGACGGCAGAGGAGGCGTGCCAAAGTGTCTCAATGCTTTCCTTAGTCAGTTTAGTCTCTAGGTTCTTTTGTTAGAAATTTTGCACTCATTCAACAGTTGTGTACATTTTCTTCTTCTGTAAAGCGAGCTTTTTGTTCATTATTATTTAAGCTCACTTTGTCAAACTTGAATTTCAGGAATTTGAGAATAAGCTTGTGGACAGTGAGAACTTGTTGAACTTGGAGGAGTAGCGTACCAGGAGCAGCTGCTGTTGTGTCTTTCTTGGTGTGTGGCGGCTCACACGGAACAGAGGAGGAGGAGCACCTCTTCTAGGTCAACATTTCTCATGGGCTTGGGCCTAAGAGATAGGTACAGATGGGCTAGGGCCCATACCAGTTCAACACTCCCCCTCAAGATGGGTGGTAGATATCTATCATTTCCATCTTGTCGCAAGCTAGGTTGCATTCCTTTGCTGCCAAACCTTTTGTTAAGCAGTCTGCTATCTGTTGGCCTATGTGCACATACTCAATCTTTATAACCCCAGCATCAAGCTTCTCTTTGATGAAGAATCGATCAATCTCTACATGCTTAGTTCTGTCATGTTGCACTGGGTTGTTAGCTATGCATATAGCAGACCTGTTGTCACACCAGACATTCAGAGGTCCTTCTCTTAGCAATTTCAATTCACTTAGAAGGTTTCTCACCCACAACATCTCACTTAACCCCTGAGACATGGCTCTATATTCTGCTTCTGCTGTTGATTTTGATACAACTGGCTGCTTCTTGCTTCTCCATGAAACTAAGTTACCTCCCACAAACACACAATACCCAGATATTGATCGACGATCATCCAGGCAACTTGCCCAGTCTGCATCACTATACCCATCAACTACCAAGTGGCCATTCCCTTCGAACCACAGTCCTCTTCCTGGTGTTCCCTTCAAATACTTCAGAATTCTGTGTGCTGCCTCCACATGTCCACTTCTGGGCTCATGCATATACCTACTCACTATGCTCACAACATAGGCAATGTCTGGCCTTGTGTGACACAAGTATAGTAAACGCCCTACCAGTCTTTGGTATTTCTCCTTATCCACTAGATCTCCAGATTGTGTTGTTACCTTATGGTTTTGGTCAATTGGGGTAGTAGCAGCTCGACACTCTAACATTCCCATATCACTGAGGAGATCCAAGGTGTACTTGCGCTGGGACAAGGCTATCCCTTTGGCAGATCTTGCAATCTCAATACCCAGAAAATACATCATCTGACCAAGATCCTTCACTTCAAATGCCTTTCCAAGACACTCCTTTAACCTTGCTATCTCCGTCCCATCATCTCCAGTTATGATTATTGAAGGAAATATGCCCTAGAGGCAATAATAAAGTTATTATTTATTTCCTTATTTCATGATAAATGTTTATTATTCATGCTAGAATTGTATTAACCGGAAACATGATACATGTGTGAATACATAGACAAACATAACGTCACTAGTATGCCTCTACTTGACTAGCTCATTAATCAAAGATGGTTATGTTTCCTAACCATAGACATGTGTTGTCATTTGATTAACGGATCACATCATTAGGAGAATGATGTGATTGACATGACCCATTCCGTTAGCCTAGCACTTGATCGTTTAGTATGTTGCTATTGCTTTCTTCATAACTTATACATGTTCCTGTAACTATGAGATTATGCAACTCCCGTTTACCGGAGGAACACTTTGGGTGCTACCAAACGTCACAATGTAACTAGGTGATTATAAAGGAGTACTACATGTGTCTCCAATGGTACATGTTGGGTTGGCGTATTTCGAGATTAGGTTTTGTCACTCCGATTGTCGGAGAGGTATCTCTGGGCCCTCTCGGTAATGCACATCACTATGAGCCTTGCAAGCAATGTGACCAATGAGTTGGTTACGGGATGATGCATTACGTAACGAGTAAAGAGACTTGCCGGTAACGAGATTGAACTAGGTATTGGATACCGACGATCGAATCTCGGGCAAGTAACATACCGATGACAAAGGGAACAACGTATGTTGTTATGCGGTTTGACCGATAAAGATCTTCGTAGAATATGTAGGAACCAATATGGGCATCTAGGTTTCGCTATTGGTTATTGACCGAGAATAGTTCTAGGTCATGTCTACATAGTTCTCGAACCCGTAGGGTCCGCACGCTTAACGTCACGATGACAGTTTTATTATGAGTTTATAAGTTTTGATGTACCGAAGTTTGTTCGGAGTCCCAGATGTGATCAGGACATGACGAGGAGTCTCGAAATGGTCGAGACATAAAGATTGATATATTGGAAGCCTATGTTTGGACATCGGAAGTGTTCCGGGTGAAATCGGCATTTTACCGGAGTACCGGGGGGTTACCGGAACCCTCCCGGGGGTTATTGGGCCTACATGGGCCATAAGGGAGAAGAGGAGAGGAGGCAAGAGGTGGGCCGTGCCCCCTCCCCTTCCTAGTCCGAATAGGACAAAGAGAGGGGGGCGGCGCCCCCCCTTTCCTTCCCCTCTTCCTCCTCCTTCCCCCCTTCTCCTACTCCAACTAGGACTCCCCCCTTGGCGCGCCCTCCTTGGCCGGCCGCCTCCTCCCCCTGGCTCCTTTATATACGGGGGCGGGGGGCACCCTAGAACACACAAGTTGATCTACGGATCGTTCCTTAGCCGTGTGCGGTGCCCCCCTCCACCATATTCCACCTCGGTCATATCGTCGCGGAGTTTAGGTGAAGCCCTGCGCCGGTAGAACATCATCATCGTCACCACGCCGTCGTGCTGACAGAACTCATCCTCGAAGCTTTGCTGGATCGGAGCCCGGGGATCGTCATCGAGCTGAACATGTGCTGAACTCGGAGGTGCCGTACGTTCGGTACTTGGATCGGTCGGATCGTGTTGCTATGCCATCACCATGATCTTGCATGTGCGTAGGAAATTTTTTGAAATTACTACGTTCCCCAACAGTGGCATCCGAGCCTGGTTTTATGCGTAGATGTCATATGCACGAGTAGAACACAAGTGAGTTGTGGGCGATACAAGTCATACTGCTTACCAGCATGTCATACTTTGGTCCGGCGGTATTGTGATATGAAGCGGCCCGGACTGACATTACGCGTACACTTACGCGAGACTGGTTTCACCGTTACGAGCACTCGTGCTTAAAGGTGGCTGGCGGGTGTCTGTCTCTCTCACTTTAGCTGAATCGAGTGTGGCTACGCCCGGTCCTTGCGAAGGTTAAAACAGCACTAACTTGACGAACTATCGTTGTGGTTTTGATGCGTAGGTAAGAACGGTTCTTGCTAAGCCCGTAGCAGCCACGTAAAATTTGCAACAACAAAGTAGAGGATGTCTAACTTGTTTTTGCAGGGCATGTTGTGATGTGATATGGTCAAGACGTGATGCTATATTTTATTGTATGAGATGATCATGTTTTGCAACCGAAGTTATCGGCAACTGGCAGGAGCCATATGGTTGTCGCTTTATTGTATGAAATGCAAACGCCCTGTAATTGCTTTACTTTATCACTAAGCGGTAGCGATAGTCGTAGAAGCAATAGATGGCGTAATGACAACGATGCTACGATGGAGATCAAGGTGTCGCGCCAGTGACGATGGTGATCACGACGGTGCTTCGAAGATGGAGATCACAAGCACAACATGATGATGGCCATATCATATCACTTATATTGATTGCATGTGATGTTTATCCTTTATGCATCTTATCTTGCTTTGATTGACGTTATCATTTTAAGATGATCTCTCACTAATTATCAAGAAGTGTTCTCCCTGAGTATGCACCGTTGTGAAAGTTCTTCGTGCTGAGACACCACGTGATGATTGGGTGTGATAGGCTCGAGGTTCAAATACAACGGGTGCAAAACAGTTGCACACGCGGAATACTCAGGTTAAACTTGACGAGCCTAGCATATACAGATATGGCCTCGGAACACGGAGACCGAAAGGTCGAACGTGAATCATATAGTAGATATGATCAACATAGTGATGTTCACCATTGAAACTACTCCATCTCACGTGATGATTGGACATGGTTTAGTTGATTTGGATCACGTAATCACTTAGATGACTAGAGAGATGTCTGTCTAAGTGGGAGTTCTTAAGTAATATGATTAATTGAACTTAAATTTATCATGAACTTAGTACCTGATAGTATTTTGCTTGTCTATGTTTGTTGTAGATAGATGGCTCGTGCTGTTGTTTCGTTGAATTTTAATGCGTTCCTTGAGAAAGCAAAGTTGAAAGATGATGGTAGCAATTACACGGACTGGGTCTGTAACCTGAGGATTATCCTCATTGCTGCACAGAAGAATTACGTCCTGGAAGCACCGCTGGGTGCCGGGCCTGCTGCTGATGCAACTGATGACGTTAAGAACGTCTGGCAGAGCAAAGCTGATGACTACTCGATAGTTCAGTGTGCCATGCTTTACGGCTTAGAACCAGGTCTTCAACGACGTTTTGAACGTCATGGAGCATATGAGAAGTTCCAGGAGTTGAAGTTAATATTTCAAGCAAATGCCCGGATTGAGAGATATGAAGTCTCCAATAAGTTCTATAGCTGCAAGATGGAGGAGAATAGTTCTGTCAGTGAACACATACTCAAAATGTCTAGGTATAATAATCACTTGATTCAACTGGGAGTTAATCTTCCTGATGATAGTGTCATTGATGGAATTCTTCAATCACTGCCACCAAGCTACAAGAGCTTTGTGATGAACTATAATATGCAAGGGATGGACAAGACTATTCCCGAGCTCTTCACAATGCTAAAAGCCGCGGAGGTAGAAATCAAGAAGGAGCATCAAGTGTTGATGGTTAACAAGACCACCAGTTTCAAGAAAAAGGGCAAAGGGAAGAAGAAGGGGAACTTCAAGAAGAACAGCAAACAAGAAGCTGCTCAAGAGAAGAAACCCAAGTCTGGACCTAAGCCTGAGACTGAGTGCTTCTACTGCAAGCAGACTGGACACTGGAAGCGGAACTGCCCCAAGTATTTGGCGGATAAGAAGGATGGCAAAGTGAACAAAGGTATATGTGATATACATGTTATTGATGTGTACCTTACCAGTGCTCGTAGTAGTACCTGGGTATTTGATACTGGTTCTGTTGCTAATATTTGCAACTCGAAACAGGGACTACGGATTAAGCGAAGATTGGCTAAGGACGAGGTGACGATGCGCATGGGAAATGGTTCCAAAGTCGATGTGATCGCGGTCGGCACGCTACCTCTACATCTACCATCGGGATTAGTTTTCGACCTAAATAATTGTTATTTGGTGCCAGCGTTGAGCATGAACATTATATCTGGATCTTGTTTGATGCGAGACGGTTATTCATTTAAATCAGAGAATAATGGTTGTTCTATTTATATGAGTAATATCTTTTATGGTCATGCACCCTTGAAGAGTGGTCTATTTTTATTGAATCTCGATAGTAGTACACATATTCATAGTGTTGAAACCAAAAGATGCAGAGTTGATAATGATAGTGCAACTTATTTTGTGGCACTGCCGTTTAGGTCATATCAGTGTAAAGCGCATGAAGAAACTCCATACTGATGGGCTTTTGGAATCACTTGATTATGAATCACTTGGTACTTGCAAACCGTGCCTCATGGGCAAGATGACTAAAACGATGTTCTCCGGAACTATGGAGCGAGCAACTGATTTGTTGGAAATCATACATACTGATGTTTGTGGTCCAATGAAAGTTGAAGCTCGCTGCGGGTATCGTTATTTTCTCACCTTCACAGATGATTTGAGCAGATATGGGTATATCTACTTAATGAAACACAAGTCTGAAACATTTGAAAAGTTCAAAGAATTTCAGAGTGAAGTGGAAAATCATCGTAACAAGAAAATAAAGTTTCTACAATCTGATCGTGGAGGAGAATATTTGAGTTACGAGTTTGGTTTACATTTGAAACAATGCGGAATAGTTTCGCAACTCATGCCACCCAGAACACCACAACGAAATGGTGTGTCCGAACGTCGTAATCGTACTTTACTAGATATGGTGCGATCTATGATGTCTCTTACTGATTTACCGCTATCGTTCTGGGGTTATGCTTTAGAGACGACCGCATTCACGTTGAATAGGGCACCATCAAAATTCGTTGAGACGACACCTTATGAACTGTGGTTTGGCAAGAAACCAAAGTTGTTGTTTCTTAAAGTTTGGGGCTGCGATGCTTATGTGAAGAAACTTCAACCTGATAAGCTCGAACCTAAATCGGAGAAATGTGTCTTCATAGGATACCCAAAGGAAACTATTGGGTACACCTTCTATCACAGATCTGAGGGCAAGATTTTCGTTGCTAAAATCGGATCCTTTCTAGAGAAGGAGTTTCTCTCGAAAGAAGTGAGTGGGAGGAAAGTAGAACTTGATGAGGTAACTGTACCTGCTCCCTTATTGGAAAGTAGTTCATCATAAGAACCGGTTCCTGTGACAACTACACCAATTAGTGAGGAAGCTAATGATATTGATCATGAAACTTCAGATCAAGTTTCTACTGAACCTCGTAGGTCTACCAGAGTAAGATCCGCACCAGAGTGGTACGGTAATCCTATTCTGGAAGTCATGTTACTTGACCATGATGAACCTACGAACTATGAGGAAGCGATGATGAGCCCAGATTCCGCAAAATGGCTAGAGGCCATGAAATCTGAGATGGGATCCATGTATGAGAACAAAGTATGGACTTTGGTTGACTTGCCCGATGATCGACAAGCCATTGAGAATAAATGGATCTTTAAGAAGAAGACTGACGCTGATGGTAATATAACTGTCTATAAAGCTCGACTTGTTGCGAAAGGTTTTCGACAAGTTCAAGGGATTGACTACGATGAGACTTTCTCACCCGTAGCGATGCTTAAGTCTGTCCGAATCATGTTAGCTATTGCTGCATTTTATGATTATGAAATTTGGCAAATGGATGTCAAAACTGCATTCTTGAATGGATTTCTGGAAGAAGAGTTGTATATGATGCAACCAGAAGGTTTTGTTGATCCAAAAGGTGCTAACAAAGTGTGCAAGCTCCAGCGGTCCATTTATGGACTGGTGCAAGCATCTCGGAGTTGGAATAAACGCTTTGATAGTGTGATCAAAGCATATGGTTTTATACAGACTTTTGGAGAAGCCTGTATTTACAAGAAAGTGACTGGGAGCTCTGTAGTGTTTCTGATATTATTTGTAGATGACATATTATTAATTGGAAATGATATAGAATTTCTGGATAACATAAAGGGATACTTGAATAAAAGTTTTTCAATGAAAGACCTCGGTGAAGCTGCTTACATATTAGGCATCAAGATTTATAGAGATAGATCAAGACGCTTAATAGGACTTTCACAAAGCACATACCTTGATAAAATTTTGAAAAAGTTCAAAATGGATCAGGCAAAGAAAGGATTCTTGCCTGTGCTACAAGGTGTGAAGTTGAGTCAGACTCAATGCCCGACCACTACAGAAGATAGAGAGAAAATGAAAGATGTTCCCTATGCTTCAGCCATAGGCTCTATCATGTATGCAATGCTGTGTACCAGACCTGACGTATGCTTAGCAATACGCTTGGCAGGAAGGTACCAAAGTAATCCAGGAGTGGATCACTGGACAGCGGTCAAGAACATCCTGAAATACCTGAAAAGGACTAAGGATATGTTTCTCCTATATGGACGTGACAAAGAGCTAATCGTAAATGGTTACGTCGATGCAAGCTTTGACACTGATCCGGACGATTCTAAATCGCAAACCGGATACATATTTTTATTAAACGGTGGAGCTATAAGTTGGTGCAGTTCTAAACAAAGCGTCGTGGCGGGATCTACATGTGAAGCGGAGTACATAGCTGCTTCGGAAGCAGCAAATGAAGGAGTCTAGATGAAGGAGTTCATTTCCGATCTAGGTGTCATACCTAGTTCATCGGGACCAATGAAGATCTTCTGTGACAATACTGGTGCAATTGCCTTGGCAAAGGAATCCAGATTTCACAAGAGGACCAAGCACATCAAGGGACGCTTCAATTCCATCTGGGACCAAGTCCAAGTGGGAGACATAGAAATTTGCAAGATACATACGGATCTGAATGTTGCAGACCCGTTGACTAAGCCTCTCTCACGAGCAAAACATGATCAGCACCAAGACTCCATGGGTGCTAGAATCATTACTATGTAATCTAGATTATTGACTCTAGTGCAAGTGGGAGACTGAAAGAAATATGTCCTAGAGGCAATAATAAAGTTATTATTTATTTCCTTATTTCATGATAAATGTTTATTATTCATGCTAGAATTGTATTAACCGGAAACATGATACATGTGTGAATACATAGACAAACATAACGTCACTAGTATGCCTCTACTTGACTAGCGCATTAATCAAAGATGGTTATGTTTCCTAACCATAGACATGTGTTGTCATTTGATTAACGGGATCACATCATTAGGAGAATGATGTGATTGACATGACCCATTCCGTTAGCCTAGCACTTGATCGTTTAGTATGTTGCTATTGCTTTCTTCATAACTTATACATGTTCCTGTAACTATGAGATTATGCAACTCCCGTTTACCGGAGGAACACTTTGGGTTATACCAAACGTCACAACGTAACTGGGTGATTGTAAAGGAGTACTACAGGTGTCTCCAATGGTACATGTTGGGTTGGCGTATTTCGAGATTAGGTTTTGTCACTCCGATTGTCGGAGAGGTATCTCTGGGCCCTCTCGGTAATGCACATCACTATACGTCTTGCAAGCAATGTGACCAATGAGTTGGTTACGGGATGATGCATTACGTAACGAGTAAAGAGACTTGCCGGTAACGATATTGAACTAGGTATTGGATACCGACGATCGAATCTCGGGCAAGTAACATACCGATGACATAGGGAACAACGTATGTTGTTATGCGGTTTGACCGATAAAGATCTTCGTAGAATATGTAGGAACCAATATGGGCATCCAGGTTCCGCTATTGGTTATTGACCGAGAATAGTTCTAGGTCATGTCTACATAGTTCTCGAACCCGTAGGGTCCGCACGCTTAACGTCACGATGACAGTTTTATTATGAGTTTATAAGTTTTGATGTACCGAAGTTTTTTCGGAGTCCCGGATGTGATCACGGGCATGACGAGGAGTCTCAAAATGGTCGAGACATAAAGATTGATATATTGGAAGCCTATGTTTGGACATCGGAAGTGTTCCGGGTGAAATCGGCATTTTACCGGAGTACCGGGAGGTTACCGGAACCCTCCCGGGGGTTATTGGGCCTACATGGGCCATAAGGGAGAAGAGGAGAGGAGGCAAGAGGTGGGCCGCGCCTCCTCCCCTTCCTAGTCCGAATAGGACAAGGAGAGGGGGCGGCGCCCCCCCCATTTCCTTCCCCTCTTCCTCCTCCTTCCCCCCTTCTCCTACTCCAACTAGGAAAGAAGGGGGTCCTACTCTCGGTGGGAGTAGGACTCCCCCCTTGGCGCGCCCTCCTTGGCCGTCTACCTCCTCCCCCTGGCTCCTTTATATACGGGGGCGGGGGGGCACCCTAGAACACACAAGTTGATCTACGGATCGTTCCTTAGCCGTGTGCGGTGCCCCCCTCCACCATATTCCACCTCGGTCATATCGTCGCGGAGTTTAGGCGAAGCCCTGCGCCGGTAGAACATCATCATCGTCACCACGCCGTCGTGCTGACGGAACCCATCCCCGAAGCTTTGCTGGATCGGAGCCCGGGGATCGTCATCGAGCTGAACGTGTGCTGAACTCGGAGGTGCCGTACGTTCGGTACTTGGATCGGTCGGATCGTGAAGACGTACGACTACATCAACCGCGTTGTAATAACGCTTCTGCTTACGGTCTACGAGGGTACGTGGACAAACACTCTCCCCTCTCGTTGCTATGCCATCACCATGATCTTGCGTGTGCGTATGAAATTTTTTGAAATTACTACATTCCCCAACAATTATATCATCTACATAGACTGCAAGGATGACAATCTTCCTATTCTGATGCCGGTAGAAGACGGTGTGATCCTTATTGCATTGTTTGTATCCCATCTCACACATAGCCCTTCGGAATCTATCAAACCAAGCTCTCGGTGATTGTTTTAGACCATACAAAGACTTTTTCAATCAACACACCTTGCCTTCAGTTTTAGATGAGTCCAATCCATGGGGGGACTTCCATATACACTTCTTCTTTTAGTTCTCCATGCAAGAAAACATTTTTCACATCTAATTGATGCAAAGGCCATTCAAAGTTTGCTGCACACGATACTAATATCCTCACAGTGTTCATTTTTGCTACTGGAGCAAATTTTTTGTCATAGTCTATCCCATAGGTTTGACTATATCCTCTTGCAACTAGTCTGGCTTTGTATCTCTCAATCTTGCCTTCAGGATTCTATTTGACAGAATAAACCCATTTGCAGCCCACTGTTTTCTTTCCTGCTGGCAACTCAGCTAACTCCCAAGTCCTCTGTTTTCTCAATGCTTCTAGTTCTTCTCGCATAGCAGCACACCACTTAGGGTCCTTCTTTGCATTTCTCCAATCTGAAGGAATAACCACTGAGGGAGTCCTGGACTAGGGGGTGTCCAGATAGCCGGACTATCATCATCGGCCGGACTCCAAGACTATGAAGATACAAGATTGAAGACTTTGTCTCGTGTCCGGATGGGACTTTCCTTGGCGTGGAAGGCAAGCTTGGCAATACGGATATGTAGATCTCCTACCATTGTAACCAACTCTGTGTAACCCTAGCCCTCTCCGATGTCTATATAAACCGGAGGGTTTTAGTCCGTAGGACAACAACCATTACAACAATCATACCATAGGCTAGCTTCTAGGGTTTAGCCTCCTTGATCTCGTGGTAGATCCACTCTTGTACTACCCATATCATCAATATCGATCAAGCAGGAGTAGGGTTTTACCTCCATCGAGAGGGCCCGAACCTGGGTAAAAACATCGTGTCCCTTGTCTCCTGTTACCATCCGCCTAGACGCACAGTTCGGGACCCCCTACCCGAGATCCGCCGGTTTTGACACCGACATTGGTGCTTTCATTGAGAGTTCCTCTGTGCCGTCACGATCAGGAAGGATGCCTCTTCCCGTCTTTAAAGACGGTACCATCGCCAAAGGAGCTTTGGCCGCCGGCCAAACTATCCGGCTAGGTGGTTTTCTCATGACCGCCTATTCGGCCGCCGCTTTGACGATGACCTCTCGGGTCATCAAAAGCAATCTTCACGTCAACTCGGAATTCGCCGAGCAGCTGGATACAATGGAGCTCTCTTTCGTAAACGAGCTCTTGGATCGCATCGCCGCCCTGGGAGTCGCTACAGACTACAATCAGATTGGGCTTAAAACCGATCTGAGAGAGATTAACTCTCCCCAGGTTACCCACCACGTTGCGGTGGTAGAGGAACAACGCGGTGACTCTTCTTCTGTATTAAAAACCAGTTATGTCCGGACTCCAGATCCCTCCATGCCGGATTCCCACGGAGGGACGGACGTCGATCAAGTACTGAACCAAAAGTCAGGCAGCGGACCAGACTCGTCGGACAACGTCCAACAATCTAAGCTTCCAAATTCAGAAACTTTTCGGCCCTTGAGCCTCAAGATGGGCAGGGTTCCGGACTCAATTCCACCCACCCACCCAAACGTATGCGATCTATCTCAAATCCGGCAAGAGCCCGCTGAAACAGTACATCATTACTGGGCCAGATTCCTCCTGGTTATGGACAGGATAAAGGACTGGCGTGAGGAAAACACAATTTCAATTTTCTGCAATAATTGCACGGACAAGGGAATCTTGAACGCCGTAAGTCGTCGTGAAATTACACGCTTCGCCGACCTGGCGTCCATAGTACGAAAGTACTGTGCGATGGAGAGTTTCCGAAAAACTGAAACTAAGTTTTGGGACAATCCGGCTCCGAATACAACCCTAGTCCGAAACAAAAGGGTGCATCATGCTTAGGCACCCGGTACAAAAACCAAAAAGCAAAAACGCCATAAAGGGCACGGAACCGTACTGGAGGGATGGCTCAGCGGACCCTGTAAAATTCACAGTACAGAGGGCGCCACTCCAACACATAGCCTTCGAGCATGTTGGATACTGCGGCAGGTGGCCAAAAGTGACGAAGAGCTTCTAGCCCCGGAGAACCACTCCAACAGTACCAGTACGGTGTCAACAGTCTTCTAGACTTTCGCATCAAATAATATGCGGAAACGAACAATCCGCAGCCTCGCCGAAGTCTACCAAGTAGCAACAACAAACCCATGGAGCGACACGGCTATCACCTTCAACGCCAGCGACGAACCTAAATTTCGAACAGCCCGAGCACCAGCCGCATTGGTCCTCAGTCCAATAGTGGACAGCTTTCGTCTTACCAAGGTGCTCATGGATGGCGGCGGCGGATTAAACCTCATCTATGAGGAAACCCTTCGAAAAATGAAAATAGACTGGAGCCGCATTGAGCGAAGCAGCACAACCTTTAGAGGAATAATCCCTAGTCGGGAAGCACGCTGCATAGGAAAAATTACACTCGATGTGGTGTTCGGCTCGCCGGACAATTACAGGTCCGAGGAGGTCACGTTCCAAGTGGCCCCGTTCAGCAGCGGATATCACGCTTTATTAGGGAGAGAGGCATTCACAATTTTTCAAGCCATACCCCATTACGGGTACATGAAGCTTAAAATGCCCGGGCCCAATGGAATAATCACTCTTGTCAGTGATCCGGACATAGCACTCCGCACCGAAAATAAGACAGCCGCACTAGCCCTAGAGGCACTATCCGAAGCCCTAGCGGCAGAGGAACTCACTGCGCTGCGCTCCACGGTGAACAGGGACGACGTGATACTCGATAAAAGACCCAAGTCCACTTCTTTTAAACCAGCGGACGAAATAGTCAAATTCCAGGTCCATCCAACGGACCCCACAAAGACGGCCTCCATCGGGGCACAATTAAACCCTGATGTAGACGCCGCACTACGAGAATTCCTTCGGGACAATTGGGATATATTTGCCTGGCACCCTTCAGATATGCCAGGAATCCCACGCAGGCTGGCAGAACACAGCCTAAATATCCTAAAAGGATTCAAGCCAGTCAAACAGGCTCTTCGGCGATTTTCCAAACCCAAAAGACAGGCAGTGGGAGAGGAGCTAGCCAAACTATTAGAAGCCGTATTCATCAGATACATCAAACATCCGGACTAGCTAGCAAACCTTGTAATGGTACCAAAAAAGGACAAATCCTGGCGCCTTTGTGTCGATTTTAAAGACCTTAACAAGGCCTGCCCAAAGGATCCTTTCCCATTCCCCCGCATCGACCAAATCATCGATGCTACCGCAGGGCATGATTCATTGTGCTTCCTCGACACATACTCCGGATACCATCAAATTAAGATGGCGGAAACAGACCAGGCCGCAATGGCATTCATTACTCCATATGGACCATTCTGCTTCAACACAATGCCCTTCAGACTCAAAAACGCCGGCGCAACATATCAGCGCATGATTCAGACATGTCTGCCTACCCAGATCGGCAAAACAGTGGAGGCATACATAGACGACGTGGTCGTCAAGACCAAACATGTCGAAACTCTAGTAGACGACTTGAGGCTCACATTCGACAACCTCCGAGCATATGACATTAAGCTCAACCCGGAAAAATGCGTTTTCGGCGTACCAGCCGGAAAGCTCCTGGGCTTCATTGTATCCGGTAGAGGAATTGAAGCAAACCCAGCCAAGATCCGAGCTCTGTCACAATTGGATATCCCAAAAGACCTCAAACAAATACAAAAATTAACCGGATGCGTGGCGGCTTTAAGCCGCTTCATCTCCCGTTTGGGGGAAAAGGCATTGCCCCTCTATCGCCTCCTCAGGCGCACCGAACACTTCGAGTGGATGGATGCTGCCACGGCCAGACTCGAAGAAATAAAGGCCATACTGGCAACAAATCCGGTCCTGGCCACGCCTAACTTGGGCGAACCAATGTTATTATATATCGCAGAAACACATCAAGTTGTCAGCGCGGTACTCGTCGTCGAACGAGAAACAGAAGGACACAAATTCCCTCTTCAAAAACCAGTGTACTACGTATCCACTATCTTAACTCCATGCAAGTTCCGGTACCCGCATTATTAAAAGATAGCATACGCGGTGTTCATGGCATCTCGGAAGCTGCGACACTACTTTCAAGAGTGTTCGATAACAATGGCCTCCGAAGTACCCCTCAACGACATTATAAACAACCGTGACGCGACGGGCAGGATTGCGAAATGGGCCATCGAGCTCTTACCATTCGACATAACCTATAAACCACGGAGAGCTATAAAGTCGCAAGTTTTAGCTGACTTCATCGCTGAATGGACCGAAGCCGAACTCCCTAAAGAGTACGGCGCATACTCCAATTGGATTATGCATTTCGACGGCTCCAAAATGTTGGCCGGCTTGGGGGCTGGTGTCGTAGTTGACGTCCCCAACCGGAGACACAGTCCAATATGTACTTCAGATAATGTACACGGACTCCAACAATGCAGCCGAATATGAGGCCCTCCTACATGGTCTCCGGATGGCAATCTCCATGGGTATTCAACGCCTAGAGGTGCGCGGGGATTCAAACCTTGCAATATCCCAAGTAAATGGAGACTTTGACGCCAAGGATCCGAAAATGGCAGCCTATCGTAACGTTGTCTTAAAAATGTCAGCTCGGTTCGAAGGACTCGAATTCCACCACGTAGCCCGGGATAATAACTTAGCAGCCGACGTGTTGGCATGCATCGGCGCAAAACGCGACGCCATCCCTCCAAACATCTTCCTGGAGCGGCTCTTTAAGCCATCCGTACTATGGGAAGAGGAGTCCAGAACTAACAACCCGGAAGCAACCGCACCACCCAACACAGAACAATCTGACATAATCGGCGGCTCAGCCGATGAAATAACACCTTCAGCCCACGAAATAATGGTGGTAATTGCCCCGTGGACAGAACTATTCCTAGCCTACTTAACTAGGCAGGAACTTCCCGAAGACCAAAATGAGGCCCGCTGCATAGTTCGGCGATCTAAAGCCTACAAGGTCCATGAGGGAGAACTTTATAAGAAAAGCACAACCGGAGTCCTTCAAAGGTGCATCTCCGAAGAGGAAGGGCGAAACCTTCTGGCTGAAATTCACGCCAGACTAGGCGGACACCACGCTGCAGCCCGGGCCCTTGTAGGCAAGGCCTTCCGTACAGGATTTTATTGGCCGACGGCCCGGGCAGATGCTCAGGACTTAGTCCAATGATGCGTCGGTTGTCAGCTCTTTGCTAATAAGAGCCACATGCCACCCACCGCCCTCAAAACTATACCCATCACCTGGCCGTTAGCGGTCTGGGGGCTTGACATGGTTGGACCCCTTAAAGGGGGAACCCACAAGCAAAAGTACCTATTGGTCATGGTGGACAAATTCACCAAATGGATAGAGGCCAAGCCAGTTAAAACGGCCGAATCCGGACCAGTGATAGACTTCATATCCGGGGTAGTACACTGTTATGGTGTCCCCCACAGCATCATCACCGATAACGGCACAAACTTCCTGGTCGACGAGGTTAAACTCTGGTGCAAAAATATGGGCATTAAGCTCGACTATGCTTCAGTCTATCACCCTCAAACCAACGGTCAAGTTGAACGAGCAAATGGTCTAATCATGAGCGGCATCAAACCCTGATTAGTGCGGTCCCTTACGGAATCTAACACGCACTGGGTAGAGGAGCTCGACTCCGTACTCTGGAGGCTGCGGACCACGCCAAACCGTACTACCGGATTCACACCATTCTTTATGGTATACGGCGCAGAGGCAGTTTTGCCCTACGACATAATTCATGACTCACCTCGAGTGCGCATGTACGAAGAAAGAGAAGCCGAGTTGGATCGGCAGGACAGCTTGGACGCATTGGAGGAGGAGCGCGACGTGGAAAAGGCTCGTTCCGCATTCTATCAGCAGCAGGCTTGAAGATATCAAAGCAGAGAAGTACGTGCTAAAACTTACAATGTTGGCGAACTAGTTCTACGCCTGCCGGACAAGAAAAAGGACAAACTCAAGCCCAAATGGGAAGGTCCCTTCATTATCAACCAAGTCCTGACCGGCGGAGCATACCGTCTGTGAAACGCATCGGACAACTGACTCGAGCCAAACTCATGGAACACAGCCCGCCTCCGAAGATTCTACGCCTAGCGCCGGACTCAGAGTTCGTCTCCTTCCTCCGTCCACATTTTATACTTCAGTTGCCTTTTGTTTCTCTCTTTTCTCCCACCTTTTTCATAAAGCCCTCGAGGGCTGATTTGTGCATTGTTCGCACACACTTGATGTGCTACCCGCACTCATTATACCTGGGGGCTTCTTTAACAGAAGCTTACTTATACGGGCTTTATGCCCAACACATGTGTCAAACTTCCGCATGTACCTTTTATTCACCATTATATGCATCGATATGACTTAAGTTTTGGCCAAGCTGGGTTGCCTGGCTCCTGTGCTTACCCCTACGTTCCCGATTGTTCGGCTAGGAGGTAAAGGGAGCACCTCTGCGATTGTTACTGCCGAGTCAGCCGGATGTGTACCTCAGACTGGGTGAAGCCAAAAGCTAGCGTTCTTAAGGGAATATTCGGTCGGTGACTTGAAAGATGATTTCTTATTTACTTATTTATCTGCCCCCAGATGCTTTTCTGCTCTTTTCGCAGTCCGGACATGCACTTTAGGGCATGCCTCCCAGGGAAAGGAACCCCTAACGGAACTATTCTCCCTGGAAGATGTTTCTTACTAACCATGTAATATAACATAACTAGTTGGGCACTTGTCTGATAAAGCACTAATGACCCCTACGCCTGGTCTCCATGCATGCCCCGGTTTTTTCATAACCGAGAGGGTATTCGGACACACTCCGGAATCTAGGGTCCCGAGGTTGAAGCGAAAAGGTCCGCAAAGACAAACGATCTACAATCCGGCTAGAAGGCATTTTACATGTCATTTTAAATACATCGTCAAATCGACTGACTGTCTTCCTCCTCAATCCCGTCTAACAGGCTGTCTAATTTACAGTCCCGTTGGGAATACTTAGTGGCCAATTCTACTTGGCCGTACACTAAGCTCACAGGGATCTCCTTCCCATCGGGCCCCACAGGTCCGACCTCGGCCATGTGGTTTGGATCTGCCTTCTTGTACCACGTCTTCACCATGGCCCAGGCCTCCCTGGCGCCTTGACGGCAGGCCGATATCTTCCATAAACAGAAGCACTGCCGTGCTCCCTGAAGCTTCTCCGCAAGCTCTCCAAGGCCCTTGGGTAGGGAGACGGACGGCCATAAGGCCTGGGCGACGCCACTCATCGCCTGCCGAACACGTTCGAGTAGTTGCACCAGCTCAGGAAGTTGGTCACCCGTTGAACCGGGCATTTCCTCCGCAGGGCGACCTGTGAGCACACCTACAGACATATTTCTGTCAATCGACTTCCTCGCCGAACTCTTCTTTTCAAAAGAGTTTGCTCAAGCACTTACTATAGATGCCGCGACGAAGCCGCTGATTCTCCTTCATGGAGCCAGACAGCTGGGCTCGAACACCTTTTAGCTCTTCTCCAAGCTGGGTGTGGGCATCTTGGAGTTTGTTCCTCTCCTGCTGCACCTTCATAAGCACCCTCTCGCCGGCCTTCAGCTGGCGCAGTAGCTGTTGCTTGTCCGGATCAAGTCCGGCAACATCTGCAATATTATTGCCATACTTATACGCACGCCGCACACTACTTATCTTTTTGAAATATGTGTTACCGGAGGGGGTCTCTGTGTCTCCTCCTGCGGTGGCTAGTGCGACCTCTAGTTGACCCTTGCACCCTTGTAGCTCCTGAGACAATTGGGTATTCTTCTTCGTGAGATCTTGCATATCAAATGATCCTTAAATCAGTTATTTTAACTACTTTAAGTCTCGGGGGCTACTGACATATACAACTATTAAAATCCCTTACCCGTATGTCTTTTACATACTGCTCCGTGGCTCTGGTTAAACCATCTTGAGCGGCACGGAGGTGCGCGTCTCCCGCGTTAAAGGCATTCAACGCCTCTGGGGAGAAACACGCGTCACGAAGAACTGTCCGGCGGCGCCTGTGATTCATGGTGCTCTCCACCTCAGACCTGGTGGCGGACAGCCTGTCGGCATCCTCCGTTGGAGGAGCATCCGGCTCGCGCCTTGCGCTCGCCTCCCCCTCCGGACCAGGTGTTGGAGCCTGGTTGGCGGAGGCTTGGTTGGCAACCTCTTCGGACACAGTCCGGCGATTGCTCTTTCTCCTGGAAGAGTCATGAGCATTAATGTACTTCACAGAAGTCTTTTCCTTAAAAATGGCGGCGGGACATACCTTTGCGGCGACGTTTCGATTCGCACTGCACCCCTCTTCCTCCTGCTGGGCCGAACTGACCCTTGTTGGTCAACTGCCACGGGATCAGCTTCCCGCCTTGAAGGCACCTCCTGCGAGACACCGTTGGTATACGGTGGTTAGAAATAAGCACAGACGAAGTGATGGTGTCAGGGCTCCGGTCATAGTTACCTGGGAAGCCGGAAATAAACCGGGGTAGTCAGCCGTAATGGCGACTAGAGCATTGTCCATACTAAGCTGGTGGAACACCCCGTCAATTAGCTCCACCTTTATGTCCGGATCCTCTTCGGAGGCCGGATCAAGGGATCTTCCCGGATCCTCGGGTTGTGGAGCCGGACTGTGTATGCCCTCCACATCCCGGCGCAGTTCCTGCGTCAAAATCATAAAATAAAGTGCTTAACTTTGAAAGCGCGGATCGGATGAGTAAAAAATCCACTTACCCAGCTCCGAGGGTTATTCATGGAGAACCCATTCAATGGGCTCGTTTGGAGGAAGTCCTCCTTCTCCCCCTTGTACAAACCGGACAGGATCTTCACTAGATCTGCGGCCGATCCCGGCCCCTTGCGGCCATGACGGGTGGCGTCATTCTCCCCGTTGAAATCCCACATGGGGTGGCCCCTATATTGGAGCGGCTGCACCCCTCGCATAATGCACGTGGCCATGACCCCAATCATGGTCGATCCGGAATGAGCCGGCAACCTTACCCGGCCCATCAGATAACGGATGCTCCTGTCATCCTCCTGTTGAGGGCTCCGCGGGCGCCAACTCAGGCATTTCTTCAGAGGAGCATTGCTGAACTCCGGGAGGCCGATCCGAACTGGGTCCGGCAGTGGAGCATCTTCCACATAAAACCATTCTGAGGGCCAGTCTTCGGACGCCTTCTTTGGGGTTCCGGATAGATATCCGGTCCCGGCGATGCGCCATATTTCTGCTCCGCCCACTTGATATATTGACCCCTCGTGAGAATGGGGTACGAGGCAAAACAGTCTCTTCCACAGCGCAGAATGGGGCTCGATGCCCAGGAACAGCTCACAAAGAGCTACGAAGCCCGCAATGTGCAGAATGGAGGCAGGCGTAAGGTGATGAAGCTGGAGTCCGTAGAACTCCAGAAGCCCCCGGAGAAACGGAGCCCCCTTATTAGATAAGGGACGAAACACACCCGCTCTCCTTTGGAGGGACTAGGGGTGTTCTCCGCCTGATTTCCACCTTTGTAGGTGGCCAGCCCGGCTCAAACTGGGACCATAAAGGCCGGAGGAAGGTATCCCTCCGCTTGGAGCGTCACCAGCTCGCTGTGCGGGACTGAACATCTCCTCCAATCTCCTGGCTGAGGGCTAGGAGCGCGAGAGGAGGAGCCGCGTCAACGGTCCATGATGGAATGGATCTTGGTCAGAAGCGCTCCGATGAGTACTCGCGGAAGGAGGATGGTGTGATTTGGATCTGGATTCTTGCCTCTCTTATAGGTAGCTTATTCGCGCAGCTAGGGGGTAAAATGTAACAGTACCCTGGCCTTTCGCATTCGTGCGACACGTGGAAGAGGGCCATTATTGGGCGCGGAAGCCAAGGAGCGCAACATTTATAAGGAAGCCAGACACTATTCGGCAAACACACGGAATTTGGAGGAGAACCCGCCTTGCAACGCCGAAGGCAATATACGCGCCGGACTCATCGTCATTGAAGCCTGGTTCGGGGGCTACTGAGGGAGTCCTGACTAGGGGGTGTCCAGATAGCCGGACTATCATCATCGGCCGGACTCCAAGACTATGAAGATACAAGATTGAAGACTTCGTCTCGTGTCCGGATGGGACTTTCCTTGGCGTGGAAGGCAAGCTTGGCAATACGGATATGTAGATCTCCTACCATTGTAACCGACTCTGTGTAACCCTAACCCTCTCTGGTGTCTATATAAACCGGAGGGTTTTAGTCCATAGGACAACAACCATTACAACAATTGTACCATAGGCTAGCTTCTAGGGTTTAGCCTCCTTGATCTCGTGGTAGATCCACTCTTGTACTACCCATATCATCAATATCAATCAAGCAGGAGTAGGGTTTTACCTCCATCGAGAGGGCCCGAACCTAGGTAAAAACATCGTGTCCCTTGTCTCCTGTTACCATCTGCCTATACGCACAGTTTGGGACCCCCTCCCCGAGATCCACCAGTTTTGACACCGACAACCACCGCTTGAAGAGAATCAATGAACACTTTATATGATGCCGGCAGAGCATCATATTTCACATAATTCCCAATATTATGTTCAAACCCATATCTCTCGACAGGTTTGGCAGCCGCAGCCCTAGTTCCCTTCCTCAACGCAATTGGCATCTCCGTGGATGAGTCCTCCTGTTCTATGTGTGACTCCCCCTACATCACATTCTCATTTCCTGCTTGCTCCCCCTAGGGTTCATTTGCCTTAGCTCGCCGGGTGTAGACTTTAAGTGGCTTCTGTGCTATGCCCTGCTGCTGCTCAGGTTGCTCTTGAACCTGATGCGTTTCTGTTTCACCTTCTCCACTAGACAACGGCAACACGGGTATAGTGCCCACCATTGGCGGTCTTGCTTGCTGCATCACCTCTTCCTGACCTCTTCCTTGTTCTCTCCCTCTTGATTCAGATACTTGAGGTTGCAACACCACCTCCCCCTCTGGACCAACCACAGGCTGGTCCAGACATTCAAACAACGAGTTCAAGTCAGTTTTTTCCCCATAGTAAGGATTAGATTCCCAGAATGTCACATCCATGCTCACGAAAGTGCGACTATCAGAAGGACTCCAAAACTTATACCCTTTCTGTCCAGAAGGATAGCCAATAAAGATACACTTCACCGCTCGAGGATCCAGCTTGTTCACAGCAGGTCTATGATCCCTGACAAAACAAGTACATCCAAACACCTTTGGTGGCACACTAAATTTATTCTCTCCTAATAAGAGTTCACAAGGAGATTTCATACCCAGTATCATGGATGGTGTGCGATTGATCAGATAGGTTGCAGTCAGAACGGCTTCACCCCATAGACACTTTGGCACATTCATAGTGTACATGATTGAGCGCGCCACCTCAAGGATATGCCGATTTTTCTGCTCTGCCACGCCATTTTGGGGAGGAGTGTCCGGGCAAGATGTCTGATGCAGAATACCTTGGTCTGATAGGAACTCTCCCAGCCTTCTGTTGACATATTCTGTCCCATTGTCAGTCCTTATCATTTGAACTTGCACCTTGACTTGAGTTTTAACATACGCACAGAAGTCCTTGAAACACTCAAACACCTCATCTTTATGTCGCATTAGATACATCCATGTCATGCGAGTATAGCAATCAATGAAGGTGACAAAATATTTCATTCCATTTATCGAGGTTGATGGACATATCCAAACATCTGAATGAACAAGCACAAATGGGACTATACTCCTGAGCCCCTTACTCACATACAATATCCGAGTGTGTTTAGCATACTCACATGCCTCACACCTTAACTTGGTTTTATCTAAACCATTCATTACATCAGGGAAAGCTTTCTTCATTTTCTCAAAAGAAACATGTCCAAACCTACAATGGTGGATCATAGCTAATGTTTCCTTCTCTGTCGCACTCGCAGCAAGAGCCATGCCAGCAGTCTTCACATCCTCCCGGCGATCCATGTACCATAGTCCTCTATGCCTGGTTCCTGCCCCAAGCCTCCTCCCAGTTCCCATCTCCTGAATCAAACAGCGGTACTTATTAAGAGTTACGTCACAATCTATCTGATCAATCAAAGCACTCAATGACACTAGACTAACTGGGAAAGCTGGAACATGCAAAACTGATTCCAACTTAATACTTGGAGTACATTGCACTGCCCCAACCCCCTTAATAGGTTGTGCAGTACCATCTGCAGTTTGAATAGTTCCATTGTACGATTGGGGGTACTGTTGATAGCATTCAAACTCTCTAACGTTGCCGGTTACATGTTTCGATGCCCCTGAGTCTAAAACCCAATCTACACTAGCCCTATGAACAGCAACAGATGCAGTTTCATTACCTTCATCAGATTACACAAAATGAGCAAAGTCACCAAACACTGTCTCTGCTTGCTGTTCGTTCCTCTTGTCTTGACCCTGCTGCTCACTTCTCATGTCTTGACTATGAGAAGAACTGGACTGACCCTCACTCATGACAGATACATTCGCTCTGGCCTCCCCTTGGTAGCGATTGTAGTTTTTATAGTTACTTGGAGCACTTCTGCCCCTGTTGTTGCTTCCACGATAGTATCCCCTACCATCTCCTCTGTAGCTGCCTCTATAACCTCCTCTGCCTTTGTTGTCTCTCTTCGGTGGGGCTGTGCACTGGTAACTGAGATGCCCTTTCAGCCCACAATTGTGGCAGTCTCTTGTCTCAGGCATATTCATTATGTGATAAGCAGGTCTCGAAGCCACCTTTGACCGCTCCACAGCTTTCAGTCTAGTCTCCTCCTGTGCTATAGCAGCAATGGCATCTCTTAGTGACGGCAACTCAGCTTGTTGCATTAAGATAGCCCTTCTATTCTCAAACACGGAGTCCAGCCCCTTCAAAAACTTGAGGACACACCTATCCTCAACCCACTTTCTAGCTATCACTGCACACTCAGCATGTGGCAACACAAGAGATGCAAGATAGTATAAATCAGCCCAAAGATATTTCAGCTCTTCAACATACATCATTACAGTCCTATCACCTTGAGTGAGATCATGCACAGTGTCTTCAATTTTGGAGACCAACATGACATTTCCCTTCCCTGAGTACATACTAGCTAACGCTGTCCATACCTCAGCAGCAGTAGGGAGGTCCTCCACCGAAGCAGCAACAGAAGGGGATAGAGAACTCGGCAGCCAATTCAACACGAAACTGTCCATGGCATTCCATTTCTTCCATGAAGCTCCCCTCTTGTCTTCTGGTTCCTTCACCTCACCAAGAGCATAGTCTTCCAGTGACTTAGTTCTGAGGATGAGTTTACCTCTCCTCGACCACCTCAGGTAGTTTTCTACACCTTCTAACTTCACCTCGTTTGGAGCCAGCTCAATCTTCTACACCATCTCTACCTGCGCAGTGCTCAAGCCCACATCAGCAGGTGCCTTCTCACCGGCAGCCACCATCTTCACGGCCATGATGTCCGCAAGCTTGTCCATTGCAGCCGCCAGTGCTTCCTCCGCCATTTTCCCTTTCAGTCAGCAGCAGACCAAAAACAGCGGGACTTTCAGCACCTGCAAGCAGCAGTAGCACTCCTCTTCTCCTCTTCTCAACCAGCAGTAGTTCGTCACCTCTCCTTCCTTTACCAACCTGCAGCAATCAACAGCCAAGAGCAGAAGGGGACCTGACAGCGTTGCTACCGTGTTAGGTGAGATGCGAGACCTGCCCTTCCTTTTCTCTCTTCCCCTCAATCTCTCTCTCGCTGCCTCAAGCAGCAGCAGCAGCACCTCCAGCATGCAGCAGCTCCAGCAGCACGCGCGCACAGCAACCTCCTCTCCCGAGTCGGCCGCGCCGCCTCGCTGCACTCCGCCACCAACCGCAGCCGCTGCGCCTAGCTCGCCGCCGCTCGCCCCCGCAGGTCCTCCTCGCCAGACTACACCACCGGTGCTGCCGCTGCTGCTGCAGCCTGGTATGATACCATGTTGAACTTGGAGGAGTAGCGCACCAGGAGCAGCTGTTGTTGTGTCTTTCTTGGTGTGTGGCGGCTCACACGGAACAGAGGAGGAGGAGCACCTCTTCTAGGTCAACATTTCTCATGGGCTTGGGCCTAAGAGATAGGTATAGATGGGCTAGGGCCCATACCAGGCGAAGAAGAAGAAGATGATGAGCTTGAGCCCTCGGATGATTATGATGATGATTTTATTGATAGTAGGAGGCGACCGAAATGTCTTAAGATCGTAGGAACTGAAGCTCCCGAGTGACAAAAGCTTCCTATGCAGGCTCCATCGAAACAAGGTATATCTTTCACGGACAAAGAATATTCTTTGGGAAAAGACTTGGATGTACCCAGTTCTGATTTCAGTCATCGATCAGAAAAACCTACCAGGTTGCATCTGAAAACTGTCGACCATAATGATGTTTTCTCAAATGTCAATTCCCATTATGAATACCGAACTTCTGGGAGAGGAGGACGCAGAGAAATATCTCATATGCTGAAAGTGAAAGTGTTGATAGTCACAAGAAGTCAACTAAAAAAGGGTTAGAGTTCTGTTTCAATTATGTATCAAATTATTTATTTCATTGAGATGTCTAAGATTTAAATTAGAAGAAATTTTAGTACCTTTGCCATATGATTACAAAATCCCCTCACAATTTTTAGATCTTGGCAGTCTCTGAACCTGTTATATTCTGTAACTTTGGAGAACATGATGGACGTTCACTGTTGCTTGAGATATTAAGCTTTTCTATTTGAGATATATGGGTCTTTGGATAAGTAGGGTCCACTATACCGAAGTGAACATGTTAGAAGTATTTACTAGCTTTCCTCTGCTTTTTTGTGCAGGTGGCACTTTTGCTTGTGTCTTGTTATCTTTTCAAAATGGTGAAGCTGATAATGATGGCCTATATCACTGATGGCCTTCCGTTGGCGGGGTGCTTACATGATGGTTGAGATCTGAAGGATGTTGTCTTCTATTTTAGAAAAGAAGGATGTTGACTTCTACAAGCAGCAACCAAAGTTGTTGTTCAAAAGCTTATCTAAAGGCCAACATGAATCATCAAGACTGCCAAATGAGACTGGACCATACCTTTTCCAGGTCAAGGTATGTATTTACAGTACATGATACATTTTTGCTTCCAGCAAGACGAGGGTAGTGTGACTGTTTGTGTGTGTGTGAGCTATATGATACATTTTCGCTTCAATCAAGATGAGGATACTATGACTATTTGTGTGCGTGCGTGCTTGCCGGAGGTGTTAAATCATCTTGATCTGCATTGTGAACTAGGGCAGGGGCAACTTTAATCAGCCCTATATCCAAAGTGTCGTGGAATTGTCACGTCAGATGTCCTAGCGGAAGGACTTAGGAGTGGAGCCATCGCATGTAGTTAGCTTGAAGGGGTCAAACGGGACATGGGACACATCGAGTTTATACTGGTTCGGCCCCTCGCGGTGGAGGTAGCAGCCTAATCCAGTGTAGGGTGGTTATTGCTTGGTCTTCGATTACCAGGGAGCGAATACACTTGACCTAGTTCTCGATCTCTTTCTTTCCTGCCCTAACTTGCCACCGGGTCGTCCCTTTATATACACAGGTTGACGCCCGGCGGCTTACAGAGTCCCGGCCGGCTCATAGACAACCTGTCCGGCTCGGTGACTACCTAAGTCTGCCTTACAATACAAGTTATTCTCATGGCGGTTCATCCTCTTGGGCCCTAAGCCGCCTCTGGGTCTTGGGCCGTCAGCGGGCTTACTATAACCCGCCACCTTCACGGGTTATCTCCCATGGTATGACCTGGCCCCTCCTGGGCGGTTCATACCCAGTAGTTATATCCCCAACATTAGGCCCCGGGTTGATTTGAACTTGTTCATATCAATCTTCAATACTTGACTTGTAAGAATCTATATCACTTGTCGTAACCCACCATGACGTCAGCTCTCAAAATCTTTTTAAACCGCCACGACGTCATTTCGCCTTAACTCCGCACAAGGCCCAGAATATCTTAACTGATCCTTATCTTAATAACCATCCCGGAAATCGAGGCGTCCATATGGCCATGTGATGATTTTGGCCTCCTCGATTCCGGTGCATGCCTTGTATCCGCCCCCTTATAAATAGGGACAGGGGTCTTCCTCATTTTCCCCCTCGCTTCCTTTGTCTTCCTCCTTCACAGCCACACGAATGCTCCGGTCCCGCCGCCGTGACCTCCAGCCGCCGCATCGACCTGACTAGACGAGAGAACTCCAGTGCGCCACCGCTGATCCTCATCATCTGTAAGTGCACCTCCCCCTTTCATCTCAGATCTGCATTAGGGTTTGTGCTGTTCATCGGTGTTCTTGTTGTTCTTCATTACCTTCTTCAACTCCTATAGGTTTCAATCTGGATAGGCCGTAGATCTTGCACGGAAGTAGTTTTATCACATATTTTTGTCATTAAAATAGCATCTCCCTATATAAAACCACATCAATGCATCAGAGTTTTTTCACTGCTGCCACCTTAGGTTTTACTTTCACTACCTTTTCTGAACTGTCACAGATCCCAAATTATAGCGCTAGCTTGTGAAATCTGTTTGTCTGCCCCTTAGCAAAATTTTCACCTGATAGATTCAAATCCCCAAAACTGCTATGGCGGCTTATGACATAAACTGTGACCCATCATATAACACTAGGCCTTGTGTAAGCCGCCATCATCCACTTAGTCCATAATCCGGCCATCTCCTTTCGGTTTAACCAAGCTGGCTTGTTCTGAACTGGATCTCTATAGCTTTTATCCTTTTATAACGGTTGAAACAATAACTTGTAACTCGCCATATAATTGCCGGTTTAATAACATCTTGAATCGCATATTGTAGGCCGTGCACCCAATCATGACCAAGACAGTTACATCATGCGACTGGGTCCCATCTATTGTCACCGAGGCAATGCTCGAAGATTATGTAAAGATTGGTTTCTTACCGGCCAAAGACGTCATTCACTGGCGTGCTCCTAATCCGGGTGAAGCCAAACCTCAGCCGCAAGACGATGAAGTTATCGTTTTCACTGACCACATGAACCGGGGCTTCTCAACGCCCGGGTCAAAATTCTTCTGTGATGTTCTGCATTTTACGCAACTTCATCCTCAAGATATCGGGCCCAACTCCATTTCCAACATTTGCAATTTCCAGGTCTTTTGTGAAGTATACCTTCAAGAAGAACCTAGTGTTGACCTCTTTAGAGAGTATTTCTACCTGAACCGCCAGAATGAATTTACTGACGGCCCCAGCCAAGAACTCGGACGGATCTCAATTCAGCGTCGCAGAGACGCCACTTTTCCTTATGCTTCGCTTCCAAGCCATCCCAAAGATTGGAACCAAACCTGGTTCTACTGCAAGGTTACTTCTCCTGCTGATGAAAATCCCTTACCAGGCTATCGTGACCAACGGCTCAACCTGAAGCACCCTCTTCATGGTCGGCTCACCACTGCTGAACGAGCCAAACTTGCACCTACCTTCTCAAAGGTTAGGGCATTAATGGGCAATGGATTAACTGGTATTGACCTAGTTCGGTGATGGGTACCTTGGAGGATCATACGTTTAAGCCGCCGACCCGGTTTAATGTGTACGTATACTAGTGACACCAAAGACCCGCTGCATTACAGTTCAACGTGTTTGGCTGATAAAGCCATCAATGTCATGACCAAGACTCTTCTCAATGAGACCTTGGAAAGCTGCAGCAGAGTGGGTCTGAATCCCTTCTGCAAACTTAACCCGGCACCAGAGGTATGTCTGTCCGGTTTACATACTTTTTACCTCATTGCTCGTAGAATCTGGAAATCTTAACCTTTATTGTAAACTTTCTCAGGCTGGATCCGCTTTTTGGGATAAAAGATATGATGAGAAAGCCGCCAAGAAGGCCAGAGCCAAGACCAAGGCCATGAAGAGAAACAAAAAGAAATCCACTGCTTCTGATATGTTTAACGTGGATGAAGATGAAGAGTTGGAGGTAGACCTTGATTCCCTTGGATCCTTTTTCATCCATCTTATTGACATTGATTACCATCAGGACGAGGCGGAGAGCAGCCAGGCGATTGATGACGAGGTAACCATTATTTCCTCCGACTCAGAGCCCTTGCCAAGACAGAAAATTCGACGCGCTATCCGGAAAGTAAGGTTTTCTAACCCTTTAGCTCACATGGATCCCAACTTTATTTTGAAGCAACAACAGCATGAGAACCGGTGCAGAACCCGGACCAGTGGAGGCGGAGAACTTTCCTCTGGTTTCCCTAACATGCCTGCCGCACGCAAACGCCGGAATGAGGTATTCAAAAAATTCCGACTCTTATTTTATTTTAACCCAGATATTATTCATCCAGTACTTCATGCTTCTGACTTGAATTATTAGGAGACCTCTCACTCTTCGTCCGGCAACTCATCATCTCAGACTCAGCTTCCTCCTTTCAAGACTGCCCCTGGGTACCAACTTAAACCTGTGCTTTTTTAACATGTCTAAATTATTACTGACTTTCCCAGTCCTCTTGTAGTGGGAAAGCAACGCCTAGCAAAAAGGCCAAAGTAAACAAGCCCACAGAAGATCCCAAACCTCATGAGCCGGAAAAACAAGCACCAATTTCTGAGGCCTCCGTGCAACAACCGGATGACCCTGCTGATGACCCGCCACCAGAAAATCATGGCACCTCTGCTGATCCTATGGTTGCTGAACCGCCAAGCCCAACTAAGCCTCCAAAACCAAACACTCAGGAAGTTGTGGTCACTGGCACTGATTTTCAAGAACCGGGGAACCCTGTTGTTCTGGCTAAACATTCTACCAAGGAAGAGCTGGTCGAGAGGCGCAAGGTCAAATTTGACATGGCCAATTACTCACATCTGAGCATTAGTGAAATCCTCTCCGGCTATCTGAATCAAGTACACAACAATCATGATCTGGAAATTGACATGGTCAAACACATACATTAGAAACATGAGGTATTAATGCTTGCTCTCATATGAGATATATTCTTTTAGCCCCCAAGTCTACTGAATATGATAGAATAGAATATACTGTAGACTTGTTAGATAGCCTTTTTATTATGCTTCTGAGTCGGAACATATAGCCCCCAAGGGCCGGCTTAAACTATTAGGTTAATCCGGTTCTTTAGTTAACAATGATCAACCTTGCATCTGTAGTCCCCAAGGGCCGGCTTAAACTATTAAGTTAAGTCGGTTCTTATCACTTGTGAAAAAATCTCATCTAGTCATCCTTGCAAACCGGGTAAACTTTGGATAAATGATGAACCGGGGTCATCTTGTCATTGCATCATAAAATAAACTTTTGCATCCATTAGCCCCCAAGTGCCAAGTGCTGCTGCTTGCAAAGGGCTCGGGACTTGTAAATAACTCCATAAAGAAACTTTTTGTACCCATTAGCCCCCAAGTGCCAAGTGCTATTGCTTGCAAAGGGCTTGGGACTTATCAATATATATTATTTCATAACTGTTCATATTTGTTTGGACTTTCTTCTTTTAGGAAGCATCCGGTCAATTTCAATTGCAGCTGACCGACTTGAAGATCCGGCTTGAAACACAAGAAGCTGAGACCCGGAAGGCTGACTCCAAGTTCAAGTTTAGCTTGGATGAAAATGAAAAACTCAAGATGGAATTTACCACGGAGAAAACCGCCTGGGCTGAAGAGAAGGCTGCCTTGATCCAAAGGGCTGAGAAAGCTGAGGCCTCATTGGAGGAGGTCACAACCGAACTCACCAGTTTAAAGCATCATATTAACCATATGACCTTTGCCATTTTTGGTAAGATCTGTTTATATCATAATGACTCTTTGCTCTTGATGTTATAAACCGCCAAATGACTTTAATCATAATATGTCATGCAGGTCCCAAAAGCAGCAATCTTGGGAAAGAGACGCTGATAAAGCTCAAGGCGGTTTATAGAACAATTGTATACCAGAGCTCAACGCACAATAGCCGCCATCTCCCCAATTAAACAAACACCATCTCTTCTCAACAATGTGTTAAGAAGCCTTTCCGTCTTGCCAGCCAGAATCGAAGAGAATAAGCGGTCGGCTGGTAGAGTCGGTGCCCTTACGGCTTTAAGCCGGGCTAAGGCATGGCAGTCAGAACTAGACCCGGCCGAGCTAGCCACTGGTTGTCCCAGTCTAAAAGAGGACGGGTCTCCTTTTGACAAGAAAGACTTTGCTACCTGTGTAAAAGCGGTGCGTCCTTTGGTGAGTCTGCTTGTTGAAGAAACTGATCTGTCCAAGTATCAGGCGGCTTACACCGCAGAAAATCGGAAGATGCCCACAACGGCTTATAAGATTGCAGATCTTATCCCTCCAATCCGTAAGCATACTTTTGCCCTGGAAATTGATCTGTCTGAGCTTATCGATGATGATGCTGAATTTCAAGCCTTGACTGGTATCAATTGGTCATCGCCTAACTTCCAGAAGGTGGAGGAAGAAGAAGAACCGGCGCAGGATGACCCGGAAGCTTCAAACCACCAAGGCCAAGAGAACTGATCCACTGGGCGACTCTTTATTTGCACTACCAGGAACTGGTTGAAAAACAATTTATCCATTTGGGCTCGCGGAGCCATGTAATAGGCTAGTTAAATACTGATCTAGCGTGCCATCGTCCATGTTTTGTTTGCATAACACTGCTGATCCATCATGGGAAGATATGCCACTTATGCTTATAATATTATCCATTATGCAGATCAAGTTTATCATTTTTCCCTGCATATAAACAGATAGCAAGTGCACTGGTGGTTTACCCCAGGGCGGGTCATGATAACCCATATAAAAAACCACTGAGGACTAAATAGTCCATAATCAGGGCCGGTTTGTCAAAACCTTATATAATGAAATAAATATCATACCTGTGACATTTGTTCATACTGCCGACTTATCATAAGTCGTGTGGTAAAGTCAATGGCCCATAGACAAAAGCACAACGCCATGTTCAATATATTCATACTGCTGGCTTACAACGCCGCATGCAGCAGGGGGTGATATCCCAAAATTTGAGCAAAAGCTCTAAGCATATGATCATTATATCCTGGCTACTTAAAGTCCAAAGCCAGGCCGGGTTTATTATACTCCGGACAAAGATAGACATAAACCATAAGGCAACGTGGCCCTAATTGGTTTTCAACCATGTATTGACATGTCACAAGAGACAAAACTCCAAAAAATGTTCAAATCAAAGATAAACCAGAAAACAAGGCTTTCATAGGCCGCCAAGCCTAAAACTCAAGTTCTTTCATGGGCCGCACACACCTTCATTCAAACCTTCATTCAAACCTTGTAAGCCGGACCTCACATGACCAATCGTCATTTTAACGTTGACAAGTTCAGGGTCTTTATAAGATTAACTGTCAAGAGTTCGGCAAGTCATTCCAGGATTACCTGGGCAGAGTGACAGACTTACAAAGGCAGGATAACCCGGATTTCTTGGTGAATACACCAGGCGTCCAAAGCCTATTCAGAGCTATGCTCCATGAGGGTCATAGCTATGCTTAATGAGCCCACAAGTAAAAGTTTATTTCAGGCATATAAGCCAGATTCAGAGCTATGCTCAATGAGAAGGAAGCACCCAAGTAGATTTTAATTATGGCGTATACGCCGGATCAAGAGAGTAATCATAGCTATGCTCAGTGAGTAGGAAGCCCCCAAGTGATCGTATGAAGTGACAATAAAGACTCATATTCTCAGAAATGAAACAACAGAGGCCCTGAATTATCAAGGATGTCGGCTTTATTATATTCATGATAATATATACATTGATAAAGTATGTACATCACAAGAGCCGGTGGCTCAGGTGTAATAAGGCCGAAGATGAGAAATATTCCATGGCCGGCGGGTCTCCTCTTCCGACGTGTGTGAGTCCTAATGGTCTCGAACATCGATAAGGTAGTATGACCCGTTGTTCAGATTATTGCTGACCACAAAGGGCCCTTCCCAAGGTGGGGATAGCTTGTGCATGTCAGTTTGATCCTGGATGAGCCAGAGCACTAAATCGCCTTCTTGAAAGGTCCTGGTTTTAACCCAGCGGCTGTGATAACGACGCAGATCTTGCTGGTAAACCGCCGAACGAGCCGCCGCAAGGTCACGCTCCTCATCTAATAGGTCAATAGCATCCTGACGTGCTTTCTCATTGTCATCTTCAATGTAAGCCGCCACACGAGGCGAATCGTGACGTATGTCACTAGGGAGAACCGCCTCGGCTCTGTAAACCATAAAGGCGTGTAACGTGTAGATCTGTTGGGGGAGGTATTAATACTCCAAAGTACTGAGGGCAACTCTTCCACCCAACAACCCGGTATTCTCTGCAAAGGAAACATAAGCCGGGGTTTGATACCTCTCAAGGTTTCTTGATTAGCTTGTTCGGCTTGGCCATTAGACTGGGGTTGAGCCATTGATGATACATCAAGCCAGATATGCTCTTGTTGACATAATTCTTTCATTGCTCCCTTAGACAGATTAGTACCATTATTAGTGATGATACTATGAGGATACCCAAAACGAAAGATCACCATTTTGATGAATTGAACCGCCATGGCTGCATCACATTTGCTGACTGGCACAGCCTCAACCCACTTTCTAAACTTGTCAACCGCCACCAAGAGGTGGGTCTTTTTATCCTTGGACCTTTTGAAAGGCCCAACCATATCTAGCCCCCAGACTGCAAATGGCCAAGTAATTGGAATCATCCTCAATTCTTGAGCCGGCACATGAGCTCGTCTTGAAATTTTTTGACAACCATCACATTTACTGACCAGATCTTCTGCATCAGCATGAGCTGTCAGCCAATAAAACCCATGACGAAAAGCTTTAGCAACAGAGACTTAGAGCCGGCATGATGACCGCAATCTCCTTCCTTCATGAATCTCTCTTAAAATTTCACGGCCTTCCTCAGGAGAAACGCATCGCTGAAACACCCCTGTAACATTGCATCATTGAAGCTCACCATTGACAATAGTCATTGACTTAGACCTCCAGGTTATCTGCCTGGCCAAAGTTTCATCCTCAGGTAACTCGCCCCGGGTCATATAAGCCAAATACGGAACAGTCCAATCAGGAATAACATGAAGGGCCGCCACCAATTGTGCCTCCGGGTCAGGAACTGCCAAGTCCTCCTCCGTAGGCAACTTCACTGATGGGTTATGTAAAATATCAAGAAAAATATTAGGGGGGCGGCTTACGCTGAGACCCCAGCCGGCTTAATGCATCAGCTGCTTAATTTTTCCTTCAATCAACATGCTCCACTTGATATCCTTTGAAGTGACCAGCAATAGTATCAACCTCTCGACGATAAGCCGCCATGAGTGGATCTTTTGAATCCCAAGTCCCTGACACTTGCTGAGCCACCAAATCTGAGTCGCCAAAAGGCTTAGATTCATCTCTTTAGCTATCCGGCGACCATGGAGTAAGGCTCGTGGGGAAGTCAATATAACTCCAGCCCCCGAGCCTTCCAACTGCCTGGATCCCTCAAAATTAATAGTCCAATATGTATTATTCGGCTTATCCTCAGGCATCTGCAACTCTGTCCAATCATTGATGAAGTCCACGAGTGCTTGAGATTTTATAGCCGTCTGAGGCACATATTTTAAACCATTGGGTCCAAGCTCAATAGCCCACTTAGCTACCAGGCCTGTGGCTTCTCTATTTTGGATAATATCCCCCAATAGAGCGGAGCTAACCATAGTGATGGGATGACCAAGGAAATATTGTTTCAATTTGCGACTAGCCATGAGCACGACATAAACCAGCTTCTGCCAATGTGGGTATCTCTGCTTAGACTCAATGAGCACCTCACTGACATAATAAACCGGCCTTTGAACCGGATACTCCTTGCTTGACTCCTTCCTTTCAACCGCAACTGCTACACTGACAGCCCAGTTGTTTGCAACCACATATAACAACAAGGGCTACTTATCAATAGGGGCTGTAAGAACCGGCGGCTCAGCCATTTTCTTCTTAAGTGCCTCAAACGCCTCATTGGCAGCATCGCTCCAGACAAAGTTATCTGTCTTCTTCATCATCTGATACAAAGGGATAGCCTTCTCTCCCAGGCGACTTATAAATCGGCTCAAAGCCGCGATACGACTCGCCAAAAGCTGGATGTCATTGATACACGCCGGTTTAGCCAAATATGTGATAGCCTTGATCTTCTCCGGGTTAGCTTCAATGCCTCTCTCAGACACCAAGAAACCCAATAACTTGCCTGCTGGCACGCCAAAAACACACTTGGACGGATTAAGCATCATTTTGTAGACTCGGAGATTGTCAAAGGTTTCTTTTAGATCCTCAATCAATGTCTCCTTCTTTCTGGATTTCACAACAATATCATCCACATAAGCATGAACATTGCATCCAATATGGCCATGAAGGCAATTCTGAACACATCGCTGGTAAGTTGCCTGGGCACTCTTGAGCCCAAAGGGCATAGACACATAACAGAAGGCTCCAAAGGGAGTGATGAAAGTTATATTCTCCTGGTCCTTAACTGCCATTTTGATCGGATGATAACCAGAGTAATAAGCATCCAAAAAGCTCAAGCGCTCACAACCCGCTGTAGCATCAATAATTTGATCAATACGAGGGAGAGCAAAAGGATCCGCTGGACAGGCCTTGTTAAGGTATGTATAATCCACACACATACGCCAAGTGCCATTTTTCTTAAGCACTAGCATCGGGTTAGCCAACCACTCTGGATGAAAAACTTCAATGATGAACCCTGTCGCCAAGAGCAGGGCCACCTCTTAAATCGCCTTGCACCTTTCCTCATTAAACCAGCAAAGAAACTGTTTAACCAGTTTAAACTTGGGATCCACATTAAGAGTGTGCTCAGCGAGTTCCCTCGATACACCTGGCATGTCAGAAGGCTTCCATGCAAAGATGTCCCGGTTCTCACGGATGAACTCGATGAGCGCGCTTTCCTATTTCGGACCCATATTAGCACTGATACTGAACTGCTTTGATGAGTCGCCAGGAACAAAATCAACCATCTTAGTATCATCCGCCGACTTAAATTTCATTAAGGGCTCATTCTCTGTGGTTGGTTTCTTCAAAGGTGTCATATCCACTGGGTCAACATTGTCTTTATGAAACTTCAATTCTTCAATGGCACAAGCCGACTCAGCATCAGTAGCATCACCCTCTTCACAATCCAGAGCGATCCTTCTATTGCCATGCACCGTGATGGTGCCCTTGTGACCCGGCATCTTAAGCTGCAAATAAACATAACATGGTTGTGCCATAAACTTGGCGTAAGCCGGCCGCCCAAACAAAGCATGGTATGGGCTCTTAATTTTCACCACCTCAAAGGTTAACTTCTCAGCTCTGGCATCATTGTCATCTCCAAAAGCCACTTCTAGTGTTATCCTTCTCACAGGGTACACCGACTTACCAGGCACCACCCCATGAAAGACAGTAGAAGACGGCCTAAGATCTTTATCAGTCAAATTCATATGACAAAAGGTCTCATAGTAGAGGATATTGATACTGCTGCCTCCATCCATGAGCACCTTTGTTAGTTTATATCCCCCTACCTGTGGAGAAACCACCAATGCCAGCTGACCCAGATTGTCGACCCGGGGTGGGTGATCCTCTCGGCTCCATGTAATAGGCTGCTCAGACCACCTTAAGTATCGAGGCACCGCCGGTTCAACAGAGTTCACCGTCCGCTTATGGATTTTCTGATCTCGTTTGCACCGACTTTTGGTGAACACATGATACTGACCACCATTTAGCTGCTTTGGATTACTCTGATAACCAGACTGCTGTTGTTGGTTTCCTTGGTTAGACTAGTGATTAAAACCACCTTGATGGCCTTGACCCTGAAAACCAGAGTTTGAGCTGCCACCACCAAAGCCAGGTCCATGAGAGCCGGATCCAGAACCGCCATTCGGGCCATGATTGAAAAAATTGGAATTCTTAAACTCCTTCGTGATGTAACAATCCTTCCACAGATGACCAGATGGCTTCTCGCGCGTACCATGCCTTGGAGAAGGCTGATTCATCACTGCCTCAAGGTTGAGTCTTGACCCTGTGGACTAGGCCGGCCTCCCCTTGCGACACTGATTATTATTCTGCGCATTGGTGTTAGCCACAAAGTCGAAATTACCATCAGCCTTACGCTTACCATTGCCGCCTTGACCTGTCGGGTTATGCTGCTGCCCTTTTACATTGCGGCCCTTCTTTCCCTTACCCGTCTTATCATCATCAAACTCGGGGTCCTTGGTACTGTCAGAGTCGGCATATTTTATGAGAGCCGCCATTAGCTCCCCCATGTTGTTGCAGTGGAGCTTAAGTCGCCCCAGCTTCTGCTTAAGAGGGAGGAAACGACAGTTTTTCTCTAACATCAGGACTGCAGAACCGACATCGATACTATCCGACAAGCGTATGATTGACGAGATCCGACGCACCCAATGGGTTGTTGATTCGCCTTCACCTTGAACGCGAGAATCCAAATCCAGAATCGATATAGGCTGATTGCATGTGTCTTTGAAATTTTTAATAAAACGCCTTTTAAACTCTGCCAGTGATCCGATAGAATTAGCGGCCAGGGTTTTTAACCAAGTCCGAGCCGGCCATCCAACATCATGGTGAAATACTTAGCACATGCAGCATCGCTGACATCCAGCATCTCCATGGCCATCTCATAACTCTCAATCCAAGCCTCTAGGGGCTGATCCGCCGTGTAATTTGGCACCTTGCGGGGGCCTTTGAAATCTTTGGGTAAGCACTCGTTGCGTAGAGCCGGCACTAAAAACGACACACCCAAGGTTCTAGAGGTTACTCCTGCCTCCACGGACGCTGAAGGATAAACCAGCGATTGTTGTTGAACCGCCAACTGAGCCGCCAGCTCTGCCTCACGTCGCGCTCTGCCCTGGTCTACCAAAGCCTGAGCATCATTACCAACACGTGGCGGGTCAGGCCTACGAGGCTGATTGCGGTGCATTTCACTGCTTGATACGTCCGGTTCATCAATATGCCTGCTATAACTCCTGCTTGGACGTGGTGTTGAAGGATACGATCACGACTGTACGAATAAGCTGCCTGCTGGGCCACAACTGTCTAAAGAAGCTCTCCCGCTCTCCGTATTTCCATTGCCGCTGGCGACTCATCCTGAGCTGGGAGAGCCATCAGTCGAGTAGCCGCAGCTATCATGTTATCCAAAGGGTTAGAAAAGTGCCTTGGAGGTGTTGGAACGTGCTGAGGAGGGGTTAAGTTCAAACATGGGGGTCTGTAACTTGTGGCTGAACCGGTTCCCCAGCCGCTGGCGCCTCAGCGGTTCGATTCGCATCGGGCGGGTTACTGGGTCCCACCCTAGGTGTGTTAAAAAGGTTCCTCACATCGTAAGTCGGGGGCAGCCGGCTCACATACCTTCTGTTGAAAACAGCATTTCATGCATCCACGTCCATGCTTAAGCAGAGACTCTCTGCCTGAAGCCGTTCCGCCTCCCTCTGTAAGGCGGCTCGCTCCGTGTTCATTCGGGTGTTCTCCATGTTTAGCTCCTCCTTGGCTTGTGCTATCTCATCACGCAGTTTTACAACCTCCGCGTTATGCTGAGTTTGATTCACCGGGTTAACCTCCGCCGTTAACAACGTCGTTAGAGCATCCAACAAAGCAAAAAAGACTTGAGCCGGCGGGCCCACAAGGCCTCCTGCCGTGAAAGCCATCGCCGCTGCTCACCCGAAAATCATTGCCGCCACAGTCGTAGAACCCTGCGTTGGCTGTGTCCCGGCCATGAAGACCGTTGCACAGTGTGGCGGGTCGTAAGGGTCCGGAATACTGTCACCATCGGAACAGCCCCCAAGCCCGCCATCCTGAACCTGGTAGATGGAGTTGGTCTCACCAGCAGAAGACTCATCGCCTGAGTAAATAACTGTCCCACCACCAGATTCAGATCCTCCTTCTAGTTCCGCTCCATGAACGAAACCAACAAAAACATGCTTTGGGGCGGCTTTAGCCTTGGCGGGTCGTGCGCGCCGAGCCGACTCGACGGTGTCAGTACAGATGTCCGGCTCAGCTTCCAACTCACCAATCTTGCAGATGAAGACGTGTATTCCGCCAAAGGGGACCTGGTACCCGTACTCGATTGAGTCGGCCTCGGGGCCCCAGCCTTCGTCGTCGATGTAGAGCTTGCCGCGACGACTCTTGGTCATCTGGCCCACAGGGTACCCCTTGAGCCCTGCAAAGCTTCCCTTCAAGAACTCGAAACCACCGTGCACTGGCCCCACGGTGGGCGCCAACTGTCGTGGAATTGTCACATCAGATGTCCTAGCGTAAGGACTTAGGAGTGGAGCCATCGCACATAGTTAGCTTGAAGGGGTTAAATAGGACATGGGACACGGCGAGTTTATACTGGTTCGGCCCCTCGCGGTGGAGGTAATAGCCTAATCCAGTGTAGGGTGGTTATTGCTTGGGCTTCGATTACCAGGGAGCAAATACGCTTGACCTAGTTCTCGATCTCTTTCTTTCCTGACCTAACTGTCAGCCGGGTCGTCCCTTTATATACACAGGTTGACGCACGGCGGCTTACAAAGGCCCGACCGGCTCATAGACAACGTGTCCGGCTCGGTGACTATCTAATCTTGCCTTACAATACAAGTTATTCTCATGGCGGTTCATCCTCTTGTGCCCTAAGCCACCTCTGGGTCTTGGGCCATCAACGGGCTTACTATAACCCGCCACCTTCATGGGTTATCTCCAGTGGTATGACCCGGCCCCTCCAGGGCGGTTCATACCCAGTTATATCCCCAACACAAAGCATGAATGCATTCATGTTGTATCGCCTAATTAACTTACTTACTTACTTACGAAGCCTTTTATCCCAAACAAGTTGGGGCAGGCTAGATATGAAACCCTTTCACAAGGACTTCCCAGGAGGTCACCCATCCTAGTACTACTCACGTCCAAATGGATTTCATACCCAAAAGACTGGCTAGTTTTTACGTTGGCTGGCCAAGCCAATCACAACCCTTAGATATGAAACCCTTTCATGAGGACTAACCAGGAGGTCACCCATCCTAGTACTACTCTCGCTCAAATGGATTTCATACCTATGAGACTAGCTAGTTTTTACGTTGGCTCGCCAAGCCTATCACAACCCTCCTCCTTTACCCAGGCTTGGGACCGGCTATGCCTAGAAGACATAGGCGGAGTTTGTATCGCCTAATTAACTAATTAACTAATTAGGAGTGCCTTTTTATTTTCTCTGCCGACCAATTAGGAGGCCTAGATCCAGGGTCAGGGCCGGCAGGGCTTGGTCGTCTATGCCTGCGACTACAGTGACAGGGTCGGGCTGACGCTGCTGATGAAGATGCACACCCTCGCCCATGACTTTGTACCTGATCCCATCCATGCAGGTGTTGGTCACTGCAACTTCTGACCACTCCTTGTTTGTTTTCATTAATTGACTTCCTGTTATGTTCACTGATGCGAAGCCATTTGTGCAGGTGGGCTTCGCTACCATGGAATGACAACTGATCTCCCATGTGTATGAGCTCGGTTTCATTGCAGCTATATGTCCATAGGGCAGTTCAAGTGCTTCCAAGGTACTGACTAATTTACTAACTTTTTTGTGTGACCAACAAGCAACTTTTCTTTAACGACATGAAACATCATCTCTGAATTTTGCAATTTGATTTCTTATCCTTGACCATGTATCAAAACTTTATTATATTTTTTTGTGATGACTAATTGAAAAATTGCTGCATTTTTATACAAATATGAAAAGTTGCATTGCCGAACCTGGAAAACGTTGGTCTTTTTTGGTGGCTTTGCTCCTCTTCTGAAGAAGATACCTTCAGAGGAGACTGGGAAAGACATGGAAGCTACAGTCGATAAGAGTAATTTGCTATCAACATGATTTCATCCATGGATATGAGATATATTAACTCTTTGAAAATGTTGAACTGAGTACCTATTTTTGTGACTTCTCAGTTTTAATCAAGGAGAACTGGAGCCTATTGATTTTGAATCACTGACGCATGATTTGCTTTAGACAAGCAAAGCTGCTGAGCTAATGTGTACACCTAAATTGATTCTACATATATAATACATCTATGGAAAAAATTATACAAGCATGAAGGCTCTAATGATTAGAATGCACATTTTTCACTATCTGCGAACATGACAGTGACACTGGTTATCTGTAATTTGAATCTTTTGTGATATGTTCATCCTCTTTTTGGTGGCCTAAAACAAACGGCACATATCTGTTTTCTATATAATGTTGAGTTGATGTATAGGTATGATGCTACTCCTTATTTATGATGTTTTATAAAGTGAAACAGGTTAAACAAGAAGTGACTCGCTATAAAATAATATCCAGGAAAAAAGAAACATGGTTGATACTTGATAGGCACACAACTTGAGTCTTGCTACTATTTTCTACACCATTTAGTTTATATAGGAATAAAGACTAAGGACATGATATTACTAGAAATAAATTCCATGTGCCTGATGCTAACAAAACAACAATAGTGCCATTTAGTTGAGTCTTATGATTATCCTCTCTTGTATAAACAATCCGAATGATTGTTTCAGTAGGTAGTTATGAGCTACCGGTCTTCACAGAAATTGAATTTTATTAACGAAGGTTGGTTTTGAATTCATCGGCACACACACAAAGAGACTTGTTCAGGATTCAGAAATGTCTTGTGGAAATTCTTGTTACAAGAAGATCGATAAATCGTGGACTGCCTATATAACAACCTCGCCTTTCTGAATTTAGATAATACAAAGGATCGGAAATAGCAATCTAGAGGAGCACATGTAATAGAATTTAATCTCAACACATAAGGAAGAACATTGCAGTTGTGACCGAAGTTGAACCAATAATCAGTAAGAGAAGTTCATAGAATGATAAGAAACATTGAACCTTTTAGTGAAGATATTATAGCTTTGCTTTTTGTAGAATCACATGAATCATTATCAGATTGATGATACTAGCTATATACCAGAGAAGTATGGAATTTTATATTTGAAAAAAATCTATTCGTTTCGATTTGGCATTTTGCTGAAGATTCGAAGAATCTAGACTAGCAATCACTAATGAAGGTCTTCCTATTTGGTGGTTGACAGGAGGAGCAGGGGTGCCCGGGACGACAACAATGACAAGCCGAAGAAGACATCGTGGATTCGTTGTCCAGGACTGATAGGAACCGAGATCCTACCAGGGTGTACCCTCAGGTTGTAGGGATGGAAGGGAAGTTGGCGCGGTGAGGGGCGCGAGCAGCGCCGTAATTGTGCGGGGGAGAGGGAAGCGCAGGGGCGGCTAGGGTTTAGGGTTCTCGGCTCCTGAAGGGAGCCGAGCAATAGAGATCACTTACTGCTTAATTCCAAAACAAGTCCTTACAGGTGTTTATATAATCCTCCTATGCGCTAATAATAATAACGATAACTTGGGCCAAGCCCCTAACTGGCCGCACCATTGGGCCTCCTCTGGCTATAATGACCGCGAGCTCTGCCTCTTGTGCTTCGGACCGCCGATATGCCGGAGCCGGCTGGCGAAGCTTGGGCGCCTGCCTTTTCTCTCCACGGTGCAAGACTTCACCGATCGCTTCCAGGCCTGGCGTGCCACGCTCCCGGCGTCACGGCTCGCGAACGGTCCGAGCTCTTCGTTGGCGGTCTGCCAGATCACATCCGCATGGACGTGGAGATGCGCGGGCCTCAGGACCTCCAGACGTCCATGTACTATGCCCGCGCCTTCGAGCGCCGCGCAGTGACCATGCAACAAGTGCCACCGCCCCGGGCCGCCCGACAGCCCCCCCAGCCGACGCCGACACCACCAGCGTCGGGGCATCCTGCCTAGGCCCCCGCAGTGCCCAACTCCCCGGCCGCGACGCACCCCTTCCGTCGGCTCACCCGGTCGAGCAGCTCGAGCATCGTTGTCAGGGGTTGTGCTACAACTGCGACGAGCCCTATGTCCTGGGCCACATTTGCCCGCGCCTCTTCTACTTGGAGGCCACGGACTACATCGAGGAGGACGCTGCTATCGGGCTCGGTGACCCGACTGCCCCATTGGACGTCGAGGTTCCCCCGAGGCCCGCCCAGGCGAACGCCCTCGTGGTATCCCTCCATACCCTCACGGGCATACGAATGGAGAAGACTATGCTGTTGCCGGTGACGATCAACGGGGAGCGGTTCCTCACCCTGCTGGATACAGGCTCCACCCATAACTTCCTGCCCGGGGCCACCATGCGCTGCCCGGCGCTACAACCGACCGGCAAGGAGCAGCTACGAGTTACCGTGACCAACTGTGACCATCTACACTGCCAGGGTATTGCTCGGCATGTCCCCATCCTCATCGGCGACAAGCACTTCACCATCACCTGCGTCAGCGTTGACTTGGGCTGCTTCGACTTCATCCTCGACGTCGACTTTTTGTGTACCATGGGTCCCATCCTCTGGGACTTCGATGCCATGACGATGATCTTTTGGCGTCTGGGTCGCCATGTCCGGTGGGTGGTGCCGCCCCGGCGGTGTCCCAGCCCCAGCTGACGGCGGCCGCCGTCGATGTCGAGCATCCTCTGTTGGCTAGCCTGTTGCAGCAGCACAGCGACCTCTTCGATGAGCCACAGGACCTTCCGCCAGTCCGGCCCTACGACCACCACATCCACCTGCTGCCGGACACAGCTCCTGTCACTGTGCGGCCATATCGCTACCCCCAACTACAGAAGGACGAGCTGGAGCGGCAGTTGCGGTCATGCTTGCCCAGGGCATCATCCGGATCTCGACATCACCGTTCTCCGCGTCGGTGCTCCTCGTTCGCAAGGCCGACGGCTCGTGGCGTTTCTGCATCAACTACTGTGCTCTCGATGACAAGACGTCCAAGGACAAATTTCCTATCCCCGTCATTGATGAACTCCTAGATGAGCTACACAGGGCCCGCTTCTTCACCAAGCTCGACCTCCAATCGGGCTACCACTAGGTGCGGATGCACCCGGACGATGTCACGAAGACGGCTTTTCGCACACATCACGACCACTTCGAGTTCTTGGTGATGCCTTTCGGCCTCTCCAATGCCCCGCCGACATTTCAGGCCTTGATGAACGATGTCCTCTGCCCCTACTTGCGACGGTTTGTGCTCGTTTTCTTTGATGACATTCTCATCTAAAGCTCGTCGTGGGCAGAGCAACTGCAGCACGTGGCCATCGTCTTCAACGAGCTTCGAGCGCACCATCTGCACCTCAAGTGCTCGAAGTGCTCGTTCGGCACGACGTCCGTCGCCTACCTCGGCCACGTCATCTCGGCGGAGGGTGTCGCCATGGATGCCGACAAGGTCGCGACTGTCGTGGATTGGCCCACGCTGCACTCGCCGTGGGCCCTCCGCGGTTTCTTGGGCCTTGCAGGCTATTACCGGAAGTTCATCCGGGAGTTCGGCCTCATCGCGGCGCCGCTCACGCGCCTGTGCACCGCATCGCCTAGTCCTAGGATACAGAGGCGACCGAGGCTTTCCAGACCCTCAAGCAAGCTCTCACTATGGGGCCGGTCCTCCAGATGCCTGACTTCGACAAGTTGTTCATGGTGGACTGTGATGCCTCGAGCGTGGGGTTTGGCACCATCCTTCATCAGGGCGTCGGGCCGCTCGCGTTCTTCAGCAGGCCATTCGCCGTGCGCCATCACAAGCTCGCGGCCTACGAGAGGGAGCTCGTCGGCTTGGTGCAAGTTGTGCACCACTGGCAGCCGTACATATGGGGGCGGTCGTTCCTTATTAGCACGGACCATTACAGCCTTAAGTTCTTGTTGGACCAACACCTCTCCACCATGTTGCAGCATCAGTAGATCAGCAAGCTTTTTGGATTCGACATCACCGTCGAGTATCGCCCGGGTCGCCTTAACACCGTGGCGGTCGTGTTGTCTCACCGCGACACCGACGACGACACAGGCGCCATCGACACTGAGGGGGAGGTCCTTTGCACCCGCTCGGGGCCTTCATTCACCTTCATCGACGACATTCGCCGAGCCACGGCAAACGCCATGGATGCGCATCACCTCCGTCAGCGCCACGAGGCTGGCGAGCTAGAGGAGCCGTGGCGCCTTGACGATGGCCTGCTCTGTTGGGAACGCGGTAATTCCAAAAAAAAATCCTACGATCACGCAAGATATATCTATGTGATGCATAGCAACGAGAGGGGAGAGTGTGTCCATGTACCCTCGTAGAACGAAAGCGGAAGCATTTCAATAATGCGATTTATGTAGTCAAACTTCTTCGCGATCCAACCGATCAAGTACCATGTACATCACCTCCGCGTTCAGCACACGTTCAGCTCGATGATGTCCCTCGTGCTCTTGATCTAGTTGAGGACGAAGGTGAGTTCCGTCAGCACGATGGCATGGTGACGGTGACGATGATGCTACCGACGCAGGGCTTTGCCTAAGCACTACGATTGTATGTTCAAGGTGTGTAACTGCGGAGGGGGCACCGCACACGGTTAAGAGAAACTTGTGTGTTCTAGGGTGCCCCCTGCCCCCATATATAAAGGAGCAAGGGGGAGGCTGGCCGGACCTAGGGGCGCATGCAAGGAGAGGGTGTCCTACTAGGACTACTAGTCCAAGTAGGATTCCATCACAAGGAAGAGAGGGGGAAGGAAGGAAAGGGAGAGGGAGTAGGAAAGGGGGGCGCCGCCCCCTTCCCCTAGTCCAATTTGGACCCAAGGGGGGGCACGGACAGCCCTCCTGCAGCCCTCCTCTCTCTCCACTAAGGCCCAATGCGACCCATTAGTTCCCCCGAGGGGTTCCGGTAACCCCTCCGGCACTCCGGTTTTACCCGAAACTTCCCGGAACACTTTCGGTGTCTGAATTGTTGGGGAACGTGGTAATTTCAAAATTTTCCTACGATCACACAAGATCTATCTAGGTGATACATAGAAACGAGAGGGGAGAGTGTGTCCACATACCCTCGTAGACCGAAAGCGGAAGCGTTTCAGTAACGCGGTTGACGTAGTCGAACTTCTTCGCGATCCAGCCGATCAAGTACCAAATGTACGGCACCTCCGCGTTCAACACAGTTCAACTCAATGACGTCCTTCGTGCTCTTGATCCAGTTGAGGACGAGCATGAGTTATGTCAGCATGACAGCGTGGCGATGGTGATGATGATGTTACTGGCGCGGGGTTTCGCCTAAGCACTATGATGGTATGATCGAGGTGTGTAACTGTGGAGGGGCCACCGCACACGGTTAAGAGAAACTTGTGTGTCTTTGGGGAGCCCCTCTGCCCCCGTATATAAAGGAGGGAGGGAGAGAGGGCGCCCCCTAGGGGCGCGCCACGTGTATGGAGTCCTACTAGGACTTCCAAGTCCTAGTAGGAATCCTTTCCCTTTTAGGAGTAGGAGAGAAGGAAGGAGAGAGGGAGTAGGAAAGGGCAAGGGGGGCGCTGCCCCCTCCTAGTCCAATTCGGACCCATGGGGGGGCGCCACCTCCCCTTGGCCTGCCTCCTCTTTTTACTGTATGGCCCAATAAGGCCCATTACTTCTCCCGGTGAATTCCCTTAACTCCTTGGTACTCCGAAAATTACCCGAATCACTCGGAACCTTTCCGATGTCCGAATATAGCCTTCCAATATATCGATCTTCACGTCTCGACCATTTCAGACTCCTCGTCACGTCTGTGATCTCATCCGGGACTCCGAACAAACTTCGGTCATCAAATCACATAACTCATAATACAAATCGTCATCGAACGTTAAGCGTGCGGACCCTACGGGTTCAAGAACTATGTAGACATGACCGAGACACATCACCGGTCAATAACCAATAGCGGAACCTAGATGCTCATATTGGATCCTACATATTCTACGATGATCTTTCTCGGTCAAACCTCATAACAACATACGTTGCTCCCTTTGTCATCGGTATGTTACTTGCCCGAGATTCAATCGTCGGTATCATCATACCTAGTTCAATCTTGTTACTGGCAAGTCTATTTACTCGTTCTGTAATCCTTCATCCTGCAACTAACTCATTAGTCATAGTGCTGGCAAGGCTTATAGTGATGAGTATTACCGAGAGGGCCCAGAGATATCTCTCCGAAACACTAGGTGACAAATCTTAATCTCGATCTATGCCAACCCAACAAACACCTTCGGAGACACCTATAGAGAACCTTTATAATCATCCATTTATGATGTGACATTTGGTAGCACACAAAGTGTTCCTCTGGTATTCGGGAGTTGCATAATCTCATAGTCTAAGGAACATGTTTAAGTCATGAAGAGAGCAGTTGCAATGAAACTGTAACGATCATAATGCTAATCTAACGGATGGGTCATGTCCATGACATCATTCCCCTAATGATGTGATCCCGTTCATCAATGACAACACATGTCTATGGTTGGAAACATAACCATCTTTGATTAACGAGCTAGTCAAGTAGAGGCATACTAGGGACACTATGTTTTATCTATGCATTCACACATGTACTAAGTTTCTGGTTAATACAATTTTAGCATGAATAATAAACATTTATCATGAAATAAGTAAATAAATAATAACTTTATTATTTCCTCTAGGGCATATTTCCTTCAGTCTCCCACTTGCACTAGAGTAAATAATCGAGTTCACATCGCCATGTGATTTAACATCAACAGTTCGCATCTGTATGTGATTAACACCTATAGTTCACATCACCATATGACCAACAACCAAAGGGTTTACTAGAGTCAATAATCTAGTTCACATTTGTATGTGATTAACACCCAAAGATTACTAAGGTGTGATCATGTTTTGCTTATGAGAGAAGTTTAGTCAACGGGTCTGTTACATTTAGAGCCGTATGTATTTTGCAAATATTCTATGTCTGCAATGCTCTGTATGAGCTACTCTAGCTAATTGCTCCCACTTTCAATATGTATCCAGATTGAGACTTAGAGTCATCTGGATTGGTGTAAAAGCTTGCATCGACGTAACTCTTTACAACGAACTCTTTATCACCCCCATCACCGAGAAACATTTCCTTAGTCCTTACTAAGGATAATTTTGACCGCTGTCCAGTGCTCTACTCTTAGATCACTATTATACCCGCTTGCCAAACTCATGGCAAGGTACACAATAGGTCTGGTACACAGTACAACATACTTTATAGAACCTATGAATGTGGCATAGGGAATGACTTCCATTCTCTTTCTATTTTCTGTCGTGGTCGGGCTTTGAGTCTTACTCAACTTTACACCTTGTAATACAAACAAGAACTCCTTCTTTGACTGATCCATTTTGAACTCTTTCAAAAACTTGTCAAGGTATTTACTTATTAAAAAATCTTATTAAGTGTCTTGATCTATCTCTGTAGATCTTGATGCCCAATATGTAAGCAGCTTCACCGAGGTCTTTCATTGAAAAACTCCTATTCAAGTATCCCTCTATGTTATCTAGAAATTCTATTTCATTTCCAATCAACAACATGTCATCCATATATAATATCAGAAATGCTACAGAGCTCCCATTCACTTTCTTGTAAATACAGGTTTCTCCAAAATTCTGTATAAAACCATATGCTTTGATCACACTATCAAAGCGTTTATTCCAACTCCGAGAGGTTTGCACCAGTCCATAAATGGATCGCTGGAGCTTGCACACTTTGTTAGCACCCTTTGGATCGACAAAACCTTCTGGTTGCATCATATACAACTCTTCTTCCAGAAATCCATTCAGGAATGCAGCTTTGACATCCATCTGTCTGGTTTCATAAAATATGGCAACTGCTAACATGATTTGGGCGGATTTAAGCATCGCTACAGTTGACAAAATCTCATTGTAGTCAACACCTTGAACTTGTCAAAAACCTTTTGTGACAAGTAGAGCTTTGCAGATAGTAACACTACTATCAGTGTTCGTCTTCCTCTTGAAGATCCATTTATTTTCTATGGCTTGCTGATCATCGAGCAAGTCCACCAAAGTACACACTTTGTTCTCTTACATGGACCCCATCTCAGATTTCATGGTCTAAAGCCATTTCGCGGAATCTGGGCTCATCATCGCTTCATCATAGTTTGTAGGTTCATCATGGTCTAATAACATGACTTCCATCATAGGATTACCGTACCACTCTGGTGCGGATTGTACTCTGGAAGACCTACGAGGTTCGGTAATTACTTGATATGAAGTTTCATGATCATCATCGTTAGCTTCCTCACTAATTGGTGTAGGAATCATTGGAACTGATTTTTGTGATGAACTACTTTCCAATTCGGGAGAAGGTACAATTACCTTATCAAGTTCTACTTTCCTCCCACTCACTTCTTTCGAGAGAAATTCCTTCTCTAGAAAGGATCCATTCTTAGCAACGAATATCTTGCCTTCGGATCTTGTGATAGAAGGTGTACCCATTATTTGGGTATTCTATGAAGACGCACTTCTCCGATTTGGGTTCGAACTTATCAGGTTGAAGCTTTTTCACATAAGCATCGCAGCCCCAAACTTTAAGAAACGACAACTTTGGTTTCTTGCCAAACCACAGTTCATAAGGCGTCGTCTCAGCGGATTTGGATGGTGCCCTGTTTAACGTGAATGCAGTTGTCTCTAATGCATAACCTCAAAACAAGAGTGGTAAATCGGTAAGAGACATCATAGATCGCACCATATCCAATAAAGTGCGGTTACGATGTTTGGACACACCATTACGCTGTGGTGTTCCAGGTGGCGTGAGCTGTGAAACTATTCCACATTGTTTTAAATGAAGGCCAAACTCATAACTCAAATATCCTCCTCCACGACCAGATCGTAGAAACTTTATTTTCTTGTTACGATGATTCTCCACTTCACTCTGAAATTCTTTGAACTTTTCAAATGTTTTAGACCTGTGTTTCATTAAGTAGATATACCCATATCTGCTCAAATCATCTGTGAAGGTCAGAAAATAACGATACCTGCCACAAGCATCAACACTCATTGGACCGCATACATTGGTATGTATTATTTCCAATAAGTCACTAGCTCGTTCCATTGTTCCGGAGAACGGAGTTTTAGTCATCTTGCCCATAAGGCACGGTTCGAAGCATCAAATGATTCATAATCAAGTGATTCCAAAAGTCCATCTTTATGGAGTTTCTTTATGCGCTGTACACCGATCTGACCCAAACGGCAGTGCCACGAATAGGTTGCACTATCATTATCAACTTTGCATCTTTTGGCATCAATACTATGAATATGTGTATTACCACGATCGAGATTCAATAAACAAGCAACATTGGGTGTATGACCATAGAAGGTTTTATTCATGTAAACAGAATAACAATTATTCTCTGTCTTAAATGAATAACCGTATTGCAATAAACATGATCTAATCATATTCATGCTCAACGCAAACACCAAATAACATTTATTTAGGTTCAACACTAATCCCGAAAGTATAGGGAGTGCTCGATGGTGATCATATCAATCTTGGAACCACTTCCAACACACATCGTCACTTCATCCTCAACTAGTCTCTATTTATTCTGCAACTCATGTTTTGAGTTACTAATCTTAGCAACCGAACAAGTATCAAATACCCAGGGATTACTACGAGCACTAGTAAGGTACACATCAATAATATGTATATCAAATATACCTTTTTTCACTTTGCCATCCTTCTTATCCGCCAAATATTTGGGGCAGTTCCACTTCCAGTGACCATTTCCTTTGCAGTAGAAGCACTCAGTTTCAGGCTTAGGTCCAGCTTTGGGCTTCTTCACGGGAGTGACAACTTGCATGCCATTCTTCTTGAAGTTCCCTTTCTTTCCCTTTGCACTTTTCTTGAAACTAGTGGTCTTGTTTAATCATCAACACTTGATGCTCTTTCTTGATTTCTACCTTCGTTGATTTCAGCATAACGAAGATCTCAGGAATCGTTTTTGTCATCCCTTGCATACAATAGTTCATCACGAAGTTCCAGTAACTTGGTGATGGTGAACAGAGAACTCTGTCGGTCACTATCTTGTCTGCAAGATTAACTCCCACTTGATTCAAGTGATTGTAGTGCCCAGACATTCTGAGCACATGCTCACTAGTTGAGCAATTCTCCTCCATCTTTTAGGCAAAGTACTTGTCAGAGGTCTCATACCTCTTGACACGGGCATGAGTTTGAAATACCAATTTCAGCTCTTGGAACATCTCATATGCTCTGTGATGTTTCAAAAACGTTTTTGAAGTCCCGGTTCTAAGCCGTAAAGCATGGTGCACTAAACTATCAAGTAGTCATCATATTGAGCTAGCCAAAGGTTCATAATGTCTGCATCTGCTCTTGCAATAGGTCTGTCACCTAGCGATGCATCAAGGACATATTTTTTCTGTTCAACAATGAGGATACACTTCAGATCACAGACCTAGTCCGCATCATTGCTACTGTCATCTTTCAACTTAGATTTCTCTAGGAACATATAAAAACATAGGGAAGCTATAACGCGAGCTAGTGATCTACAACATAATTTGCAAAATACTATCAGGACTAAGTTCATGATAAATTAAATTCAATTAATCATATTACTTAATAACTCCCACTTTGATAGACATCCCTCTAGTCATCTAAATGATCACGTGATCCAAATCAACTAAACCATGTCCGATCATCACGTGAGATGGAGTAGTTTTCAATGGTGAACATCACTATGTTGACCATATCTACTATATGATTCACGCTCGACCTTTCGGTCTCCAGTGTTCCGAGGCCATATCTGCATATGCTAGGCTCCTCAAGTTTAACCCGAGTGTTCTGCGTGTGACAAAACTGGCTTGCACCCGTTGTATGTGAAGTAGAGCTTATCACACCCGATCATCACGTGGTGTCTCGGCACAAAGAACTGTTGCAACGGTGCATACTCAGGGAGAACACTTATACCTTGAAATTTTAGTAAGGGATCATCTTATAATGCTACCGCCAAACTAAGCAAAATAAGAATATAAAAGATAAACATCACATGATCAAAATATGTGACATGATATGGCCATCATCATCCTGTGCCTTTGATCTCCATCTCCAAAGTACCATCATGATCTCCATCATCACCAGCATGACACCATGATCTCCATCATCTTGATCTTTATCAACATGTCATCACATGGTCGTCTCGCCAACTATTGCTTTTGCAACTATTGCTATCGCATAGCGATAAAGTAAAGCAATTATATGGTGCTTGCATCTTATGCAATAAAGAGACAACCATAAGGCTCCTGTCAGTTGCCGATAACTTTAACAAAACATGATCATCTCATACAACACATCATGTCTTGACCATATCACATCACAACATGCCCTGCAAAAACAAGTTAGACGTCCTATACTTTGTTGTTGCAAGTTTTACGTGGCTGCTACGGGCTTCTAGCAAGAACCATTCTTACCAACGCGTCAAAACCACAAAGATTTTTCGTCAAGTGTGTTGTTTTAACCTTCAACAAGGACCGGACGTAGTCAAACTCGATTCTACTAAAATTGGAGAAACAGACACCCGCTAGCCACCTGTGTGCGAAGCACGTCGGTAGAACTAGTCTCATGAACGCGGTCATGTAATGTCGGTCCGGGCCGCTTCATCCAACAATACCGCCGAATCAAAGTAAGACATTGCTGGTAAGCAGTATGACTATTATCGCCCATAACTCTTTGTGTTCTACTCATGCATATAACATCTACGCATAGACCTGGCTCGGAAGCCACTGTTGGGGAACGCGGTAATTTCAAAAATTTCTTACGATCACGCATGATCTATCTAGGTGATGCATAGCAACGAGAGGGGAGAATGTGTCCACGTACCCTCGTAGACCGAAAGCGGAAGCGTTTCAATAACGCAGTTGATGTAGTCGAACTTCTTCGTGATCCAACCGATCAAGTACCGAATGTACGGCACCACCGAGTTCAGCACACGTTCATCTCGATTAAGTCCCTCTTCCTCTTGATCCAGTTGAGGACGAGGGTGAGTTCCGTCAGCACGACGGCGTGGCGATGATGATGATGATGTTACCGGCGCAAGGCTTCGCCTAAGCACTACGATGGTATGATCGAGGTGTGTAACTGTGGAGGGGGGCACCGCACACGGTTAAGAGAAATTTGTGTGTCTTTGGGGTGCCCTCTGCCCCTGTATATAAAGGAGGGAGGGAGAGAGGCCAGCCCCCTAGGGGGGCGCCACGTGTATGGAGTCCTACTAGGACTTCCAAATCCTAGTAGGAATCATTTCCCTTTTAGGAGTAGGAGAGAAGGAAGGAGAGAGGGAGTAGGAAAGGGCAAGGGGGTGCCGCCCCCTTCCCCTAGTCCAATTCGGACCCATGGGGGGGTGCGCGCCACCTCCCCTTGGCCTGCCTCCTCTATTTCCCGTATGGCCCAATAAGGCCCATTACTTCTCCCGGTGAATTCCCGTAACTCCCCGGTACTCCGAAAAATAACCGAATCACTCGGAACCTTTCCGATGTCCGAATATAGCCTTCCAATATATCGATATTTACGTCTCGACCATTTCGAGACTCCTCGTCATGTCCGTGATCTCATCCGGGACTCTAAACAAACTTCGGTCATCAAATCACATAACTCATAATACAAATCGTCATCGAACGTTAAGCGTGCAGACCCTACGGGTTCGAGAACTATGTAGACATGACCGAGACACATCACCGGTCAATAACCAATAGCAGAACATGGATGCTCATATTGGTTCCTACATATTCTATGAAGATCTTTATCGGTCAAACCGCATAACAACATACGTTGTTCCCTTTGTCATCGGTATGTTACTTGCACGAGATTCAATCGTGGGTATCATCATACCTAGTTCAATCTCGTTACCGGCAAGTCTCTTTACTCATTCTGTAATACTTCATCCTGCAACTAACTCATTAGTCACAATGCTTGCATGGCTTATAGTGATGAGTACTACCGAGAGGGCCCAGACATACCTCTCCGAAACACGGAGTGACAAATCCTAATCTCGATCTATGCCAACCCAACAAACACCTTCGGAGACACCTGTAGAGCACCTTTATAATCACCCGTTTACGTTCTGATGTTTAGTAGCACACAAAGTGTTCCTCCGGTATTCGGGAGTTGCATAATCTCATAGTCTGGGGAACATGTTTAAGTCATGAAGAGAGCAGTAGCAATGAAACTGTAACGATCATAATGCTAAGCTAATGGATGGGTCATGTCCATCACACCATTCTCCTAATGATGTGATCCCGTTCATCAATGACAACACATGTCTATGGTTAGGAAGCATAACCATCTTCGATTAACGAGCTAGTCAAGTAGAGGCATACTAGGGACACTATGTTTTGTCTATGTACTCACACATGTACTAAGTTTCCGGTAATACAATTCTAGCATGAATAATAAACATTTATCACGAAATAAGGAAATAAATAATAACTTTATTATTGCCACTAGGGCATATTTCCTTCACTAATAACATTGTCCAATATATCAATCTTTATGTCTCGACCATTTCGAGACTCCTCGTCACGTCCGAGATCTCATCCGGGACTCCGAACAAACTTCGGTCATCAAAAACACATAACTCATAATACATATCGTCATCAAACATTAAGCGTGCGGACCCTACGGGTTCGAGAACTATGTAGACATGACTGAGACACATCTCTGGTCAATAACCAATAGCGTAACCTGGATGCTCATCTTGGCTCCTACATATTCTACGAAGATCTTTATCGGTCAAGCTGCAGAACAACATACGTTGTTCCTTTTGTCATCGGTATGTTACTTGCCCGAGATTCGATCATCGGTATCATCACCTAGTTCAATCTCGTTACCGGAAAGTCTCTTTACTCGTTCCGTAATACTTCATCCCGCAACTAACTCATTAGTCACATTGCTTGCAAGGCTTATAGTGATGAGCATTACCGAGAGGGCCCAGAGATACCTCTCCGAAACACGGAGTGACAAATCCTAATCTCGATCTATGCCAACCCAACAAACACCTTCGGAGACACATGTAGAGTATCTTTATAATCACCCATTTACGTTGTGACGTTTGATAACACACAAGCTGTTCCTCCTGTATTCGTGAGTTGCATAATCTCATAGTCTAAGGAACATGTATAAGTCATGAAGAAAGCAGTAGCAATGAAACTATAACGATCATAATGCTAATCTAACAAATGGGTCATGTCCATCACATCATTCTCCTAATGATGTGATCCCATTCATCAAATGACAACACATGTCGATGGTTAGGAAACATAACCATCTTTGATTAACGAGCTAGTCTAGTGGAGGCATACTAGGGACACTATCTTTTGTCTATGTATTCAAACATGTACTAAGTTTCGGTTAATACAATTCTAGCATGAATAATAAACATTTATCATGAAATAAGGAAATAAATAATAACTTTATTATTGCCTCTAGGGCATATTTCCTTCAGTCTCCCACTTGCACTAGAGTCAATAATCTAGATTACAAAGTAATGATTCTAACACCCATGGAGTTTTGGTGCTGATCATGTTTTGCTCGTGGAAGAGGCTTAGTCAACGGGTCTACAACATTCAGATCCGTATGTATCTTGCAAATCTCTATGTCCCCTTACGACACTTGATGACAGATGGAATTGAAGCGTCTCTTGATGTGCTTGGTTCTCTTATGAAATCTGGATTCCTTTGCCAAGGCAATTGCACCAGTATTGTCACAAAAGATTTTCATTAGACCCGATGCACTAGGTATGACATCTAGATCGGATATGAACTACTTCATCCAGACTCCTTCATTTGCTGCTTTTGAAGCAGCAATGTACTCCGCTTCACATGTAGATCCCGCCACGACGCTCTGCTTGGAACTGCACCAACTGACAGCTCCTCCATTCAATAAAAATACGTATCCGGATTGCAACTTAGAGTCATCCTGTTGGTGTACAAAAGTATGGGCACTTCTGTACCCCTTACTAGTGCTCGGGCAGACGCAGCCAGAGGCAGCTGTGGCCACACTTACGGCAGGGCCTGGCGTGGCAGAGGAAGGCAAAGCCTGAAGACCACCAAGACAGATGCTCAAAGCACGAGGAGCAAGGGGCAAGCTGGACCACCCCCGGCAAGGGCCTTGCCGGGGCAACCTGCACAAACACCAGCAAGTCCATCACCCTTAGGGTTGAGAGCTTTGACACCATCGACAACGTTAAGACCAAGATCTAGAGAGCGCATGCTCGGTAGCATGCAAATCCTCATAAAGATTGACGGCCCACAGATCCACGTGGGACCAGAAGACAAGGACCCCCGGCAAGACCCTTGCCGGGGATGACTCCAAGGCCCCCGGCAAGCCTTGTCGGGGACGATCACTGGGCCGCTGCCAGACCCGTAGCCGGCAAGGTTTCGCCACCTCACCACCACTCCAGTGCGACGATGGGCAGGCCAGCTAAGCAGACGCCTGCATGGCAGCATGCAGATCTCCATGGAAAAGCTCACCATTGCACCAACGCAGCAACTGGTAGCCAGCGTGGCACTACTTGCCTTGTCAGCCTGGTCGGGTGTCAACGCGAGGAGGAGCGGCGAAGGATGATCTGGCCTCTGTTGCCGTCCCTAATAAAGCGAGAGGACACGTAGGCAACGCATTAAATGCGCTTGTCCTACGTTGATCGAGCGATAAGCTCATACAACTGTAGCTTGCCACCTCCTGTGTGCCACTGTGGAAACCCCTTTGCGTATAAAAGGAGGCCCGAGGCATACAGAGAGAGGATTCAGACTTTTGGACAAGGCACGCTCCGTAGCTAGTTCAAAATCTCAAGAACACACACATATAACCAGACAAGCAGGACTAGGGTATTACGCATCTTTGTGGCCCGAACCTGGATAAAAATCCCCTAGTGCTAACGACTTGACATGCTCTTCGTGCAACTAACCCCCGCCGAACATAGAAGGGATCCTTGTGACCCCATAGGTGATCGGTTTCCCCGACATCTTTGGCGCGCCAGGTAGGGGGATTTAGTTGTGAGAATCTGGTCTGTAGGTTAGTGCAGTAGTTTCTTCGTTGCCATGGCTCCGAAGAAGAAGACGACTGCAGCGATCGGCCCGTCCGGGGCCGCTCCGCCCGCACCTGCGTGGACAGGCGATATAGCGGGCACCAGTGGTGGAGGAGATCAAGATCGTCCACACCATCCGAATACAAGAAGCCAGGCAGCTGGCGTTCTCCGCAGCGGCGACGGTGGTCGGCGCGCTGCCGTGCCCAAGGATGGAGCCGTGCTACCTGCGGGTGGTGCAGGGTACTCCAAGGGCAGGAGGTCGACCTCACCAACGCACGCGCCGCAGTCCTCTCAGCTCGTGCGCGACGAACCACGCCATGATGTTGAAGACCCCGAGCGTCACCACGGTAAAAGCCCTTAGCATCATTCTCAAGACACGCGGGGCCGACATGCACGCCATGATGCTGGCGAAAAGAGCGCGCTGCCGCGGAATCATGATGGGACTCCTTCTAACATAGTTAGAAGTCCGAGTTCCTCCTATTCCTCGCGCTTGTCGCTACCACCCACGCGAGAAGAAGCGCTGTCGCGAGTGGAGCTGCTCCTCAACTTTCCTCCTGCCTTGGAGAAGCAAGAAGAGTGGAGGGCTGCCATCCAAAGCCTTATTGGCCATGCCAACGGGGATGGCCACCGGGGAGCAAGCCCCTCGCGACACCGGAATGACGAGCCGGCGCCTGTAGGTAGTGGAAGGGTGGAGGGCGCCGCGACCACGGTGCACTCCCCTCCACCACGATCGTCCCGTCGGGGTGACGTCCGGGACAACGTGTCCACAGCGTCATCAGACCCATGGACGCGCCGTGACCAACGTCAAGTTCTTCGAGAGCGCCTCAAGGAGGACACCCGGACTACTATCGAGCGGCGATAGGAGGAACGCCACCAGTCTGATAGGCGTGCTGGTCCTACTGCGTATGAGCCCACACCGGGGGACGCTGGTGACTTGACTTATGCAATAACCTGTCCAGCGCTCACCCATGAGTTGTGGCAGTTCCAGTGGCCCAACACCCGCGTGTTCAAACCGGAGGTCCCGGAGAAGTATGACGGCAAAACTCATCCGTCCAAGTTCCTGAGTGTTTACACCATTGTGATGCAAGCTGCCGGGGCACTCGCCAACTATTTCCCGTTGGCACTCAAACCCAACGTCAGGTCATGGTTGATGCATTTGCCGATAGACTCCATCTCCTCTTGGTCCGAACTGTGCCACGAGTTTGTTGGTGCCTTCACGGGCGGCCGCGTAGCTCCTGGGCAGGCAAGTGATTTGCATGTGATCCCTCAGAGGGACGATGAATCCTTGCGCAAGTACATATAGAGGTTCAGCCGTGTGCAGTACAACATCCCCGATGTTCATCTCGCCGTTGTCATCAGCGCGTTCCATCAGAACATGCGCAATAGAAAGGTGTGTGAAGAGTTGGCCATGAACAAGGTTGCAGATGTTGCCGAGCTGTACGTCCTGGCTGACAGATGCACCCGCACTGAGGAAGGAAGGAGGTACCCCGGTGAGGATGCCGATGCGGGAAGTGAGTCAGAAGATGAAGGCGTCGTCGCTCCGGCAAGGAAGGGCCGGCGACGCAATAGGAAGCGCAAGGGCAAGACCGTGCTTGCCGTCGAGGAATCCGGCGACCCCGACACCGCCAAGAAAGCCAAGGTTGACGACCCTGGCAAGAAGGTTGTCGAGTGCGACGCCTGCCGAGCCTTGGAGGCTGCCGGTAAGTCAGAGGGCTCTCACAAGCAGTACTGCAAGATCCACAGTACCAAGGGCCACGATCTCCAGAATTGCCGCCAAGTGGAGCTGTTGATGGAGAAGCAAAGGGCTGAGTACGAGAGACAAGACAAGGAGAAGGGTCAAGGTGGCGCTGAAGGGTCCGTCAAGAAGCACGGCAGCCAAGGAGGACGCAACAACAAGGAGAAGCAACAAGAGAGGCCTGCCCGAGGCCGCAACAAGATAGAGGAGGATGATGATCATGATGATGATGATGAATCCACCAAGCATGAGTTCCAGAAGGAGACATGTAGCGACTAGACCTCAGACGGTCAAGTCTCCGTGCAGCAGTGTCATCCCTGGATCAGTAATGCTGACACGCACAGTACTCGAAGGATTTATAACAGAGTAGCAATCACACATTTATTACATCAAATGTCTCAAAAGAGAACTTATTACAATAAATACGGCTTAAGGCCATCTAATAACGATAACAGCGGAAGGCTTGGAAGATAAGTGAGTCCATCAACTCCAACGGCATCACTGAGTGTAGAACCACGACCTAAAGCACCTTACTCATCGTCTGAAAAGTCTGCAACATGAATGTTGCAGCCCGAAAACGGGTCAGCACATGGAATATGCTGGCAATGTAACACATAGAGAGTAATGAACAAAGGTATGCTATACTACATGCATATATGGCTGGTGGAAAGCTCTATGGTTACAGTTTTGCGTAAAGCCAAATTTTTCCCTACTGCAAAGGAATAAATTTTATTTAACTATCATGATGGTTGTTAAACATTGAGAGTGTAGACACCCTCTCAATCCCAATTAAGCATCATCATTAAACCCAATAAATTAAATTAAAGTAACATGATGAGATTCACATGATAATCCAAGTACTAGATACTCAAAACGTCCATAAACGGGGACATGGCTAACCATGATTAGTTTATACACTCTGGAGAGGTTTGCGCACTTTTCCCCACAAGACTTGATCTCCTCCGTTGAATTTCTCACACTACATGGTGTTTGAGAAACGGATGACTGAGACATAGTCTTTCAGAAGCGCTAGCACCTTACGATCGGGTAGACAGTTACACCTACTTTCCCCTACATCTGCTAGTCTACCACTGTAAGAGTTTGCACGACTTAATCAACTATGCTAGAGCCCATAGTAGCTTGTGGCTGCACACGGAAGTTTCTAGCATGAACAATCTCATGATCCCTTTGAGCCTGGGTGGCGGTCCATAAAGAAAAACAGGCAATCGCTGGAATACCCAGGTGCCTCAATCCACCCAGATGTGTGTTTAAGTTGCCACCTTAAGTAAACCAATAAATAACAATCTTACATCTGTCATGGATACACTCACCCAATCCACGTCTACTAGCATAGCAAGGCATAATAAGCAAACGTACAAGTAACTCCCAAGGGTTTGATAATAAAACAGGTAATAGGTACTACCTCATCTACTTCCCAAAACCCACATATTAATCAGATCCTAATCATGCAATTGTTTGAGGGTTGATCTAATGCAATAAAACTGGGTAGTAAAGAGGTATGATCAAAGTGTTACTTGCCTTGCTGATGATCCGCAAAACCTAGCGATTCGAAGTAGCAAGCGGCGCACTCCGGGTACTCTATCGCAAACAAACAAGCATACAATAAGTACTCCTCTAATGCACGGGTAAAACTCGAATAAGAGATCTAACCAGAAAGTTCAACTTAAGAACTCTGGTTTGCAAAAAGAATCAAATCAAACGAAGCAACGAAAGCCAAACGGCGAAAGAAACAAGCTTCGTTTACTAATCTGGACCTAAGTCAAATTTTACAGAAGCAAAAACTTGTTTGAGTTGGTTAAACGGAAAGAGGGTTTCGAGACGAAGCTCTAGGCACTTGAATCGCCCAGATTCCGATAAACGAGCAAAAGGTTATACTAGAACGAAAATCGGATCAGAAATCGCGATCTGGAATAATCGCGGAAAATCTGAGAAAAAAAACTGATGAACGGATTAACGAACGGGCATTCGTTAACTGAAACTAAACGGTGAACTCGTCCGTTAAAACGAACGAACGAGCGAACGCTCGCTAAATAAATAAACCGGAAGAAAAATAAAATAAACCAATCTAAAAAATAAACCAAGGGTTTCTTAAAAACCAAATCGGTTTTCTAAAAAAAACGGCGGCAGCGAACGGCGGCTACCTCGTCGGTTCCGGCGGGGCTCGGGCTCCGGCGGGCCGGCGTGGGTGCGGGGTGGCGGTGACGGACGTCGGCGGCGGCGGGGATCCCGGCGGCGGCGGCTTGGGCGGCGGGGCGGGTTCCGCAGCGGCAGCTACGGGTTCGGCGGCGGCGGCTGGGACGGGGTGAGGCGGCGGGGTGGGGCGGTATTTAAGGAGGGGGTGGCTTGTAGGAGGGGGCAAGGCGGCGGCGGAGGAGTCCGGCTCGGACTCTGTCCGAGTCGGCAGCGGCGGTCTCCTGGAGGGAGACGGCGGCGCGGCGAGGCGGGCCGGCTCGGCTGGGCCTCGGCCCAGTCGGGCGCGCGCGAGTTTTTTTTTTAACAATTCCGCCGAACTAAGAAAAATCCTAGAAAATAAAATAAAATTCTAAAAATGCCAAAATAAATTTTCATCATCTAAATAAAATATTTAGAACAAGATGAACATTTTCTTGGCCCTAAAATGCAGTTTTGAAAAACGTGCAATTTTCCTAAATTCAAATAATATAGCCAAAACTCCGAAATAAAATCTTATTTGACTTTTTTATTAAATCCTCAATATTTCTTTATTTTGTTAAAGTCATTTTATTCCCTCTCTCAGATTTTTATAAGAGAAATAATTGAAGATAAAATAAATAAAATCAAAACGATCCTATTTTCAAAATTTGAGAAAACTCAAATATGAAATAACGAAAATGCCAACTCTCTCCGAGGGTCCTCGAGTTGCGCAGAATTTTCTGGATCAGGCCAAATGATGATCTAGTGTATAACATTCCAACTTGAAAATTTGGGATGTTACAAGACATAAGTCATGTGTGTTGACGGAGGTGCCTCGTTACATTCTTCCCACCACCAACTGAAACAGTGGGCGTGTGAGATTAATGCAACGGAACCAATGGTCGACGCCCAGAAGCCGTTGAGGTGGTCCCACACGCCTATAGTTTTTGACGCCGAGGATCACCCTGATCGCACCACCGTGGTCGGGTGTTTACCGTTTTTGGTATCCCCAACAATACGCAACCTCAAGATGACGAAGATGTTAGTTGACGGTGGGGTCGGCCTTAACCTGATCTCGCCCAACATGATCAAGAGGCTGCAGATCCCCGATGAAGATCTCGAGGAGACGGGCACGTTCCAAGGGATCAATCCGGGGAGGAGGCAGCCCAAGGGAAAGGTCACGCTGCCAGTGACGTTCGGTTGCGACCTCAACTATAGGACGGAGAGGATCATTTTTTATGTTGCCGAGATCCCGTTGCCATATAACGGGATCCTTGGCCGCCCAGCACTGGCCAAGTTCATGGCAGCATCGCACTACGCATATAACAAGCTGAAGATGCCTGGCCCAATGAGCATCATCACCGTCAGATGTGATAAGAAGGATGCACTCATCTGCGCCGATCAGCTCTATCGGGAGGCGGTTGCAGCGTCTGCCGCCAAGGCACCTGCTCCCGCCGTCAAGAGGAAGACTAGCAAGGCCTCGGCCGCCGGCAAGACTCCTGGCTCCGGCAAGGGCTCCTGTACTCACTCTGGCAAACGCACCTCTTTGGAGTGTTGTGTTCCCATTGAGGACATACCGGAGAGCTCTGCCGGCAAGAGCAAGAAGTCCAAGGCGGCCCCACCGGAAACCAAGAAGGTGTCCGTCAAGGAGGATGGCATGGGCGGAGCTTTCGTCATAAGCTCCACCCTTGACAACAAATAGGAAAGCGTGCTCGTCGCCTTCCTGCGGGTGAATGTCAACGTGTTTGCATGGCAAGCATCCGACATCCCCGGCGTTCCCAGGGAGGTGATTGAGCACCATCCTTTTGTGTGCCCCCATGCATGGCCCATCAAGCAGAAGGTCAGAAAGCAAGCTTTGGAGCGACAAGAGTTTATCGTCAAGGAGATTAGGAAGTTGGAGGCGGCAGGTTTGGTCAAGGGAGTTCTCCACCCGACGTGGTTGGCCAATCCGGTAGTGGTACATAAGGCAAATGGGAAGTGGAGGCTATGTATCGACTATACTGATATCAATAAAGCATGTCCAAAGGATCCTTTCCCATTGCCACGTATCGACCAGATAGTGGACTCCACTGCTGGGTGCGACTTGTTGTCGTTCCTTGATGCCTACTCAGGATATCATCAGATTTTCATGACGAAGGAAGACGAAGAGAAGACCGCGTTCATCACCCCATGTGGTGCGTACTGTTTTGTACGGATGCCTTTCGGGTTGAAAAGCGCTGGTTCAATGTTCGCTCGAGCAGTCCAAATTGGTTTTGAGCCCGAGCTCCATATAAATATGGAAGCTTACATGGATGGTATAGTGGTCAAAACCAAGGACAGGGCCACGCTCGTGCAGGACCTGGAAGAAACTTTTGCAAACATGCGCAGGATCAACCTCAAGCTCAACCCAGACAAGTGTGTGTTCAGCGTTCCGTCCAGCAAGCTTCTTGGGTTCTTTGTGTCTCAACGTGGAATCGAAGCAAATCCGGACAAAATCAAAGCACTTGAGCAGATTAAGGCGCCAAGACGGGTCAAAGATGTCCGAAGGCTTGCCGGCTGCATTGCCGCCCTGAGTAGGTTCATCTCTAAATCTGCTGAGTGTGCCCTTTCAAGATTATGAAAAGGGCAGGTCCAATGAAATGGACCCCGAAGGCAGAGGCAGCACTACAAGATTTGAAGAGATACCTCTCCTCTATGCCAATACTGGTCGCGCCCAAGCCACAAGAGCCATTGCTGCTATACCTAGCGGCAACAAATCAAGTGGTTAGTGTTGCGCTAGTGGCATAGAGAGAAGTTGAGGAGGAGGCAACGGCAGCGGCAAGGCCCTTAGGTGTAGAGCTGGGTCCGGCAGGACCTGAGCCCGGCAGGGAGGGGCCCCCGGCAGGATCCGATCCGGGCAAGGAAATGTCTGTGCAAGCAAGCGAGGTGAAACAGAAGAAAAAGGTGGTGCAGCACCCAGTCTACTTTGTCAGCTCTCTCTTGCAGGGGGCTAGGTCGAGGTATTTCGGCATGCAGAAATTACTTTCGGCCTTCTTATGGCCTCGAGGAAGCTACGCCACTATTTTCAAGCACACGAGATCACCGTCATCAATCGCCTCCCGTTGCAACGAATTTTGTACAATCCAGATGCAACGGGGAGGATTGTGGAGTGGGCAGTGGAGTTCTCAAGCTTTGGGCTCAGATTTGAAAGTACTTCGACGATCAAGAGCAGAGCCTTGGCAGAATTCATAGCAGAATGGACATCCACGCCCGACGAAGAAGTTCAAGGAACCACCCTTCCCAGCGAAGAGGCAAGTAGTCATTGGATTATGTACTTTGATGGAGCTTTCTCGTTACAAGGTGCTGGTGCCGGCGTGCTGCTTGTCGCCCCCACCAGAGAAGGCCTCAAGTACGTGATCCAGATGCACTTTCCTTGGGAGAGGTCGACGAACAACACCGCAGAATATGAGGGGCTGCTTGCTGGTCTCAGGATCGCAGCAGACCTCGGGATCAGGAAGCTTATCATCAGGGTAGATTCACAACTAGTTGTCGGGCAAGTTAACAAGGATTATCAAAGCCCGCTGATGGAGGCTTGCGAGGATGAAGTGAGGAAGTTGGAAGAACAGCATCGCCGATGACCTGTCAAAGCGCGCCGCCCTCAAGCTACTTGTGGAACAAGGTACCTTTGTGCTTCAATTGACTCAGCCATCCATAGAACCATCAGTAGGATGGAACAAGCGAAGAAAGGCGGGGCCCGGAAAGTACTTTCCCGCAGAGCTCCCAGGAGCCGCCGGCAAAGATGTTGTCGGGTACCCCAAGCTTGCCGAGGAACAGCGGCCTCCGGCAGGGCCCTAGGCCCTTGTCGTCGAGGCGGCTGCCCCCGCAGCAGAAAACATGCCTTTGGTCCTTGCCGTCGAGCCCCAGGCTCCAGCATGGGCACAGCATACAGTCTGTTTCCTGCAAACAGGGGAGCTCCCTGAGGAGCAGGAAGAAGCAGAGAAAGTAGCCCCTCGGTCTAGCATGTACCAGTTTGTGGATGATGTCCTTTACAGAAGAAGGCCAAACAGTGTGAAATTGAAGTGTATCCCTCGGGAGGACGGACTGGAGCTGTTGGCAGAGATACACTGAGGCATATGTGGCTCCCACATAGGGTCAAGAGCCCTTGCCGGCAAAGCATTCCGGCAAGGTTTTTTCTAGCCCACTGCCCTCCAGGATGCGATAGCATTAGTAACCAAGTGTGAAGTGTGCCAGTTTCATTCAAAGAAGCTTCATCAACCAGCTCAAGCCCTTCAAACAATCCCTCTCTCCTGGCCATTTTCAGTCTGGGGGCTCGACATACTGGGCCCCTTTCCCCATGCTGTTGAGGGCTTTGAGTACTTCTACGTCGCGATTGACAAGTTCACAAAGTGGCTGGGAGTGGAGCCATTGAGGAAAGTGACAGTGCAGTCGGCCGTCAAGTTTTTCAAGGGACTCGTTTGCCGTTTTGGTGTGCCAAACAGAGTCATCACCGACAACGGCACATAGTTCACGAGCCGCACCTTCATGTAGTATATCCAATACCTTGGCAGCAAAGTTTGCTTTGCCTTTGTTGCTCACCCAAGGAGCAATGGTTAGGCGGAAAGGGCAAATGCTGAAGTGTTGCGAGGCCTCAAAACAAGAACTTTCGACAGGTTTCGCAAGTGTGGAAGGCGCTGGATTGATGAGTTTCCAACGGTTCTTTGGCCAATCAGAACGACACCAAATCGAGCTACTGGCCAGACACCCTTTGCCCTGGTATACAGGGCAGAAACAGTTCTCCCCACGGAGCTCATATAGGGTCACCTCGAGTGCTCACTTATAATGAGCTTGAGCAAGAGCAGTTGCACCAAGATGATGCGACGCTCCTTGAGGAAGATCGTCTTCGAGCTGTTGTGCGAGCCGCTCGCTACCAGCAAGCCTTGCGCCGCTATCATAGCCGCAAGGTTCACGCCCGAAGCCTTGAGGAAGGCGACCTTGTTCTTCGGCGCGTTCAGTCTGCCAAGAATTCAAACAAGTTGACGCCAAAGTGGGAAGGCCCCTATCAGGTAATTCGAGTCACCAGGACCGGTGCAGTCCACCTGGAGACTGAAGATAGCATTCCAGTGAGCAACTACTGGAATATTGAACATCTTCACAAATTTTACCCATAGGGCATTGTTGCCGGGATCTCCGGCAACCCCCTTTTGTACTAGCCTTGCCAGCAAGGCATGTAACCCTATGTACAAAGCCAAGCGCAGATCCTGCGCGCAGGCAGATACTTTTTAGCTTGACAATTTCCTGCTGGTTTCCATGTTTATATATATGTATGCATGCATACTTGCCCAGGATATTGTGCTACCTCAGATTCTAACAGGTGTTGGGAAATCGCCGAGGCTTTGTGCTCCCGTCCTCTCCTCCTTCCTGCCGCAGTAACAATGCCCCAGCAAGAAATCAAGAAGACTACTTGGCACAGCGTCTCCACCGACAACGTAACCAGATAAAGTTCCTCCCTTGCCCATTCATGTTCGTAACTTGTGACTTGCGCATTAGAAAACCTCGCCACTCTGTTTAAACTTGGGTGCTCCCATCCCTGACTCGAACGCTGCTTCAGTCGGGGTAGTTGCAGTAACCTTGGGTAAAAAAAGAGTTTAGCAGGGGGCTGGACCCTGCGCTTGTAACCCGGCAGATGTGATTCTCCGGCAGGCACAGGGACGCCGGCAAGGTAGCTTGTCAGAGAGACTCATTTATTTTCATTAAAGGGGCATTTTTCCTCTACACGAGCGCACACGTGCATGAGTTCCCGGCAACAGCTTATCTTTTTCATTGATATGCTAATGCAAGTACAGCTATTCCAGAACATAAGCATGGTCTTGGTCGATTACATTCCCTACAAATTAAGATTTGGCAAGTTCCTACAAATTGAGAAAAAAGATAAGTGCCCCATAATCCCCATTCTTGCCCTATTCCTCCCCAGGTATGGCAGGCCGCGCAAGGTGTTGGGCATGGGGAACTGGGCGATGGAGAGCTTGATGAGGAAGCCCGCCAACCACCATCGACAGGGACGGCAGGACAAGGCCCCCGGCAAGGCGTGTTGCCGGGGGAGGGGCGGGCCAGATGATGGTGCGGCCACTAGCGGTCAACCAAAGTCGGAGTCATCGTCCTCCCGCCCGCTGCCATCGTCGTCGCTGGCGCTGTCCTCCTCGCCGTTGTCGCTCGAGGAGGATCTTCCGTCGTCGGTGGAGCTTTCCATGCAGCACCCTAAGCGGATTCCTGAGCTCCCGAATACCTTGACGGAGAGTAGGACGCTCTCCATTAACTTAAAATGGAGAACGTGCCCCTCTGACAAGCTGTGGGCATGTGCAAAGGTTTTCCACCCCTGACGAAGATACATGATGTGAGGGCGGGGGAAGTCGATGTCAACCCACATGCTGCAGTTCCCGCAATCCTGCATGTGAAGCCTCAAGGCCTGTGGGGCCTCTTGCTCCATCACCCGGGCGAACGGAGTCGGAAGCCGGAGGCGACTGCACACGGGCTTATACAGCCTGATGAAGAATTCGTAGGGTTTGTACCCAATGTGTCCGCCCATTGGAGGAGGGGCCGCCGGCAGGAGCGCAACGGGTGCGCTGCCCCGTCCGCCTCCTCCCCGAGCGCAGCGACGACCTCGGCCCCGTCCCCTTACTTTCCCCCTCGCGGCGGGCTCTGCCGTCAGAGGCTCCTGGGGAGGAGGGACGTGTTGTCGAGCAGAAGCCCTCGTCGCCACCGTCGAGGCACTAGCGCGCCCTTTCACCATGGCGAATGGGAAGAAGATGGTAAGCAAGAGAGAGCGAAGGGGGCGAGTGCAGAGAAGCATTGTCCCTCTCCCTTTTTATGAAAGAGCAGGACCGGGGCCAGGCCACCCAGCCCAAAGGGCGGCCGCCCCGCACGGCCAATGCGGCCTTCGGAAGCATGGGGAACCGGAGCCGACCCGCTCCCCCCAATCAACAAACGCCCAGGTTTCCGCCTCGGCGTTAATGCCCACATCCTCCGCATCCACCACCTGCCCTTCCCAAGGCATGAGGGATACGTGGCGAAGCGGAAGGAGGCGTGAGGACAGGTGGGGCAATTGTTCTCTACCCCGTGATCATGGAATGCTGCGCCATGCAAGTTGCGACCTGAGTCCACTTAGTAAATGAGTAGCGCCCCTGCGGATTCCTTCCCTTTTCAATAAGGGAAGCACGGGCCGCCTCTTTGCTATCGACTGCGAGATGACGCAAGCATGCTGAGGCCATCCCACGCACGACCCCCATGTCATGCACGACCCATCCGGATTAGTGTCAAAGCTTGCATCGACATAACCATTTATGACGAGCTCTTTGTCACCTCCATAAACGAGAAACATATCCTTAGTCCTTTTCAGGTATTTCAGGATGTTCTTGACCGCTATCCAGTGCTCCACTCCGGGATTACTTTGGTACCTCCCTGCTATGCTTATAGCAAGGCACACATCAAGTCTAGCACACAGCATTGCATACATGATAGAACCTATGGCTAAAGCATAGGGAATGACTTTCATTTTCTCTCTATCTTCTGTAGTGGTCGGGCTTTGAGTCTAACTCAACTTCACACCTTGTAACACAGGAAAGAACTCTTTCTTTGACTGATCCATTTTGAACTTCTTCAAAACTTTATCAAGGTATGTGCTTTGTGAAAGTCCAATTAAGCGTCTTGATCTATCTCTATAGATCTTGATGCCCAATATGTAAGCAGCTTCACCGAGGTCTTTCATTGAAAAACTCTTATTCAAGTATCCCTTTATGCTATCCAGAAATTCTATATCATTTCCAATCAACAATATGCCATCCACATATAATATTAGAAATGCTATAGAGATCCCACTCACTTTCTTGTAAATATAGGCTTCTCCAAAAGTCTGTCTAAAACCATATGCTTTGATCATACTATCAAAGCGTTTATTCCAACTCTGGGAGGCTTGCACCAGTCCATAAATGGATCGCTGGAGCTTGCACACTTTGTTAGCACCCTTTGGATCGACAAAACCTTCTGGCTGCATCATATACAACTCTTCTTCCAGAAATCCATTCAGGAATGCAGTTTTGACATCCATCTGCCAAATTTCATAATCATAAAATGCGGCAATTGCTAACATGATTCGAACAGACTTAAGCATCGCTACGGGTGAGAAATTCTCATCGTAGTCAACTCCTCGAACTTGTCGAAAACCTTTCGCAACAAATCGAGCTTTGTAGACAGTAACATTACAGTCAGCGTCAGTCTTCTTCTTGAAGATCCATTTACTTTCTATGGCTTGCCGATCATCGGGCAAATCCACCAAAGTCCACACTTTGTTCTCATACATGGATCTCGTCTCAGATTTCATGGCCTCAAGCCATTTCGTGGAATCTAGGCTCATCATCGCTTCCTCATAGTTCGTAGGTTCACCATGGTCCAGTAACATGACTTCCATAATAGGATTACCGTACCACTCTGGTGCGGATCTCACTCTGGAAGACCTACAAGGTTCGGTAGTAACTTGATCTGAAGTTTCATGATCATCATCATTAGCTTCCTCATTAATTGGTGTAGGAATCACTGGAACTGATTTTTGTGATGAACTACTTTCCAATAAGGGAGAAGGTACAATTACCTCATCAAGTTCTACTTTCCTCCCACTCACTTCTTTCGAGAGAAACTCCTTCTATAGAAAGGATCCATTCTTAGCAACAAAGATTTTGCCTTCGGATCTATGATAGAAGGTGTACCCAACAGTTTCCTTTGGGTATCCTATGAAGACGCACTTCTCCGATTTGGGTTCGAGCTTATCAGGTTGAAGCCTTTTCACATAAGCATCGCAGCCCCAAACTTTAAGAAACAACAACTTCGATTTCTTGCCAAACCACAGTTCATAAGGCGGCGTCTCAATGGATTTTGATGGTGCCCTATTTAAAGTGAATGCAGTCATCTCTAAAGCATAACCCTAAAACGATAGTGGTAAATCAGTAAGAGACATCATAGATTGCACCATATCCAATAAAGTACGGCTACGATGTTCGGACACACCATTTCGCTGTGGTGTTCCAGGTGGCGTAAGTTGTGAAACTATTTCATATTGTTTCAAATGAAGACCAAACTCATAACTCACCACAACGATCAGATCGTAGAAACTTTATTTTCTTCTTACGATGATTTTCCACTTCACTCTGAAATTCTTCGAACTTTTCAAATGTTTCAGACTTATGCTTCATTAAGTAGATATACCCATATCTGCTCAAATCATTTGTGAAGGTAAGAAAATAACAATACCCGCCATGAGCCTCAACACTCATTGGACCGCATACGTCAGTATGTATTATTTCCAATAAGTCAGTAGCTCGTTCCATTGTTCCAGAGAATGGAGTTTTAGTCATCTTGCCCATGAGGAACGGTTCGCAAGCACCAAGTGATTCATAATCAAGTGATTCCAGAAGTCCATCAACATGGAGTTTCTTCATGCGCTTTACACCGATATGACCCAAACAGCAGTGTCACAAATAAGTTGCACTATCATTATCAACTTTGCATCTTTTAGCTTCAATATTATGAACATGTGTATCATCACGATCGAGATTCAACAAAAACAGACCACTCAGCAAGGGTGCATGACCATAAACGATATCACTCATATAAATAGAACAATCATTATTCTCTGATTTAAGTGAATAACCGTCTTGCATCAAACAAGATCCAGATATAATGATCGTGCTTAACGTTGGCACCAAATAACAATTATTCAGGTCTAAAACTAATCCTGAAGGTAGATGTAGGGGTAGCGTGCCGACGGCGATCACATCGACCTTGGAACCATTTCCCACGCACATCATCACCTCGTCTTTAGCCAATCTTCGTTTAATCCATAGCCCCTGTTTCGAGTTGCAAATATGAGCAACAGAACCAGTATCAAATACCCAGGCGCTACTACGAGCATTAGAAAGGTACACATCAATAGCATGTATATCAAATATACCTTTCACTTTGCCATCCTTCTTATCCGCCAAATATTTGGGGCAGTTCCGCTTCCAGTGACCAGTCCCTTTGAAGTAGAAGCACTCAGTTTCAGGCTTAGGTCCGGACTTGGGTTTCTTCTCCAGAGCAGCAACTTTCTTACTGTTCTTCTTGAAGTTCCCCTTCTTCCCTTTGCCCTTTTTCTTGAAACTAGTGGTCTTGTTCACCATCAACACTTGATGCTCCTTTTTAATTTCTACCTCTGCAGCCTTTAGCATTGCGAAGAGCTCGGGAATAATTTTGTTCATCCCTTGCATATTATAGTTCATCACGAAGCCTTTATAGCTTGGTGGCAGTGATTGAAGAACTCTGTCAATGACACTATCATCAAGAAGATTAACTCCCAGCTGAGTCAAGTGGTTATGGTACCCAGACATTCAGAGTATGTGTTCACTGACAAAACTATTCTCCTCCATTTTGCAGTTGTAGAACTTGTTGGAGACTTCATATCTCTCAACTTGGGCATTTGCTTAAAATATTAACTTCAACTCTTTGAACATCTCATATGCTCCATGACGTTCAAAGCGTCTTTCAAGTCCCGATTCTAAGCCGTAGAGCATGGCACACTGAACTGTCAAGTAGTCATCAACATGCGTCTGCTAGGCATTCACAATGTCTGTAGTTGCTGGCGTGGGTGGTACACCTAATGGTGCTTCCAGGACGTAATTCTTCTGTGCAGCAATGAGGATAATCCTGAAGTTACGGACCCAGTCCGTGTAATTGCTGCCATCATCTTTCAACTTAGCTTTCTCTAGGAACGCATTAAAATTCAAAGGAACGGTAGCACGTAACATAGACATGCAAAATAACTGTCAGGACTAAGTTCATGATAAATTAAAGTTCAATTAATCATATTACTTAAGAACTCTCACTTAGATAGACATCCCTCTAGTCATCTAAATGATCACGTGATCCAAATCAACTAAACCATGTCCGATCATCACGTGAGATGGAGTAGTTTTCAATGGTGAACATCACTATGTTGATCATATCTACTATATGATTCATGTTCGACCTTTTGGTCTCAGTGTTCCGAGGCCATATCTGCATATGCTAGGCTCGTCAAGGTTAACCCGAGTATTCTGTGTGTGCAAAACTGGCTTGCACCCGTTGTATGTGAACGTAGATCTTGTCACACCCGATCATCACGTGGTGTTCGTCACGACGAACTGTAGCAACGATGCATACTCAGGGAGAACACTTGTACCTTGAAATTTAGTAAGGGATCATCTTATAATGCTATCGCCGTACTAAGCAAAATAAGATGCATAAAAGATAAACATCACATGCAATCAAAATATGTGACATGGTATGGGCATCATCATCTTGTGCTCATGATCTCAATCACCGAAGCATCGTCATGATCTCCATCGTCACCGGCGCGACACCTTGATCTACATCGTAGCATCATTGTCATCTCGCCAACTATTGTTACTATGACTATCGCTACCGCTTAGTGATAAAGTAAAACAATTACATGGCGATTGCATTGCATACAATAAAGAGACAACCATATGGCTCCTGCCAGTTGCCGATAACTTTGTTACAAAACATGATCATCTCATACAACAATTTATATCACATCATGCCTTGACCATATCACATTACAGCAAGCCGTGCAAAAACAAGTTAGATGTCCTCTACTTTGTTGTTGCAAGTTTTACGGTGCTGCTACGAGCTTCTAGCAAGAACCGTTCTTACCTACACATCAAAACCACAACGATTTTTCATCAAGTGTGTTGTTTTAACCTTCAACAAGGACCAGCTGTAGTCAAACTCGATTCAACTAAAGTTGGAGAAACAGACACCCGCCAGCCACCTATGTGCAAAACCACGTCGGTAGAACCAGTCTCATGAACGCGGTCATGTAATGTCGGTCCGGGCTGCTTCATCCAACAATACCACCGAATCAAAGTAAGACGTTTGTGGTAAGCAGTATGACTATTATCGCCCACAACTCTTTGTGTTCTACCCGTGCATATTTCATCTACGCATAGACCTGGCTCGGATGCCACTATTGGGAATGCGGTATTTCAAAAAAAAACCTACGATCACGCAAGATCTATCTAGGTGATGCATAGCAACGAGAGGGGAGAGTGTGTCCACGTACCCTCGTAGACCGAAAGCGGAAGCGTTACAATAACGTGATTGATGTAGTTGAACTTCTTCGTGATCCAACCGATCAAGTACCGAACGTACGGCACCTCCGCGTTCAACACACGTTCAGCTCGATGGCATCCCTCGTGCTCTTGATCCAGTTGAGGACGAAGGTGAGTTCTGTCAGCACGACGGCGTGGTGACGGTGATGATGATGCTACCGATGCAGGGCTTCGCCTAAGCACTACGATGGTATGATCGAGGTGTGTAACTGTGGAGGGGGGCACTGCACACGGTTAAGAGAAACTTGTGTGTTCTAGGGTGCCACCCTACCCCTGTATATAAAGGAGCAAGGGGGAGGCCGGTCGGCCCTAGGGGCGCGCCCAAGGAGAGGGGGTCCTACTAGGACCTACTAGGACTACTAGTCCTAGTAGGATTCTATCACAAGGAAGAGAGGGGGGAAGGAAGGAAAGGGAGAGGGGGTAGGAAAGGGGGGCGCCACCCCCTTCCCCTAGTCCAATTCGGACCCAAGGGGGGGCGCGGACAGCCCTCCTGCGGCCCTCCTCTCTCTCCACTAAGGACCAATGTGGCCCATTAGTTCCCCCGGGGGGTTCCGGTAACCCCTCCGGCACTCCGATTTTACCCGAAACTTCCCGGAACACTTCTGGTGTCCGAATAACATGGTCCAATATATAAATCTTTATGTTTCGACCATTTCGAGACTCCTCTTCACGTCCGTGATCTCATCCGGGACTCTGAACAAACTCCGGTCATCAAAAACACATAACTCATAATACATATCGTCATCGAACGTTAAGCGTGCGGACCCTACGGGTTCGAGAACTATGTAGACATGACCGAGACACATCTCCGGTCAATAACCAATAGCGGAACCTGGATGCTCATACTGGCTCCTACATATTCTACGAAGATCTTTATCGGTCAAACCGCATAACAACATACGTTGTTTCCTTTGTCATCGGTATGTTACTTTCCCGAGATTCGATCGTCGGTATCATCATACCTAGTTCAATCTCGTTGCCGGCAAGTCTCTTTACTCGTTTTGTAATGCTTCATCCCGCAACTAACTCATTAGTCACAATGCTTGCAAGGCTTATAGTGATGAGTATTACCGAGAGGGCCCGGAGATACCTCTCCGAAACATGGAGTGACAAATCCTAATCTCAATCTATGCCAACCCAACAAACACCTTCGGAGACACCTGTAGAGCACCTTTATAATCACACATTTACGTTGTGACGTTTGGTAGCACACAAAGTGTTCCTCCGGTATTCAGGAGTTGCATAATCTCATAGTCTGAGGAACATGTATAAGTCATGAAGAGAGCAGTAGCAATGAAACTATAACGATCATAATGCTAAGCTAACGGATGGGTCATGTCCATAACAGCATTCTCCTAATGATGTGATCCCGTTCATCAAATGACAACCCATGTCTATGGTTAGGAAACATAACCATCTTTGATTAACGAGCTAGTCTAGTAGAGGCATACTAGGGACACTATGTTTTGTCTATGTATTCACACATGTACTAAGTTTTCGGTTAATACAATTCTAGCATGAATAATAAACATTTATCATGAAATAAGGAAATAAATAATAACTTTATTATTGCCTCTAAGGCATATTTCCTTCATGCTCCTGCATGGCCGGCGTCTCTTCGTGCCGGATCACGGCGACCTCCGCCACCAGGCCATGCTGCTGGTTCACTCAGCCGGCCACGAGGGTGTGCAGAAGACCCTCCATCGTCTTTGAGTAGATTTCTACATACCTGGCGACCGTTCGCTGGTACTGGACTGGGTGCGGTCTTGCGTGATGTGCCAGCGCAACAAGACTGACATACAGCAGCCGGCAGAACTGCTACAGCCCCTTGAGGTACCCTCTCACGTCTGGGCCGACATCTCCATGGACTTCATTGAGGGTCTCCCCAAGGTGGGCGGAAAGTCCGTCATCCTTACGGTGGTCGAATGCTTCTCCAAGTATGCGCACTTCATCGCGCTCGGCCATCCCTACACCGCCACCTCGGTCGCGCGTGCCTTCTTTGATGACATCGTCCGCCTCCACGGGTTTCCCTCCTCGATCGTCAGTGACCGTGATCCGGTGTTCATTGGCCATGTCTGGCGCGATCTTTTTTGGATGGCGGCCGTGAAACTGCGCCTGAGTACGGCATTCCACCCCCAGACAGACAGCCAATCCGAGGCGGTCAACAAGGTGATTGCTATGCACTTACGATGTGTTACAGGTGATCGTCCACGTGCTTGGGTGGACTGGCTTGCTTGGGCGGAGTACTGCTACAACACCTCCTATCACTCGCCCTGTGTGCCACACCCTTCGAGGTGGTCTACGACCGCCCTCCACCACCCATCCTGCTGTTTCAACCCGGGACGGCCCGGACGGAGGCGGCAGGCGACCTTCTCCGCAGCAGGGATGAGATCCTTGCCGAGGTGCGCCAACGGCTTCTCCAGGCCCATCAGTTGTCCAAGAAATACTATGACGCCCACCACCACGAGGCGGAGTTTGCGGTAGGTGACTTGGTGTGGCTACGGCTCCTTCACCGCGCCACGCAATCACTAGACCCGCTACGCAGGACCGTTTCTGGTGTTGGAACACAATCGGCAATGTCGCCTACCGACTTCAGCTTCTGTCTGGCGCCCGCATCCACAACGTCTTCCATGTGGGCTTGTTGAGCCCTTCCGCGGCGATCCGTCGGCGGCCGCGCTGGCTCTCCCTCCAACCTCTGATGGACGTCTCCTTCCGGGTCCGGAGAAGGTGTTGAAGGCCGAGCAGAGCCGCGGTGTTTGGCGTTTGTTGATCAAGTCGCAAGGCCTTCCGGAGGAGGATGCCACTTGGGAGCAGCTCGAGGAGTTCCACCGGCACTTTCTAGACTTCCAGCTCGAGGAGGAGCTGTTTGCGCAGGCGGGAAGAGATGTTATGACCGGCGTTCGTTATAGCCGGAGGAGGCCCAATAGCGCGGCCAGTTAGGGGCTTGGCCCAACTTATCGTTATTTTTATTAGCACATAGGAGGATTATATGAACACTTGTAAGGACTCGTTTTGGAATTAAGCAATAAGTCATCTCTATTACTCGGCTCCCTTCAGGAGCCGAGAACCCTAAACCCTAGCAGCCACCTGCGTCTCCCTCTCCCCCGCGCGATCACGGCGCCACGGCGCCGCCGCTCCCGCCCCTCGCCGCGCCAAATTCCCTTCCATCCCTACAACCTGAGGGCACTCCCTGGTAGGATCTCGGTTCCTATCAAGGACATATATGGATTGTGCTCCCTACATTTTCTAATTTGTTTCAATGGATATGACGAACACCCACGGCTCAGCTTGGGTTCATAAGGTGTGTGTTCCCCACCAATACTTTTGTCTTGATGCTTCATGTGATTATACATGGATTTTTATTTCCTATTCATTTATAGGTTAGTAAGTTGTATATGTGTGGTTGGATATTAATTTACAAGATAGTACTGCCTCTATTCCAATATAAGTGTCTTTGAGTTAGTATAACTTTGTTGTACTGAAGTTATACTAAATCAAAGACACTTATTTTGGGACGCATGGAGTAACTTTTGTATGTTTGGTTTGGATATTAATTTGTTGGGTATCTTGATAAAAGGTGTATGAATGTGATGTAGAACAGCCATGCCAAAGTTTTTCTAGGATCTGCTATTGTTTGTGAAATTCTTATGTATAAGCCTCAGAAGAAACCTGACAGAGAGATGCAAAGCATGAAAAATGTGACTTACCTGTACTGTCAACACGTTAAAAATTACGACAACTTGATTAGTGCGCACTTAATGTGATGCCTAAACAGTGATGCCTTTTGGAGCATGTTAGGCTTTGATTTCAATCCATAGTTGTGCTCTACCTTCCACCTTGTAAGACTGTCACTTGTCTGATAATATGGATTGATTACCTTGCTATATCTGATGATTGAACACTTTTTTTTCTGAACTTGTGTTAACTCTATTTATATTTTAACAACTGAGCTCCTCTAGCCTGCATATGCATGTTCACAACTGCACCAACAAGGCAGGTGCGCAAAGGATCGCACAAGAGGCGCGCCCCCATCCACTAGTATATTCCACATCATTAGGCCTTGTTTGGTACTAGAATCTTTTAGGGGATTATTAGGGATAATATCTACAGGGATTGGGTGAAATACTTCTTTCTTGTTTTTAGGCAAGTGAAGGATGTGATTTTATGTTTACTTTTTACTATCTATTTATAATTAACTTGTTCGCTTCTGTCAACAATTACATTCATTTTGATCATATTTTTTATGCAGCCCCACCAAGCATCTTTCATCGTCACCAACACTCTTTGCACATAACTTTTGTCCACCCCCCAAAATTAATTCTTTTGCCCTGCCCCCTTGATCACTGCCAAATCCTCAATCGTCTACACCATACCCCCTGGCTCCACCATCACAACTCATGTTGTTTTCTTCTCTTCCATATGCAATACTCGCTATACACTTTCCCAACTCCTCAACCTGGTAATCAATGTGGTGGAGGTAAAGTTTTTTAAAATAATTATAATTATAATAAAATTCACTCGTTTCATCTCGGCTTGTTATGGCAACCATAATTTATGACGTGATGCTAAGGGCATCTCCACCGTCGACCCTCAAATCACCTTTATCTGGCCAGACACAGTTATCCAAACCCCGCAAACCACCCAACGCCGGCCCCCATCGGTTCGCGCCACATTCCAGACCACAATTTTCCCAAAAACCAGAACCAGACATGGGGGTGCTTTGCGGGAGTCCATACACAAGCCAACTCCAACATCCCCGGTCCACCCAAAACTAAGGCAAAGCCCGCGCTTTTGTAGCTGGTCGTACTGTTTCCACGGTAAAATCCTCCACTCTCTTCTTCCATCTCGCCGCTCTCCACTCAATTCCCACCCTTTTTCGCCCACTCTCTTCTCCTCCCCACCGCCGATGCATGGACCTGGAGGAGAACCTGCCGAAGACGGGGGTGGTGGAGGATCCGAGCATCATGCTCGCCCGAAAGATCAACTCGACAACATTACAAAATCGCCGGGTGAAAGCGAAGGCTGCAAAGGTGGAAACGCTCAAGAAGCCGAAGGCCGGTGGAGGGCATGCTGGTGGTGGGCATGGCAGTAAGCGTGTTGGACATGGATGTGGTGCAGGTCGGGCCTCGCCGATTGTGCAGACACCGCCATGGACGGACCATTACAAGGCTCTGTACTACTACGCCGCCAAGCAGCTAGGTAGACAGTCCACGCCATCCGCCGCTGGGCAAGTGCCCTTCATCGTCGACGTCAACGCGGCTCCACTGCTTTTCCTAGAGTGTTGATCGCCGCAGGTTGTCCGGACGCAGGTGTCCGCCGTGGCACAGCTGGGTGCCTGCACATTGTTCGTTGGTATGCCTAAAGCTGGCGAGCTGGCATACGACGACGTGGACAAGGAGATGTTCGACATCATCCACGAGGGAGACAGAGGAGGTTGCTATGAGAACGGGTAGGTGGATGACACGGAGCCCACCCAGGCCAGCGCATACTCCCAACCAGGATCACAGTACACACATGCAGTCCGGCATGTTCACCTAGTTGGGCATGCAGCGGGGCTACACCCAGCCGGCTATGGATACACAACAGCAGGATTGGGCTGTCGGACAGTAGGAGGATGAGGAGGAGGGTGAGGACGATGATTCGGATGAATATACTACCGATCCAAAGAGGAGGGGTAGAGGAGAAAGCTTCAACATGCGGGAGGGCGAGTTGTTGTGCGACGCGCGGTTGGGCACTTTCCTTTATCCGATCCATGGCACAGAGCAGAAGGACACAGCTTTTTGGTGAACACAAGCATTTCGAGCCCTACTCCGACGCGGTCATCCGCAACCGTGAACCAAAGTCCCTCAACCATCAATGGGACACCATCCAAGAGGCCATGTCAAAGTATTGCGGCCACCTGAGAGAACTCATCACACCGTGGCCAAGTGGTGCGCAAAGCACCGAGCAAGTAAGTTGTTAATATGTATAGTTTCTTAGATCATTAATCATTTGTTGCCGGATATGCATATTTTGTAGATCATTTTGACGGATATGCATAATTTGCGGCCGGATATGCACTGTTGTGTAGATCACTTGCCGGATATGCATAGTTTTGTGGATCACTTGCCGTATATGCATTGTTTTGTTGATAATTTGTAGCCGGATATGCATTGTTTTATTGATCATTTGTAGTTGGATGTGCATTGTTTTGTAGCCAGAGATATCCATTGTTTGTAGCAGGATATGCATTGTTGACAATGTTATATTTTGTAGTCTTCTCGTGCTTGTAGTGTGTTCTTGAAGTTGGAGAAGAAAAAAGTTCACTGTCATGCATTATTGGTTGAAGTTGAATGGAAGACCAAGGTGAAACCTATACATTTCCAAGACCGTCACCCATGGCACCGAGAAACAAACCGGTGGTCCAACCAACCCAACAAAAGAACCGTCTAAGAAGATTAGAAGAGGCTTCCGGGAAAAGAAGTGGGAGGAGGAGAGGGCAAAGCGAGAAGGTGTGGCGACCAAGATGACGGAGAAGTTCAAAGACATAATGGCAAAGAAGATGAAACATACATCAAAGAGGCATGCAAGGCCGAGAAGAAGATCAAGCTCACAAAGAAGAAGGCCTTACTCGAAGAGAAGAAGCCCATGTTTAATGAGAAGGTACGGAAGGTGGAGATCGTGGCCACTTCGGAGGAGGCGAAGATGCTCACCTTGAAGATGGAGGAATTAGATGAGGACGCAAAAATGATCATGCAAGCAGTCCGTTTGAAGATATTACAACCGCAGAAGCATGCGTTAAGAGGCATACAATCTATGCCTCGGAAGGAGAGTTTTAACGGCCTACATTGTGAGAGGTTGGTGATTTTACTTATATTTATAGACAATCGGTGTTACAACCTTACCAAAAATGTAAGACGTTTTTTGCTTTCACACAGGACATAAAAAACGTATCAAAATGCAAGTCGCTATTAATCTTGCATGTGTACATTTTGGAGGGAGGACTTCAAAACCCTGGAGGTTAAGATTAATTTATAGGGAAATTATCAAATTGGGATTAAGCATTGGGTCAAACTCTTCCTTGAGTTGACGGCTGCATACCACTTAGTGTGATTTTCTTGTTCTGTAATCGTTTCCTAAAATTTGGAAGACAAAGTGCAAACGAACTAAAGGAAACAAACAAACACATCAATTGCTCTGATTTGGCAAAATGTATAGCTGCAAGTCACAACACAACCAAGTGAATTGCAAGACCAATGGACAACCTAACAATATGCCCAAGCCTAACAGATTCAGTAAGAGTGCACAAAAGAAGAGTGCCATGTTCTGCCTATTTCAGCTTCTAACAGTAACGAGCTACCTAGAGAAACAATCTCATGGCAGCCTGCCAAGTAGTAGGATGGATTTTTTTAAGAAGTTCTAGTCATGAAACAGCACACAAGGTAAGGTAGCTCATCCTACCCACTCCAGACTCAGCACAAGTGATGATATTCCATGCAAGACCACTAAACAAACAGAAAGAAAAACAAACGGAGCAAGCAAGCAGATGGAAAGCAGCAAATTAGATGGTTTGATAGTAAAGGTTCAACAGCAGCATCCTAACAGGATTCAAAGGTTCTGAGGCACCAAGTGCGGCAACCAGCTTAGGAACACAACATACCAGGAGTCCCAACAGGCCATCACAGGCCACTACCACATACTACTAGTACTAGATAACCAAGCGCATAACCAAAAGTTGGAACGCGCAAGTGCAGCAGGCTGGCGGGCTGGCTCAGCAGAAGAACATGCTGCTACGGACCTTCTCATGGAGGCGAGGCAGCTCCTGCACTGGGGCACTGCCGGCAGAGGTGTGGCCACCACCCTGGCTCGACGACGTCTCTGACATCTCATCAAACTTTATGAACTGCGCCACCTGAGCTGCCGCAAGATGTGCATAGCAGATTGGAGAAACTGCAAGGAAGCACAACAAGGTTGCAAAAATCAGCACAGGATTCACAAAACTAACAACAGTCGAAAGCTTTGCAGATGCAAAAACAAACACAGAAATGCAAAACTCACCAACTGATATGGCTGTTGTGCTCCTTTGGTACACATACGAGAGCGAGTGCACAAGATCCTGCAGGTCATCCGCGGCAAAGTGTATCTCATCATGTAGGATATGGTAGTGCGTTGGCCTTGTAGTCCCCTGCAACACACAAATAAGATTAGCTTTATCAAGTCAAAACGTCAACAAACTGGAAATTGTCACAATGGTACAAGCAACAACACTACAACTGAAAGCCAGGCCTAACCAAAACAACTGCAAGTCATTCAAGCAAGATTTGACATGCCCAGGATGCAAAAAGAGCTGGATGAAATGCACATGATCCAATACCAACTTACACAAATAAGATATTAAAATGCCCACTTCTAAGTGAGAGTTTTTCCTCATACTGTACTGTACTTATTATATGCTAAATGCATCAACCACAGTGATATACTCTTACAAAATTTGAACACTTCAAAAAATATTCACAAACAATCATGGTAAATCAGTGATCGTTCCAACAAGGTGCATAACTTTGGGTTCCAACAACATGCCATTAACAAGGCAACAGGCGGGTCAGTATTAACTGATCAAGGGAACTACCAGTCGTATAAAACTTTCAATTTTTGTCTCTATCAGTAGAAAATGGCATAAATCACAAACAACCAGCACTAGGGCAGACAATGAGAATACTGGCGACAGATGGTTCAAAAATTTTGGCCTTTGTTTCAAAAAAATTGGCCTTTGTGTGTACTAGTATGAAACAGTATATATCACAAACAGAACAGCGCAAGGGCAAAACGTTTAACATGCAAATATGATGAACCAGAGAGAATACTTACAATCATTCCAGCATGGGCGCACATGTAGAAGTCATAATTCCTTGGATGGCAGACGGCATTATCTACAACAGTGCCTGTGAAATGGCAACATTCAAACGTTAGTATTATTATGGAACAATTTGACATCATCATGGGATTAGAATACAGCAGACAAGCGGTGTATGTTACCTGGAGGGACATTCTCAGGAGATCCAGGAATGAAGAACTTGGTGTGGTGATTTTTCTGAGCAACAATCAACGTGAACTTGGGGTTCCAATTTTCATCCAAGAACTTGCAGGCCTGCACCAACACCAAGTCAGTTGTGCAATAGATGAATGAGATACTCATGTATAGTACTCCCTCAGTTCCTAAATGTAAGTCTGTGTAGAGATTCCATAGGTGGACTACATACGGAGCATAATGAATGAATCCACACTTAAAATGCATCTATATACATCCGTATCTAGTTCATAGTGAAATCTCTACAAAGACTTATATTTAGGAACGGAGGGAGTATAATATGAGGCCCACTAGAACCACATGAACAGTACCTCAATTATTTGATCCAATTCAATGTTCAGCACCTGATTAAACTGGCTCTCACTAACACCATCCCTGTAATGAAGAAGAGATCAACATTTCCTCGAGAAAATCAGACAACCATTCTATACAACTGAATGACCCTGGTATGTCTCCAATACTGACCACTGGCATTTGCAAGTAGTTATTTAGGAAGGATGACAAACCTGAAGATGATGATCTGATCTGGTTTCCTTTTTCCAGAACTGGTGTAGAAGTCAATGAGACACTCCCTGAAGCAGTTCAGAATAGCAACAGGAAAAGAAAACATCAAGAGAACCACCATAGTACATTTGTATGGACGACTGAACAAAAAAGAAAAAATATCTTACCGAACAAGGCCATCATCATCAGTTCCTTGTGGCTTGAACAATGAATCTATCATTTCTAGCTTTGGTGACTGCGAGCGCACTGAAGCCCTATATTTCGAGACAAGAGGCCATTCCCGAGAACCAACAACCTATAATCAAAATGGAAACAAACATCACATAATAGTTAATGGTTGTCAGAATTGTGCATACTAGTGTTATCTCAGATTTGGAAGTACTCTAATGCAGAGGAAATTTAGTAGCATACTGCTGCAATGGATGGTATATCAGACTGTCCAGGGGATCCATGGGACACATCCATTCCCAAGATGAGAGTTGGGACCTTTGATACAAGAGGTATACTTGGGGACATTTCAATTTGTAGCAGTGAGTTCATTCCACCAAGCTGATTAGAAAAAGGATTAGTACAAAGAAGACAATAATGTAAGAGCACTGTTTCAATAAGAATTACATGTGGGGGAGGCACAAACTTTTGCATTGATCTTCAGCAGAACATTTGTCAGATATTGGTCATTGACCCTTGTTGGGGCCACACATTGAGTGACAATCCCAAAGTCAGCAAGGCATTTTCGCTTCCATGGACCTATAAAAGAAACATAACCGGATGATACAGATGAGTGTCCTAAACTTATTTTAAGGATCCAATTAAGAATTTCTAGAACCAACCATAAACATCTGAGTTCTTCCTCTCAGCAAGAATACACAAGAGAAACTTGGGAGCCCCAGGAAGCTTAGACTTCACTTGCTCAAACATATCCTCAACCCTTTTTGGAGCAGGTGCACGTCTCATTGAACCATTCTCTTCAATTACAATATGAGGTTTTTCTACTGTCTGCAAATTTAAAAAAGAGTGAGTACAAAAACATTTCAGGAAATGTGTAGTAGGTTAATGGAAAACCTACAATGCCCTTCATGCCCCCACACTTGATGAGGTCATTGACAAGGTTCATGGTGTTACACCTAGCCGAAAAGTTTACAACCGCCCATCTGTCAACCACGCAAGCTCTAGCAAGCCTCTGCAGAAGCATAACTAGCAAAGTTATGGATGAAAACATGCAGGATAAGAATGCAGTCAAAACAATGACCTTGTTGTTGAAATTCCAACGTCCATTCCTTGTGAAAATATCTTCACCATTTCCAGCTTTGAGCTACATTACAGGATTCAATAAAGATGCATAAGGATTTCACCAGCACAAACAATGACTAAATAAGATATGGAGCAGTTAGTTGTGACTGACCTTGGGGGCCTGCAGTACCCTACCAGACACTTGAGTAAAGCCTTGAGCTATCGAAATTCCACATGCCTTCAGCATGGGTTCTGTATCATAGCTACTGCGTTTCAGTACCTGCCAAATTGACATGGATGAAACAGTTAATAACAAACCTACAACTAGGTATTGAGACAGAATAAATAAGCCACTCACATCAGACAAAACTGACATCCTCTCTTGAGGCTTCTGCCTGGACTTCTCAACAAGAGATGATCTTTGTAGGGTACTCAAAGATTTGGTATACCTTTGCAAAGGCACCAGCTGGCAGAGCTGGCAAACATAGAAAGATTCATCAGGGAATTGCACAAATAAGGCACAACCAAGAATATAAATTACAGGAATAGTCAAATCAAACCTCAATGGGAAAATATGTTGGCCGCCTAGGTTTCCCAACATTTATACAAGGGAAATCACCAGAGTACCTCAGCTCAATGCCACGGTTCTTCACAAAGTAATCATAAACAGATATTTCTATTGCTTCAGGGTCACCATTTCCACCATTCCTTTGCTTGAGAGAAAACCTAGATAGGCATAAGAACCACCAAGCAGTTATATAAAATAATGAAAGCTGCATGAAACTATAAAAGCTTCTAAATAGTGCTCTCAATAAAATCTACAATGCAAAGATGTCATGCAACAAGTCCAAACGATTAATTAAGCGCCATTTATACAACAAATGCCAATATGCTCACTTACATTTGTTCATAACAATTCCTCTCACTCAAACCAACAATCTTGTATTCTGTATTTGCTGGGCTTGTTTTTATCCTTAAATTCTTAAGTGCACGCTTGGCCTACCAAAACGAAAAAGGATTAGATATATAGAGATACATACACATTAGATATATATCATCAATGGTTTTCATAAGCAAGTTCAGGAGAAATCTTACCTTAGCCCAATCAATTTTATTAGGGTGGTCAACCTTCTGGTTGGCCAGCAGAAAATCAACAACAGGGCCAGGTTTCACAATCATTGTTGTAGAAACATCTGAACAATTAAGCAGTGGCTGTAAATATGAACTGTCACCTAATTGAAAATGCTGTCAAAAGATTATATACAGAATTGCGCTCATTGACGACATAGCATACCAATATTAAGAGAAAGCCCACTCTGTGTGGCTCGAAAGCTTGAGTGGAAACCTCTGCAGCCCATCACACCCCCACCCAAGTCCACAAAGTTTGAAGGATTGTTGTGAAAAAATGACTGGCGGACTAACAGGCAGCCCCTGCAAACACAAAGAAATATACACATGGAAATTAGACAAGATTTAGCATGCTCTATCAACCCTGAGAACAAAAATCAAGAACGGTAAATTAGCATTCAGAAGTAAATAGAAACAAACATACTGTTTGGCAGAGTGTTGTCTTAATATGATATCAATAACCCGAATGGCTTCTTGCGTGTGCTCTGATTCCTGGCCTTTGAGTGCCATTGCAATAGCACTCATGGGGATTCTTGCTGCAAAGCTCAACTCTACCTTGAAGGTTTTAGTCTGATATGGTCTTTTCACTCTCTTCTTGTCATTTCCTGGACTGTCGTTTCCAGGGCTGCCATTTGCAGGAGTCCTACAAGCAACAGAGTTACATGAGCAACAACAAGGCATAGTAACAACAAAAGACAACCTAAAAGCAAGAAAGTTACACGCAAGAAGACATAGTAACAGCAAAAGACAATACTGGACAAGGGCAGAGAGAGTTAATTACTTTCCACTGGAAACGTCTTCAAGAACCACAACAAACTCATTGTTAATTTGTGGGAGGGCACCAATGGTAAAAAGACTCTTTTCACCATCATAGGCAAAGTCTTTATGGGCTAGCTCCGATGCATAAGTCTGTGAAAGCTTATCAATGACTTTTCTACCAACACCTTTTCCATCAACAGGCCTGTCATCTTCATACTTCAGATTTACCTGCATCCAATTAAACAACAGAGGAATGACATTAGATGGTAGCACAAGGAATTCAACAACAATCAAAGTAAATGAGGATAGAGGCATACAACAAAGTAAACAAGGATAGAGGCATACATAGTAATGGTGGAAGAACTCATCTGTCGTCTTCAACGAGACTTTGAAATGATTTGTCACAAGCTGTATAGGATTTCCCCTCTTGCCAAAACCAGGACGAGCAATCAGGGCCCTCTTAGGCTTTGAAATCTTCTTTGCTTCTTCAGGTTTGATAGGCGGCAGGGGTGGTGGTAGTGGCAAGTCATCAGCCGACTCAGCTTTTATCGGCTCTGCATTTGGCGGGAGTGGTGGTGGTGGTGGCAGGTCATCACCTTGCGACTCCATCTGACAGTACATCAGTTAATCAGCTTCCAACAGTACACAAGTACAAATTGTACAACTCAAAAGTCAAGGAGAAGTTCTTCATAAAAGCAAGTGAAACAAGTTATCTAACAGACCAACACAGATACAGTACACAGGTGGTACAAGTGGGACTATGTAAGTTCTATTGCACAACTTAACAACAAATCAAGTATGAAAGGCACATAAAGAAACCATTTTTTTATTTAATCCATGGAAACAGAGGAGACAAGTAGACCTAGCAAGACTGGTGAATCCACAATAGGCATAGATTTCAACAGACCGACACAAGAAAACAACAATATTGACACTACAGACTCAAGAATGGTACCCAGATTATATTAACAAACCAAATAATTAAGTCTTTTCTGTTTATTGAAAGAAAATCTTAATTAAAACAAACAAGGAATATATAAAGCAAAAAAACATCAGTTCAAAATACAAAGGCACAAAAAGAAGCATCTCTCCCTTTCCTTCCATTCCTTATTATACATACTTAGATTTAAGCTGGACAATTATTTTAATGGTAATAATTAAAGCAAATAAACAATGGTAATACTTCTCTGACGGGATTAACTACATTCTTTCTTCTTGTTATTATGCAAGGAGATAAGGTCATTCCAGTGAGGGAATCGGTAAAAGATGCTCGTACAAAAGTAAATGCTTATATAGGATGGTAATGACCAAGCATGCAAATTGTACAACTACTATCACATCAGGTAGGGCAAAATATAGTAGTAGTACGTCACAAACGTAACTAGGACTAACATCTCGCAGGCATCAGCAATATTAACATGGGAGAAATCATATGGCAGGTCCTACTCAGAGCACAAGGATTGAAACAGAAAAAACATGACAACAGAGTTTACTTACTTCAGCAAACCCACAATGGTCCGGAGGAGCAGAACCGCTGAACTGATCTGCTGCACACAAACAAGTTAAGTCAGTCATCTGACAGTGATAAAAGTGTAGGAATACAGGAAAGATTGGCAGAAAGATCAAATAAAATCCAGATACAAAGGCACAAGAAACAAAAAGAAGACATGTTTTCCCCTTGCCTCCATGGGAAGGGAGATCCGGAATTCCAGACAAAAAGCCCCAATTTTACATATAAAGAAAGCATCTAAATACTCAGTAATGGTACCCAAGACTAGACCAAACCAAGGGGAAAAAGAAGTATTTTTTTCCCAGCATATGGGAAATCAGGCCCAGGAGAAACCTCTGAAAAAACCCAGAATTTCTTTCGTTCAAAAGAAAACCCCCAAAGTTCTTTTTTAGAGAAAAAAGAAACTGTCCTCGGGCATAGCACATACAAGAAGCAAAACGAAAAACCCTGCACTTCAACTGCCTCTCGCATAGCATCCCAGAATTTCTTTCACTCGAAAGAAAAAACCCAAAAGTTCGAATTTTTTTTTGTTGTTGTGAAAGAATGAAGTATGTCCTAGAAGCAAAACCAAAAACCCTACACATAGAGATTACTAACAAAAAACGGTGGAAAATAAATACCAAGAGAAGAAGAACAGATGAAGGGCCAAACGAGAACCCCGGAAGGGAGAACCGGTGGCACCTATCATATTCTTGGACGAAAAATCAAAGAAAAAAGAGAAGGGCGCGAAACCCCACAAAACACGCCGAGAAGGCGGGCGAACGGAACCTAATCCCAAATCCAACGCCCTGAGGAACATGCACACAAATGCATGACCACCGCCGGGGAAAAAAGATCCAAGGAAAAAGAGAAGACGCGCAACAGAGGAGGAGGGGAAAATAAAACCCCCATCCAAGAAATCCGTCCAACGAAACCGGCGACCAAGAACTCGAAGAGAAGGACGATCTATTCTACAGGACTAGAACCCTAGATTTATCCATTACCGAGGGCGCAAGGGAGGAAGCCTTGTCGTTCGCCTCCGCGAGAGATGGCTTGGCTTTCTTTTCCGTTCCCCTTCGGAACTCGTCTCTCCCCCTCCCCTCTCCTCGAACAACACTCCCCTAGCCAGTGCCCCGGCCCCGGCCCCGGCACCGGCCCCCTCTTCTTGTAGCAGCGGAGGCAAGGGCAGGAAGGTAAAAACGGACGGGCGCTTGCCATCTATGCGTCGCACGCATCGCGGCCGTCCGTCGGGTGGGAGCGTCGATCCGGGCCGGACGCGTGGGGCCAGGGAAACTCGGCGGGCTGCGTTGGCGTCAGGCGCGTCCCGTGCTGGCCTACCCACTTCCCCGGGTCCGGGGTTTTCGATCGACAGACGCCGTGACGGGTTCCTCACTGACGCCGCGGGCCCGCGGCCCGTGGGCCTGGCAGGTCATTGTGTTGGGTGGGGTTTTACGTGTCGGGCCGTTTTCCCCACGGCCGCGAAGCCTCTCCCAGATATCCACGCCCACCTTCCGCTCCCCGGGTTAAAGGAGGCTGCGGCCAGCCTTGCGAGGGGGGCCGTGACCTGCGCCCGGCCCATGCACCGGTGCGTAGCGGAGCGCTCGATGCAATGACACGTTTGGCGCCGGTGCACCGTGGGCCGGGTGCGTTCAACGCGCGTACGAGTAGAAGCAAGCGTCGTCCTGGGTAGCAGTACCTAGTTGCAGTGGCGCGAATCCTCAAAAAAAAAAAAAAAAAAAAAAAAGTTGCAGTGGCGCGCCGTGCTGGCCGGGTGATTTTGGGCAATGCTTTTGAGCCGCATCAATAAAGGGCGGTTGGTAAATTGCCATCTCCATTGCTGCCACCTGCCCACAGTACTCACTCCCCTGCTGCTGCTGGTACTACTACGCGACAGCTCGCGTCCCTTCTTCTCTCCCTACCAACGGGCCCCGCTCTCCGGCACGTGACTGGTACAGTAGAGGCCAGCCTCCGGAAAAAGGACGTTACAAATCGGAGGTGATTATTACCGCGACTAGTGGAGGATCTCGGGTCATAAAACTAGGATCGTCGCCGTTTACTTCAACGATTCAGATTTTTTTTAAAAATAATTCAAATTTTCTAAAAAATATTTACTACAAAAAAAATTCTAGATACATCATCGCAATCCTAACAAATAATCTCATGGTGGACTTTAAAATGTTAGACCGCCAGCGTTAAGTATGTGGTTTATATTGTTTTGCGTTTTAGGAGGGGCTGCCATGGCATCCATGGAACCCCACTAGGTCGTCCCTGCAACGGAGATTTGATTTGTTTTTTTTTTTGCTTGTTTGGGGATTCAATTCACTTTTAGGTGGGTGGTAAATGGATTTGAATGTGACAGCTCAAAATGTTCTCACATTAACCCTTTGTTGGAAGAGCTTTAATGTCAATACTACTATCCTTTTTCAAATTACTTATGATTTTGCTATTGTTTCAATTGTATATTATTTATGTTATTTTTATTTACTTCCTAAGATGCATGCAATGAAATTTGGCTGATGGATCTTAGTAGAGAAACTTGGCCAATGGATTCATTCAATTTGGATAAAGTGGAGACATTTGTATTTGTTTTATGTGGAGGTTTCGTGCGTGATAAATTGAGATTTCTAGTGTGAGTACGACGATTGTGTTGCATGCACACCTTTTTGAGGGAAAATAATGTGGTTTTATTACTGCTTTCCCAGCAAAACTACTTATTATTTTATTCTTGTTATTCTTTTTAAATACATATGTTTTTATTCGTTTACGTACATTTCGTTGGTGCGACAAATCATTTTGTGACAAATTAAGAGGGTATGTAAAGTAGTAGTGTGAAAGTTTAATGAGGGGTAAATCGGGGTCTCAACTAGGATGGCAATGCACCATGCACTCATGAGAATTCTTTTCCACACGATTTTTAACGTGGTTATATTACGGCTATCTTGTTGGATTTATTTCTAGTTTAATTTCATGTTTTCAATGTTTGGCATTTATGTTCTTTTTGTTTACTTCATAAAATATGTAAGGTCAAACATATAAGAATCACTATATCACGTGACTTACCATCTGTTTTTTTATTGCAATTTTCCCAGTAAATCTCAGCGTGGTGTCATAAAAGTTAATGACCAAAGTAACTTCTCCATGATCAATGAGTTTAACATAGGAGCATCAAAATCAAAAACATACCGATGAAATAAGAAAACATTACGACTTATAGAAGAAATGTGAATAAGTTAAAATATGTATTACTCAAAGCTAGCATCGTTTCCGTTGATATGGAGCTGGAAACCTAATGCTCTGGAAAAAACAATGTGTCCAAAATTATATCGACACTTCTCTATGGTGTTGAATCTTACTTTTATACATGTCATAAACAATAGTCAACTATATAGGTTGAAGTCAGAATTATAGTGCTTGAGTTAGTATATTGTTCTACATGCGTATTTTAAGAATCAACAAAACCTTCCAATAACTGCTTACATTTGTAACGAGGCCATTGATGAATGTGATAGGTGATCACCATACTTGAACCGTTCACATTAATTTTAAAAGAAAAGTCCACATTTCAACCTTAAACTAACCAGCCAATTCAATTTACAACCCTCATCTTCAAAACCGGTCACATTACACCCTCAACTTACCATGTAGTTCAAAAGACAACCCTTGACTAGGTTTTGGGCTGGTCAAACAGCAGGTTTTGACCGAGCCAATGTCAATGTTGCATTCTAGTAAGCATTTAAGTTAATAAAAGGAGTGGTGGGTCCAACATGTCAATCTAATATGCTTCTTCCTCCACTATAAGATGTATGCACATACTGAAAGCATCACGACATTGTTAGGCGCCCCTAACCCATGCGAACACCCGCCACGGTCCAAACACGCGGCCTCTCCTCCCGCCAGCGCGTCTCACCAGTGCTGAGGCGGTGATTTCAGCTGGCTGGCAGAAGCAGCTACCTCGAGAGATCCTTCGGTCGCGCTAGCTAGTGACGGTAGGCGCGACCATCATCGTGCGACATGACAGCTCGTCGACCGGCGAATGACGCACATCCACGAAGAAGGGGCAGCTCTGAGACTTCTCACCTCCACTGTGAAGCCTATGTTCTCCCATCCTCGTGTCTCTCTGCTCTGCTCTGGTCCGCTGCCTCACCTCATCCAATTTCGGCCAGAGCCATTGCCGCCGGACTAGACATAAATCAATGCCTCCGACAACCATGTTGTAGTTGCCTTGTCACCGCGACCCCCCCACCCCCCAGGGCGAAAGCAACCATGGGAACGCCAATCCCGACGACAACCGCGTAGCCTTGTCATCTTCATCGACTCCGTGAGCACTCGTGGATGGGATCTCCGCACCCCGACAAGTCGGCGTGTGACGCCCCCGATTTAATCGTACACTAATCATGCACGCAAATGTGTACGATCAAGATCAGGGACTCACGGGAAGATATCACAACACAACTCTAAAACATAAATAAGTCATACAAGCATCATAATACAAGCCAGGGGCCTCGAGGGCTCGAATACAAGTGCTCGATCATAGACGAGTCAGCGGAAGCAACAATATCTGAGTACAGACATAAGTTAAACAAGTTTGCCTTAAGAAGGCTAGCACAAACTGGGATACAGATCGAAAGAGGCGCAGGCCTCCTGCCTGGGATCCTCCTAAACTACTCCAGGTCGTCGTCAGCGGGCAACACGTAGTAGTAGGCACCTCCGGTGTAGTAGGGGTCGTCGTCGACGGTGGCGTCTGGCTCCTGGACTCCAGCATCTGGTTGCGACAACCAGAAAGAAAGGAAAGGGGGAAAAAAGGGGGGAGAAAGCAACCGTGAGTACTCATCCAAAGTACTCGCAAGCAAGGAACTACACTACATATGCATGGGTATATGTGTAAAGGGCCATATCAGTGGACTGAACTGCAGAATGCCAGAATAAGAGGGGGATAGATAGTCTTATCGAAGACTACGCTTCTGGTCACCTTCTTCTTGCAACAGGCAGAAGAGGGTAGGTCGAAGTCCTCCAAGTAGCATCGCATAGCATATCCTACCCGGCGATCCTCCCCTCGTATCCCTGAGGGAGAGCGACCACCGGTTGTATCTGGCACTTGGAAGGGTGTGTTTTATTAAGTATCCAGTTCTAGTTGTCATAAGGTCAAGGTACAACTCCAAGTCGTCCTGTTACCGAAGATCACGGCTATTCGAATAGATTAACTTCCCTGCAGGGGTGCACCACATAGCCCAACACGCTCGATCCCATTTGGCCGGACACACTTTCCTGGGTCATGCCCGGCCTCGGAAGATCAACATGTCGCAGCCCCACCTAGGCTCAACAGAGAGGCCAGCACGCCGGTCTAAACCTAAGCGCACAGGGGTCTGGGCCCATCGCCCATAGCACACCTGCACGTTGCGTACGCGGCCGAAAGCAGACCTAGCCTAGTGGCGTTCCAGTCCAATTCGGCGCGCGCCGCTCCGTCGCTGACGTCTGAAGTGCTTCGGCTGATACCACGACGTCGGGATACCCATAACTACTCCCGCGTAGATGGTTAGTGCGTATAGGCTCGTAGCCAACTCAGATCAAATACCAAGATCTCGTTAAGCGTGTTAAGTGTCCGCGAACGCCGAACAGGGCCAGGCCCACCTCTCTCCTAGGCGGTCTCAACCTGCCCTGTCGCTCCGCCACAAAGATCCACATAGAGGGCCGCCGGGACAAAGGTCCTTTCAGCCCCCAATCCGTGAATCACTCGCGGGTACTCTTCGAGCTGACCCGACTTTAGTCACCATCTGTATAGTATGTATGTATGTATAGTATATACCCGTGATCACCTCCCGAGTGATCACGGCCCAATAGTATAGCAAGGCAGACTGACAAGAATGTAGGGCCAATGATGATAAACTAGCATCCTATACTAAGCATTTAGGATTGCAGGTAAGGTATCAACAGATGTAGCAACAATGTCAGGCTATGCATCAGAATAGGATCAACGGAAAGCAGTAACAGGCTACACTACTCTAATGCAAGCAGTATAGAGAAGAGTAGGCGATATCTGGTGATCAAAGGGGGGGGGCTTGCCTGATTGCTCTGGCAAGGAGGGGTCGTCAACTCCGTAGTCGAACTGGGCAGCAGCAGCGTCGGTCTCGTAGTCTACCGGAGAGAAGAGGGGGAAGAAACAATGAATACAATGCAAACAAATGCATATCGATGCATGACATGATAAGTAACGATGCTAGGTGGGCCCTAACATGGTATGAGGTGGTACCAGTTAAGGGGGGAAACATCCGGGAAAGTATTCCCGGTGTTTCGCGTTTTCGGACAGATGAACCGGAGGGGGAAAGTTGCGAGTTTGATAGGTTAGGGGTGTGTGGCGGACGAACGGACTGCGTATCCGGAATCGTCTCGTCGTTCTGAGCAACTTTCATGTTGAAAATATTTTAATCCGAGTTACGGATTAAAAGATATGATTTTCTAAGATTTTATTAATTTCTGGAATTTATTTAATTATTTAATTAATTCGGAAAACAGATTAATGACATCAGCATGATGTCATGCTGACATCAGCAGTCAACAGAGTTGACTTGGTCAACCTGACATGTGGGTCTAGTGGGACCCACCTGTCATTCTCTGTTTTGTTTAATTATAGATTAGTTAAATTAATTAGTGATTATGTTAATCTAATCAGGATTAATTAACTTAATTAATTAATTAATTAATAATTTTATTAAATCATTTTAATTTTTACTAATCATATTTACTATTTTTATTTATCTTATTTATTTATTTTATTATTATTATTATTTATTATTTTTTTATGCGTTCTGGGGGCGGGCCCCATGTGTCTGTGGCCCAGAGGGCATCGGGCCCCACCCGGCAGTGGCCAAGGGGCCGACCGGGCGCGGTGCGGGCGCTCGCCCGAACGGGCGTGGGCGCTGGGCGCGGGCACTCGCCCGCAGGGTGGGACGAGGCCGCCGGGGCACCGACGGTGGGGCACGCCGACGCGGCGAGCCGGGGCCACGGCGGGCGGAGGCGAGGGGTGGCGCTGGTGCGGAGTGGCAGGGTGGCGCGGGTCGGCAGTGAGGGGAGCCGCAGCAAGGGGGCGCGGCACACAGGGGGACGGGGAAGGGCAGCCGCAGCTTCGGTCGGCGCGGGCGCGCGACCATGGGCGTGCGAGCGAGCGGGAGGAGGGGGGAGGCGGTGCGGTGGCCGTGGTGCCGTTCGGCAATCCCGTCGACGCGACGAAACGGACGACGGAGACGGGGAGAGAAGAGGAGGCCGGGGGTGCGGCCACGGGCGCGGTCATGAGCAGGGAGCCGGCCACGGCGCGGGTGCCGCGCGTGCGGGCGCGACGCCGCGGGCGTCGGGACGGCGCTGCTGAGCGCGTGCGGGGCGAGGCGGAGGAGAAGAACGGGGGCTCACAGGGGGGTTCGTGGGGTTCGGGGCAACGGGGGGCGAGGAGGAGGTCGGCGACAACGTCGTAGAGGAGGCAGGCCGGTGGGGAGGGGCGCCGGCGAGGACGAGCTCCGGGTGGCGTCAGGCGCAGTCCGAGCGGCGACGGGTGCGCGGGGAGAGGGGCGAGGGGATCGGGATTTTGCCCCGATCCAGATCCAGCGGGGGTGGGGGGGAGTGGTGCGATTGGGGGGTCTAGGGTTGGACCGGGGGGGAGTGGGGGTTATGGGGAGGCCGGTTGGGCCAAAGGAGATTTGGGTCGGCCTGGCAGGTCGTGGCCCAGTTGGGCCGGTGGCCTGCTGGGCCGGAGCCCCGGGGGGTTTCTCTCCTATATTTTTTTTGTCTTTTGTTTTTCTGTTTTATCTCTTTTCTTTTATTTATTTTCTTCTACGGATTTATATTATTTTAGGTTTTATAAAACATAAAAGTTGCACCTAAATTATTATTACTAGTTATACCTCGGTCACAAAAAGGTCTAACCCCCAAATAAAATAGTTTAGTATTTTATAAAATACAAAAGGCATTTATTTAGTTGTTTTAGCTACTGCTTAAATCATTTTAGAGCATTCAAACATTTTATAAAAGGGTGGTTTCTTCACCATAATTACCTATGCTTTATTTGTCACCGTTTGTACTTTTTAGTTCTGACATTTGAAAATTTTACTGGTTTGACTTTATTTTAAATTTGAATTTCGAATCGGTTTTGAACTACGCGTGATTAACAACAGTAATCGAGGTGACGTGGCATCATTTGGTGAGGGTTACTATAGCTTAATTATCCGGGCGTCACAATTCTCCTCCACTACAAGAAATCTCGTCCCGAGATTTAAGAGGAGAGTAAGGGGGAGATCTGGTTACGAAACTCTAACGAATCTTCTCGGTCTTGGTTGTTCTTCTCGAAGAGATCGATCCATTACATTGATGTCTTCATTACTCTTCTTCCAGCCATCAGGATGAAGTCAGCATCCTTTCTTCAGGATCTCCATCGTACTTATGAATAGGTAAGGGGCAGCTCGGCTACGACATAATGCTTATGAGGGAAACAATCTGGGGTTAACCCATGAATGAGCATAAGATTATCTCTCGAGTTGAATATATAAAATACATCGAGAGTAAGGTACGAAGGTACAATAAGAGGTTCCAAGCGGATAGGTGGTTGCTCAAAGTCCGAACCAGAGTGAGAAAGGGGTTCAGAGTAGCGACAGTAAATATTGCGTCTGATACCATAATAGAGCACTAGGAAGGTGGCCCATGAATTAAATACGAAACCAAGCGTGGGGAATAACCACTAGAAACAGGGTCGTACAGGAGAGTCAGGTTTCGATCCAGTGGACCTGTGGGTTATGGGCCCACCATGTGGGTTAGAAGTAGGAAGGGCGGAGACGTCTTGCGTGATCATGCAAGCAAGGCATGTCAGGGGGGTAGCCTGTCGATTATGTCGGCGACAACGTCGATACCAAGGGCGAGGGACGAAGAGAACTATTTTCCTGCTCGTTGAACGAGGCGGGCCAAGAGGCAAAGTTCTCATCCATCGGCGGTTACCGAAATGCCATCAACAATAGAAACAGGGTCTCACTGTCAGAGTTGTACACCGAGGTGTTTACCTACGCAGTGAATTATTACTGCTTAGATTATATAGATCACAAGAAAGGTTAAAACAAATAATGGAAAGGAAAACATGTTTAAACACATATATCAGGGGTATATCCTTCCCAAGGACAAGCAGAGCATGATATCCTTGGCAGGATATAATGTAGAAAACTCCTTAGGAAAGGGGAGAGAAATTTCATGACATTACCGATGCAACGGTGTTTGGGTAATTGAGCAAGTAACATTTAGCATTGGGCTTCAAATGTTCTTGTTGAGAATCGGAGCACCACCGACATGCTTCGAGATAGCATTGACATGGTCTATAGGTGAAGATCAGACTTTGGAAACAACAGGATCCATCAGGAACAACTTATAGAATAAGTCTTACAATTTCCTCATTGAAGAATGGATAACCTTGCTGAAAAGGAAACTATAACACTTGGTCCTTCGGTCAGGTGTGCATGACATCACCTTACCGGGTCATATGAGGATCAATGTTATAACTCTTGAAAATATGTTCCAACCATCATATCTGACTGAGATTCAGATCTGATTGGGGTCATGATACCTCAGACCCAGGATGCCTGAGAAGAAAAGGTGTAACACAAATTGACGAGAAGACATTGTAAGATTCTCGGGGAAATGAACTATGTAGTGATTTCCGTTATCAAGAGTCCATCATTAACCCAAGGAGAGGACAAGGAGGTGTCTGGTGAACTCAACGGCAATTCACCGAGATTCCCAAAAGATGGATGTCCACAATTAAGTGAACAAGGAGATAACATTGGTCAGATCAAATGATATAAGGAAATATGCTCGAGGAAAACATACACCATTAAACATTGGTTGAAAGGTGCGCTCGAAATATGGGTTGGGTTGCACGACCAATGTCAGAATGGTGATTCAATAGTCAATAGCCTAAGAATGAACTTTCGACCATTAACTTCAAAAAAATAGGGTTGCTAGAAGGAAAGAATCCAAACAACACCGTTCACTTGTTGGAATTAACACGGGGACCAAGAAAGAATGGTGATGGTGAGAAGTATTTCTATGTCAAGAATTCTCAAGAGGTGGAACAAATCTCAGAACATTCTTGACATAAAGGATGGTAATACTCCAAGGTAAAGAAGAACAATTGCTGGATAGCAAGGAACTCAAGATATAACACCAAACATGAACAAGCTTGTGTTGGTGGGAGGGCAATAAAGTGGTCGACGATAATACAATTCATCGAGGGCAAGGATGGTATTTCTCATCATGAATTCAATTGATATCCTGGATGAACTCAGAATGTTGATGATCACGACACCTTTGTCGCGAGAGTTCATGAAGATGTAATCGATCGACGACGACATCAAGTCAAAGTAATGATGAAGTGAAAGGTTATTGGAACCAAGGGTACAACACAAACTCGAAATCAAGCTTGATGTTCAAAGCGAAATGATATGACAAGGAAGATCGACGTAAGTCTAGCTCATCATCGAAAGTTGTGCTCCGGAAGAAGGACCGGGTAGCACAGTTAAAATTAGCTCGATAATGATATAGCCGATCAGGCTAGGAACGACTTGAAGGATTAATAAATTTGTAAGCAGTGATGGGTTCAAATACTTGTTGAGTCGCAATGCGAACTCGATTCAGTTATCGGTGTCTTTGAGTTTTTAATAACTCAGAGCCCGTGAAAAATTTGAATCAGTGAGAAGGTAGTACTTGATGAACTCATAAAAATTTAGGCAGTTCCATGATAATCTCGAGATACCATGGGGTAATACTCGATGACAGATCGAAGTAGAGGTTGGACTGGGGCATTGCTCTGCAGAAAACAAGTGCTTAAACTTGCACGAGAAATGGTATTTAAAGGAGAACATGGTCGGAACCAAGATTGCGAAAAGGCCTGATCCCAGATATAAGATGATCTTATATCAATGGAATAATTAATTTTGAAGAAGCTTCGATGAGAAGATGTGTATCGTGTCCATGGGCATGAACACAAAGTTCAAGGTCGACTCCCACTTCCCCAATGCACAACCTTTCATTCACTTCTCGCGTTCAATGAAGTTGTAGTGTTGAAATTTTATCTGGCAAAATATCAGAAGAGTACGACTCGTGAAAACTTTCGAGCCCACACATATTAAGGAAGGCATAGGTTCAACCCATCGGGGCATCTTAGAATCATATACCAGAATCTTTAGAAGTAATTAACTCAAGCTCGAAGACAGAGCATGGTTGAGAAGGCAGACGATACAATTTACCAAAGGCATTATGTATCAGAGAAAAGGCTCACAAGGTTATTGAATATGAAGGGCGTTGTCAGATAAAATCCAACAAAGGATCTGGTGGTCCACAAGGGATCTGACGTGAGCATCGGTACTCAACTAGAGGAAGCAAATTATAGAAACAACTGACTAACTCAATTGTCAAATGCAAAGGAATTATGATTTCCAAATCAAGGGATCAGAAGCAATGCTCTGATCAGGGGTGGATAAGTTGAATAGCCTTAGGGTACAATCAAAGACAATTGGATTGGTCGAGAACCAATTCCAGTTAAAAGGATGGCAGCTCAGCCGGAAAATTAATTTATAAGGATCAATGATGATTGCGTGTATTCGCAAACATATTGAGTCAACGGACTCAAAATGATAATGACAAGGAATGTCATTAAGACTACGAGACTTATGGGATTAACCATAATGCAAGCAAGCAAGAATTTCAAGAGCCAAAGGCTCCAGAGGATTTTAGGAAGATCGAATATTAATTTGAAGACTTTTGTGAAACACATGAACAACTGGGGATGAGCGGATACTCGGCAAGCGCGAGTAATTATCCGTAGGGGTATTCATGCAGCAAGGAACTGCAGGGCAGTAAGCGTAAAGAATTCTCAGAATAACGAAGAGTATTTCAGGACATCTTGTAATAACAAGAGCAACTGGGGATGACAATATGAACGATAGGTGTATGTAGTTATCCAGAGGGATTTATCGATGGAAGTGAATTGCAAAAGCGATGGTACATAGTCTCGAGAGCACATCATAGAGTATCTTCGGAATCTTCTGGTTAGCAGACGGTCATCTGAAGTGAGGGGCTCTCCGGGAGAAAGTACTTGCGAGAACCTAAAGTTAGTTTTGTTTTTAGCAAAATCGTTTAACCCGAATAGAAGAGAGTTCAGAATCCCAGAGTAAAGATCGAGGAGTAAAAGATCCTAATACCACCCAATGGCGACGTGGGCCCATGGGCCGCACAGCCATGTTAGTAAAAGTTTTGTAAAGTCTAGACCCGACTTCGGCCAAGGAGTTGGAAGGGGGATTCCTACAGGCAGTTGGCTCTGATACCAACTTGTGACGCCCCCGATTTAATCGTACACTAATCATGCACGCAAATGTGCACGATCAAGATCAGGGACTCACGGGAAGATATCACAACACAACTCTAAAACATAAATAAGTCATACAAGCATCATAATACAAGCCAGGGGCCTCGAGGGCTCGAATACAAGTGCTCGATCATAGACGAGTCAGCGGAAGCAACAATATCTGAGTACAGACATAAGTTAAACAAGTTTGCCTTAAGAAGGCTAGCACAAACTGGGATACAGATCGAAAGAGGCGCAGGCCTCCTGCCTGGGATCCTCCTAAACTACTCCAGGTCGTCGTCAGCGGGCAGCACGTAGTAGTAGGCACCTCCGGTGTAGTAGGGGTCATCGTCGACGGTGGCGTCTGGCTCCTGGACTCCAGCATCTGGTTGCGACAACCAGAAAGAAAGGAAAGGGGGAAAAAGGGGGGAGAAAGCAACCGTGAGTACTCATCCAAAGTACTCGCAAGCAAGGAACTACACTACATATGCATGGGTATATGTGTAAAGGGCCATATCAGTGGACTGAACTGCAGAATGCCAGAATAAGAGGGGGATAGCTAGTCTTATCGAAGACTACGCTTCTGGTCACCTTCGTCTTGCAACAGGCAGAAGAGGGTAGGTCGAAGTCCTCCAAGTAGCATCGCATAGCATATCCTACCCGGTGATCCTCCCCTCGTATCCCTGAGGGAGAGCGACCACCGGTTGTATCTGGCACTTGGAAGGGTGTGTTTTATTAAGTATCCAGTTCTAGTTGTCATAAGGTCAAGGTACAACTCCAAGTCGTCCTGTTACCGAAGATCACGGCTATTCGAATAGATTAACTTCCCTGCAGGGGTGCACCACATAGCCCAACACGCTCGATCCCATTTGGCCAGACACACTTTCCTGGGTCATGCCCGGCCTCGGAAGATCAACACGTCGCAGCCCCACCTAGGCTCAACAGAGAGGCCAGCACGCCGGTCTAAACCTAAGCGCACAGGGGTCTGGGCCCATCGCCCATAGCACACCTGCACGTTGCGTACGCGGCCGAAAGCAGACCTAGCCTAGTGGCGTTCCAGTCCAATTCGGCGCGCGCCGCTCCGTCGCTGACGTCTGAAGTGCTTCGGCTGATACCACGACATCGGGATACCCATAACTACTCCCGCGTAGATGGTTAGTGCGTATAGGCTCGTAGCCAACTCAGAACAAATACCAAGATCTCGTTAAGCGTGTTAAGTGTCCGCGAACGCCGAACAGGGCCAGGCCCACCTCTCTCCTAGGCGGTCTCAACCTGCCCTGTCGCTCCGCCACAAAGATCCACACAGAGGGCCGTCGGGACAAAGGTCCTTTCAGCCCCCAATCCGTGAATCACTCGCGGGTACTCTTCGAGCTGACCCGACTTTAGTCACCATCTGTATAGTATGTATGTATGTATAGTATATACCCGTGATCACCTCCCGAGTGATCACGGGCCAATAGTATAGCAAGGCAGACTGACAAGAATGTAGGGCCAATGATGATAAACTAGCATCCTATACTAAGCATTTAGGATTGCAGGTAAGGTATCAACAGATGTAGCAACAATGTCAGGCTATGCATCAGAATAGGATCAACGGAAAGCAGTAACAGGCTACACTACTCTAATGCAAGCAGTATAGAGAAGAGTAGGCGATATCTGGTGATCAAAGGGGGGGGGGGCTTGCCTGATTGCTCTGGCAAGGAGGGGTCGTCAACTCCGTAGTCGAACTGGGCAGCAGCAGCGTCGGTCTCGTAGTCTACCGGAGAGAAGAGGGGGAAGAAACAATGAATACAATGCAAACAAATGCATATCGATGCATGACATGACAAGTAACGATGCTAGGTGGGCCCTAACGTGGTATGAGGTGGTACCGGTTAAGGGGGGAAACATCCGGGAAAGTATTCCCGGTGTTTCGCGTTTTCGGACAGATGAACCGGAGGGGGAAAGTTGCGAGTTCGATAGGTTAGGGGTGTGTGGCGGACGAACGGACTGCGTATCTAGAATTGTCTCGTCGTTCTGAGCAACTTTCATGTTGAAAATATTTTAATCCGAGTTACGGATTAAAAGATATGATTTTCTAAGATTTTATTAATTTCTGGAATTTATTTAATTATTTAATTAATTCGGAAAACAGATTAATGACATCAGCATGATGTCATGCTGACATCAGCAGTCAACAGAGTTGACTTGGTCAACCTGACATGTGGGTCTAGTGGGACCCACCTGTCATTCTCTGTTTTGTTTAATTATAGATTAGTTAAATTAATTAGTGATTATGTTAATCTAATCAGGATTAATTAACTTAATTAATTACTTAATAAATTAATTAATTAATAATTAATTTTATTAAATCATTTTTATTTTTATTAATCATATTTACTATTTTTATTTATCTTATTTATTTATTTATTTTATTATTTTTATTTTTTATTATTTTTTTATGCGTTCTGGGGGCGGGCCCCATGTGTCTGTGGCCCAGAGGGCATCGGGCCCCACCCGGCAGTGGCCAAGGGGGCCGACCGGGCGCGGGTGCGGGCGCTCACCCGAATGGGCGTGGGCGCTGGGCGCGGGCGCACCCAAGCGGGCACTCGCCCGCAGGGTGGGACGAGGCCGCCGGGGCACCGACGGTGGGGCACGCCGGCGCGGCCAGCCGGGGCCATGGCGGGCGGAGGCGAGGGGTGGCGCTGGTGCGGAGTGGCAGGGTGGCGCGGGTCGGCAGTGAGGGGAGCCGCAGCGAGGGGGCGCGGCACACAGGGGGACGGGGAAGGGCAGCCGCAGCTGCGGTCAGCGCGGGCGCGCGACCATGGGCGTGTGAGCGAGCGGGAGGAGGGGGGAGGCGGTGCGGTGGCCATGGTGCCGTTCGGCAATCCCGTCGATGCGACGGAACGGACGACGGAGACGGGGAGAGAAGAGGAGGCCGGGGGTGCGGCCACGGGCGCGGTCATGAGCAGGGAGCCGGCCACGGCGCGGGTGCCGCGCGTGCGGGCGCGACGCCGCGGGCGTCGGGACGGTGCTGCTGAGCGCGTGCGGGGCGAGGCGGAGGAGAAGAACGGGGGCTCACAGGGGGGTTCGTGGGGTTCGGGGCAACGGGGGGCGAGGAGGAGGACGGCGACGACGTCGTAGAGGAGGCAGGCCGGTGGGGAGGGGCGCCGGCGAGGACGAGCTCCGGGCGGCGTCAGGTGCAGTCCGAGTGGCGACGGGTGCGCGGGGAGAGGGGCGAGGGGATCGGGATTTTGCCCCGATCCAGATCCAGCGGGGGTGGGGGGGGAGTGGTGCGATTGGGGGGTCTAGGGTTGGACCGGGGGGAGTGGGGGTTATGGGGAGGCCGGTTGGGCCAAAGGAGATTTGGGTCGGCCTGGCAGGTCGTGGCCCAGTTGGGCCGGTGGTCTGCTGGGCCGGTTCCCCGGGTGGTTTCTCTCCTATATTTTTTTTGTCTTTTGTTTTTCTGTTTTATCTCTTTTCTTTTATTTATTTTCTTCTACGGATTTATATTATTTTAGGTTTTATAAAACATAAAAGTTGCACCTAAATTATTATTACTAGTTATACCTCGGTCACAAAAAGGTCTAACCCCCAAATAAAATAGTTTAGTATTTTATAAAATACAAAAGGCATTTATTTAGTTGTTTTAGCTACTGCTTAAATCATTTTAGAGCATTCAAACATTTTATAAAAGTGTGGTTTCTTCACCATAATTACCTATGCTTTATTTGTCATCGTTTGTACTTTTTAGTTCTGACATTTGAAAATTTTACTGGTTTGACTTTATTTTAAATTTGAATTTCGAATTGGTTTTGAACTACGCGTGATTAACAACAGTAATCGAGGTGACGTGGCATCATTTGGTGAGGGTTACTATAGCTTAATTATCCAGGCGTCACACGGCGGCAGTTAGCAGCAACATTAGCTCGTCGGCGGCAGAAGCCGCAGCATCTCACCCGCAAGAGCAGAAGCAACAGCAGCTCGCCCAAGGTTATCAGTAGTAGCTCGCCGGCGGCAGCGGCAGTAGCAGCTTGTCGAGGCCATAGATAAGAAGAAAATAGGAAGAAAAGAAGGGAACCTGGCAGCGGTGTGGCAACGCCGTTGGTCTTCTGTCACCGGCGGTGGACCTTTCTGTACCAGGTGACTCAAGCGGCGACGGGATTGGGTTCGGGCTGGGGTGAACGAAGAGAGAGAGAGAGAGAGAGAGAGAGAGAGAGAGAGGTCGAGGTTAGGATGTGTGCGTGCGTGGCGGCTGAGTTGGCTGTCTAGTCAACTTTGACTCCATCAAAACCGGTTTGACCAGCACAAAACCAAGTCAAGGGTTGTCTATTGAACTACATGATAAGATGAGGGTGTAATGTGACCGGTTTTAAAGATGAGGGTTGTAAATCGAACCAGCTGATTAATTCAGGGTTGAAATGTGAACTTTTCTCTTAATTTTAAGTTGCATTACAACTTATGTTTAGAAGTGTTGCATAGAACCTCAAGCCAATAGTGTGTCACACGCAATAGTAGCACCAATAAAACTAGAAACTATGTAGGGTAAAGTGTTGGGGAACGTTGCAGAAAACAAAAAAATTCCTACGGTTTCACCAAGATCCATCTATGAGTTCATCTAACAACGAGTGATTAGATGCATCTACGTACCTTGTAGATCGCGAGCGGAAGCGTTCAAAGAACGGGGATGATGTAGTCGAACACGACGTGATCCAAATCACCGGAGATCCTAGCACCGAACGGACGGCACCTCCGCGTTCAACACACGTACGGAACAACCATGTCTCCTCCTTCTTGATCCAGCAAGGGGGGAGGGGAGGTTGAGGGAGATGGCACCAGCAGCAACACGACGGCGTGGTGTTGATGGAGCTGCAGTACTCCGGCAGAGCTTCGCTAAGCGCTATGGAGGAGGAGGAGGTGTTGGAGAGGGATAAGGAGGCAACCAAAGGCCAAGGTATGAAGTCCCTCCTTTCCCCCACTATATATAGGAGGGCCAAGGGGGGTGGCCGGCCCTAGGAGATCCAATCTCCTAGGGGGGCGCGGCCAAGGGGAGGTTTCCCTCCCCCCCAAGGCACCTAGGAGGTGCCTTCCCCTCCTAGGACTCTTCCCCCCTCAAACCCTAGGCGCATGGGCCTATGTGGGGCTGGTGCCCTTGGCCCATGCAGGCCAAGGCACACCCCCTACAGCCCATGTGGCCCCCGGGGATGGGTGGCCCCACCCGGTGGACCCTCGGGACCCTTCCGGTGGTCCCGGTACAATACCGATAACCCCGAAACTTGTCCCGATGCCCGAAACAGGACTTCCCATATATAAATCTTTACCTCCGGACCATTCCGGAACTCCTCGTGACGTCCGGGATCTCATCCGGGACTCCGAACAACATTCGGGTTACTGCATATACATATCCCTACAACCCTAGCGTCACTGAACCTTAAGTGTGTAGACCCTACGGGTTCGGGAGACATGTAGACATGACCGAGATCGCTCTCCGGTCAATAACCAACAGCGGGATCTGGATACCCATGTTGGCTCCCACATGCTCCACGATGATCTCATCGGATGAACCACGATGTCGAGGATTTAATCAACCCCGTATGCAATTCCCTTTGTCAATCGATATGTTACTTGCCCGAGATCCGATCGTCGGTATCCCAATACCTCGTTCAATCTCGTTACCGGCAAGTCACTTTACTCGTACCGTAATGCATGATCCCGTGACCAGACACTTGGTCACTTTGAGCTCATTATGATGATGCATTACCGAGTGGGCCCAGTGATATCTCTCCGTCATACGGAGTGACAAATCCCAGTCTCGATCCGTGTCAACCCAACAGACACTTTCGGAGATACCTGTAATGCACCTTTATAGTCACCCAGTTACGTTGTGACGTTTGATACACCCAAAGCACTCCTACGGTATCCGGGAGTTACACGATCTCATGGTCAAAGGAAAAGATACTTGACATTAGAAAAGCTCTAGCAAACGAACTACACGATCTCACGCTATGCTTAGGATTGGGTCTTGTCCATCACATCATTATCCTAATGATGTGATCCCGTTATCAATGACATCCAATGTCCATAGCCAGGAAACCATGACTATCTATTGATCAACGAGCTAGTCAACTAGAGGCTTACTAGGGACATGTTGGTGTCTGTTATTCACACATGTATTACGATTTCCGGATAATACAATTATAGCATGAATAAAGACAATTATCATGAACAAAGAAATATAATAATAATGCTTTTATTATTGCCTCTAGGGCATATTTCCAACAGTCTCCCACTTGCACTAGAGTCAATAATCTAGTTACATTGTGATGAATCGAACACCCATGGAATTCTGGTGTTGATCATGTTTTGCTCTAGGGAGAGGTTTAGTCAACGGATCCGCTACATTCAGGTCCGTATGTACTTTACAAATCTCTATGTCTCCATCTTGAACATTTTCACGAATGGAGTTGAAGCGACGCTTGATGTGCCTTGTCTTCTTGTGAAACCTGGGCTCCTTGGCAAGTGCAATAGCTCCAGTGTTGTCACAGAAGAGCTTGATCGGCCCCGACGCATTGGGTATGACTCCTAGGTCGGTGATGAACTCCTTCACCCAAATTGCTTCATGTGCTGCCTCCGAGGCTGCCATGTACTCCGCTTCACATGTAGATCCCGCCACGACGCTCTGCTTGCAACTGCACCAGCTTACTGCCCCACCATTCAAAATATACACGTATCCGGTTTGTGACTTAGAGTCATCCAGATCTGTGTCGAAGCTAGCGTCGACGTAACCCTTTACGACGAGCTCTTCGTCACCTCCATAAACGAGAAACATTTCCTTAGTCCTTTTCAGGTACTTCAGGATATTCTTGACCGCTGTCCAGTGTTCCTTGCCGGGATTACTTTGGTACCTTCCTACCAAACTTACGGCAAGGTTTACATCAGGTCTGGTACACAGCATGGCATACATAATAGAACCTATGGCTGAGGCATAGGGGATGACACTCATCTCTTCTATATCTTCTGCCGTGGTCGGACATTGAGCTGAGCTCAATTTCACACCTTGCAAAACAGGCAAGAACCCTTTCTTGGACTGATCCATTTTGAACTTCTTCAAAATCTTATCAAGATATGTGCTTTGTGAAAGACCTATGAGGCGTCTCGATCTATCCCTATAGATCTTGATGCCTAATATATAAGCAGCTTCTCCAAGGTCCTTCATTGAAAAACTCTTATTCAAGTAGGCCTTAATGCTGTCCAAAAGTTCTATATCATTTCCCATCAAAAGTATGTCATCTACATATAGTATGAGAAATGCTATAGAGCTCCCACTCACTTTCTTGTAAACACAGGCTTCTCCATAAGTCTGTGTAAACCCAAACGCTTTGATCATCTCATCAAAACGAATGTTCCAACTCCGAGATGCTTGCACCAGCCCATAAATCGAGCGTTGGAGCTTGCACACCTTGTCAGCATTCTTAGGATCGACAAAACCTTCCGGCTGCATCATATACAATTCTTCCTTAAGGAAACCATTAAGGAATGCCGTTTTGACGTCCATTTGCCAAATTTCATAATCATAAAATGCGGCAATTGCTAACATGATTCGGACGGACTTCAGCTTCGCTACCGGTGAGAAAGTCTCATCGTAGTCAACCCCTTGAACTTGTCGATAACCCTTAGCGACAAGCCGAGCTTTATAGATGGTCACATTACCATCCGCGTCTGTCTTCTTCTTAAAGATCCATTTATTTTCTATGGCTCGCCGTTCTACGGGCAAGTCAGTCAAAGTCCATACTTCGTTTTCATACATGGATCCTATCTCGGATTTCATGGCTTCTAGCCATTTGTCGGAATCCGGGCCCGCCATCGCTTCTTCATAGTTCGAAGGTTCACTGTTGTCTAACAACATGATTTCCAAGACAGGGTTGCCGTACCACTCTGGTGTGGAACGTGTCCTTGTGGACCTTCGAATTTCAGTAGGAGCTTGATCAGAAGTATCTTGATCATTATCATTAACTTCCTCTCTAGCCGGTGCAGGCACCTCAGGAACATTTTCTTGAGTTGCGCCATTTTCCGGTTCAAGAGGTAATACTTCATCAAGCTCTACTTTCCTCCCACTTACTTCTTTCGAGAGAAACTCTTTCTCCAGAAAGGACCCATTCTTGGCAACAAAGATCTTGCCTTCGGATCTGAGGTAGAAGATATACCCAACAGTTTCTTTAGGGTATCCTATGAAGACGCATTTTTCTGATTTGGGTTCGAGCTTTTCAGGTTGAAGTTTCCTGACATAAGCATCGCATCCCCAAACTTTTAGAAACGACAGCTTAGGTTTCTTCCCAAACCACAATTCATACGGTGTCGTCTCAACGGATTTCGACGGTGCCCTATTTAAAGTGAATGCGGCAGTCTCTAAAGCATAGCCCCAAAAAGATAGTGGTAAATCGGCAAGAGACATCATAGATCGCACCATATCTAATAGAGTGCGATTACGACGTTCGGACACACCATTACGCTGAGGTGTTCCAGGCGGCGTGAGTTGTGAAACTATTCCACATTTTCTTAAGTGTGTACCAAACTCGTGACTCAAGTATTCTCCTCCACGATCTGATCGTAGAAACTTGATTTTCCTGTCACGTTGATTCTCAACTTCACTCTGAAATTCCTTGAACTTTTCAAAGGTCTCAGACTTGTGTTTCATTAAGTAGACATACCCATATCTACTCAAGTCATCAGTGAGGGTGAGAACATAACGATAGCCACCGCGAGCCTCAACACTCATTGGACCGCACACATCAGTATGTATGATTTCCAATAAGTTGGTTGCTCGCTCCATTGTTCCTGAGAATGGAGTCTTGGTCATTTTACCCATGAGGCATGGTTCGCACGTGTCAAATGATTCGTAATCAAGAGACTCTAAAAGTCCATCAGCATGGAGCTTCTTCATGCGTTTGACACCTATGTGACCAAGGCGGCAGTGCCACAAGTATGTGGGACTATCACTATCAATCTTACATCTTTTGGTACTTACACTATGAATATGTGTAGCATTACGCTCGAGATTCATAAAGAATAAACCATTCACCATCGGAGCATGACCATAAAACATATCTCTCATATAAATAGAACAACCATTATTCTCGGATTTAAATGAGTAGCCATCTCGAATTAAACGAGATCCTGATACAATGTTCATGCTCAAACTTGGCACAAAATAACAATTATTGAGGTTCAAAACTAATCCCGTAGGTAAATGTAGAGGTAGCGTGCCGACGGCGATCACATCGACCTTGGAACCATTCCCGACGCGCATCGTCACCTCGTCCTTCGCCAGTCTCCGTTTATTCCGCAGCTCCTGCTGTGTGTTACAAATATGAGCAACGGCACCGGTATCAAATACCCAGGAGTCACTACGATTACTGGTAAGGTACACATCAATTACATGTATATCAAATATACCTTTGGTTTTGCCGGCCTTCTTGTCCGCTAAGTATTTGGGGCAGTTCCGCTTCCAGTGACCACTTTCCTTGCAATAAAAGCACTCAGTCTCGGGCTTGGGTCCATTCTTTGGCTTCTTCCCGGCAGCTTGCTTGCTGGGCGCGGCAACTACCTTGCCGTCCTTCTTGAAGTTCTTTTTACCCTTGCCCTTCTTGAACTTAGTGGTTTTATTGACCATCAACACTTGATGTTCCTTCTTGACTTCTACCTCTGCTGATTTCAGCATAGCAAATACTTCAGGAATGGTCTTTTCCATCCCCTGCATATTGAAGTTCATCACAAAGCTCTTGTAGCTTGGTGGAAGCGACTGGAGGATTCTGTCAATGACCGCATCATCCGGGAAATTAACTCCCAGCTGAGTCAAGCGGTTATGTAACCCAGACATAGTGAGTATGTGCTCACTGACAGAACTATTTTCTCCATCTTACAACTGAAGAATTTGTCGGAGACTTCATATCTCTCGACCTGGGCATGAGCTTGGAAAACCATTTTCAACTCTTCGAACATCTCATATGCTCCATGTCTCTCAAAACGCTTTTGGAGCCCCGGCTCTAAGCTGTAAAGCAGGCCGCACTGAACGTGGGAGTAGTCATCGGTACGTGCCTGCCAAGCGTTCATAACGTCTTGTTCTGCATGGAGAACAGGTGCGTCACCCAGCGGTGCTTGTAGGACATAATCTTTCTTGGCAGCTATGAGGATGATCCTCAGGTTCCGGACCCAGTCCGTATAGTTGCTGCCATCGTCTTTCAGCTTGGTTTTCTCTAGGAACGCGTTGAAGTTGAGGACTACGTTGGCCATTTGATCTACAAGATATATTGCAAAAATATTTAGACTAAGTTCATGATAATTAAGTTCATCTAATCAAATTATAATGAACTCCCACTCAGATTTGACATCCCTTTGGTCATCTAAGTGTTACACAATCCGAGTCGACTAGGCCGTGTCCGATCATCACGTGAGACGGACTAGTCATCGTCGGTGAACATTCTGATGTTGATCGTATCTTCCATACGACTCATGTTCGACCTTTCGGTCTCCGTGTTCCGAGGCCATGTCTGTACATGCTAGGCTCGTCAAGTTAACCCTAAGTGTTTTCGCTGTGTAAAACTGTCTTACACCCGTTGTATGTGAACGTAAGAATCTATCACACCCGATCATCACGTGGTGCTTCGAAACGACGAACTATAGCAACGGTGCACAGTTAGGGGAGAACACTTCTTGAAATTTTGTAAGGGATCATCTTATTTACTACCGTCGTTCTAAGTAAACAAGATGCATAAAACATAATAAACATCACATGCAATTATATAAAGTAGTGACATGATATGGCCAATATCATATAGCTCCTTTGATCTTCATCTTCGGGGCTCCATGATCATCTTGTCACCGGCATGACACCATGATCTCCATCATCATGATCTCCATCATCGTGTCTTCATGAAGTTGTCACGCCAACGACTACTTCTACTTCTATGACTAACGCGTTTAGTAATAAAGTAAAGTAGTTTACATGGCGTTCTTCAATGACACGCAGGTCATACAAAAATAAAGACAACTCCTATGGCTCCTGCCGGTTGTCATACTCATCGACATGCAAGTCGTGATTCCTATTACAATAGCATGAACATCTCATACATGACATATAGATCATTCATCATTCATCACAACTTTGGCCATATCATATCACAAAGCACTTGCTGCAAAAACAAGTTAGACGTTCTCTAATTGTTGTTGCAAGTTTTACGTGGCTGAAGTAGGGTTCTAGCGAGAACGTTTTCTTACCTACGTGAAAGCCACAACGTGATTTGTCAACTTCTTTTTACCCTTCATAAGGACCCTTTTCATAGAATCCGCTTCAACTAAAGTAGGAGAGACAGACACCCGCCAGCCACCTTATGCAACTAGTGCATGTTAGTCGGTGGAACCGGTCTCACGTAAGCGTACGTGTAAGGTTGGTCCGGGCCGCTTCATCCCACAATACCGCTGAAGCAAGATAAGACTAGTAGCGGCAAGAAAGTTGACAAATCTACGCCCACAACAAATTGTGTTCTACTCGTGCAAGAAGAACTACGCATAGACCTAGCTCATGATGCCACTGTTGGGGAACGTTGCAGAAAACAAAAATTTTCCTACGGTTTCACCAAGATCCATCTATGAGTTCATCTAACAATGAGTGATTAGATGCATCTACGTACCTTGTAGATCGCGAGCGGAAGCGTTCAAAGAATGGGGATGATGTAGTCGAACACGACGTGATCCAAATCACCGGAGATCCTAGCACCGAACGGACGGCACCTCCGCGTTCAACACACGTACGGAACAGCCACGTCTCCTCCTTCTTGATCCAGCAAGGGGGGAGGAGAGGTTGAGGGAGATGGCACCAGTAGCAGCACGATGGCGTGGTGTTGATGGAGCTGCAGTACTCCGGCAGAGCTTCGCTAAGCGCTATGGAGGAGGAGGAGGTGTTGGAGAGGGATAAGGAGGCAACCAAAGGCCAAGTTATGAAGTCCCTCCTTTCCCCCACTATATATAGGAGGGCCAAGGGGGGGTGGCCGGCCCTAGGAGATCCAATCTCCTAGGGGGGCGGCGGCCAAGGGGGTTTTCCCTCCCCCCCAAGGCACCTAGGAGGTGCCTTCCCTTCCTAGGACTCTTCCCCCCTCAAACCCTAGGCACATGGGCCTATGTGGGGCTGGTGCCCTTGGCCCATGCAGGCCAAGGCGCACCCCCTACAGCCCATGTGGCCCCCGGGGATGGGTGGCCCCACCCGGTGGACCCCCGGGACCCTTCCGGTGGTCCCGGTACAATACCGATAACCCCGAAACTTGTCCCGATGCCCGAAACAGGACTTCCCATATATATACCTCCGGACCATTCCGGAACTCCTCGTGACGTCCGGGATCTCATCCGGGACTCCGAACAACATTCGGGTTACTGCATATACATATCCCTACAACCCTAGCGTCACTGAACCTTAAGTGTCTAGACCCTACTGGTTCGGGAGACATGTAGACATGACCGAGATCGCTCTCCGGTTAATAACCAACAGCGGGATCTGGATACCCATGTTGGCTCCCACATGCTCCACGATGATCTCATCGGATGAACCACGATGTCGAGGATTTAATCAACCCCGTATGCAATTCCCTTTGTCAATCGATATGTTACTTGCCCGAGATCCGATCGTCGGTATCCCAATACCTCGTTCAATCTCATTACCGGCAAGTCACTTTACTCGTACCGTAATGCATGATCCCGTGACCAGACACTTGGTCACTTTGAGCTCATTATGATGATGCATTACCGAGTGGGCCCAGTGATATCTCTCCGTCATACGGAGTGACAAATCCCAGTCTCGATCCGTGTCAACTCAACAGACACTTTCGGAGATACCTGTAATGCACCTTTATAGTCACCCAGTTACGTTGTGACGTTTGATACACCCAAAGCACTCCTACGGTATCCGGGAGTTACACGATCTCATGGTCAAAGGAAAAGATACTTGACATTAGAAAAGCTCTAGCAAACGAACTACACGATCTCACGCTATGCTTAGGATTGGGTCTTGTCCATCACATCATTATCCTAATGATGTGATCCCGTTATCAATGACATCCAATGTCCATAGCCAGGAAACTATGACTATCTATTGATCAATGAGCTAGTCAACTAGAGGCTTACTAGGGACATGTTGGTGTCTGTTATTCACACATGTATTACGATTTCCGGATAATACAATTATAGCATGAATAAAGACAATTATCATGAACAAAGAAATATAATAATAATGCTTTTATTATTGCCTCTAGGGCATATTTCCAACATAAAGTACATCGTTTAGATAATGCACCAAAAACAAGACAAAAAGGCACAAACTATCTATTGCTCCGCACAAATTTTTTGTTTTTGCTTAAGTGGCATAGTCCCCTAGAATTTGCGTTACAAATATGCTTCATGTGACTACATATATTACTCTATAAGATAAACTAACTCAAGATCGAGCCAACAGAAAAGTAACTCTAACACAACAATGAGAACCTTCCACTCTACTCTTTGATTACATTAGACCTTGGGTGGTTTCGTACTTTAGATGATGATGACAAGTCATGTAATCAAAAAAAAATGGAAAATGATCTCTACTTAATCTTACCGAGTGAACCCCTCTAATCCGGTTGATCAACACAAGTTCAACTGAGATTGAAGAGGGTGCATGGCATCTTATTCCATGGTGGGAATACATGATGACAAAAGTAAGGGGCGGGTGTCGAGATAGATGGCCATGACTTGAGAATCAACGATGATGATCCTCGGATTCACGGATGTTCCCTCGCGGCCAGAGGGGTGTTTGTTGGTGGTGTAAGACAGACAGTGGTGGAAAATAACCATGGGAGAATCGATAACAATGGATCTTTGATCGACTTTGATAGTTGTGCCAACATTGCAGCAATAAAGGGGAGATCAGATGGAGGCAATGTAGCGGTAATGTATTGGTGGACGGGCGAAAGAGGTGGAACAACGATGGTAGAACGAGATGGGCAAGAGGGTGACTAGAATGCGTGATAAGACATCCCCTCTAATACTATCTAGGAGAGATGACCTCGACCCATAGTGGCAGAGGCAAGGGGGCGAGCAGGGACCTCCCTAACGATCGAGCGATCATTACAGATGTACTCATTACTTAGCTATACATATGCATGTACAGAAGAACTTGCCCCCCCCCACCACCCCCTTAACGTGAAAAAAGGAAAATTGAAAAGGCCCATGTGGAAGCTCACTTGTGAGTTGTTTTCCAACCTCCTGGGCATTGGGCAATTCTTTTGTGATTAGCATGTGTGTGGGTTAGCATTATGATGTTGCCATTGTGTGCCCTCCGCATGCGCGTCTCTGCTCTTCCTGGTCAAGATCTGATTTGGACAATGACGCAGATTCACTCAACAATTCTTTAGGCTGCGAATGAACTAGCCAAGGTCAACACATCAACATTGTCTACTAATCTCTCTCGATTCTCGATTTCTTGTCTTGCCATGTCGAACCTATACATCATATTTTGATTGTGTGATTTGTGATGCGTTGCCACATTAGGGCATAGGCACACACAATCATTCGAAAGTCGATCAATCAATGTCTCCCCGAGAGGTATTAGTAAGCATGGATGGTTGTTGAGCGCATGCGAACGATGACCAATCGATCTACTTTGACCTACGGTAAAGGGGGTGAGAAAGGGATGGATTTGATTCTATAGGTATATATTCTAGAAACATGGATCGTTTTCTTTCAAATACAACAACAAAACTTCCTACAACGATGATTTGTTCTTTAAACATGTATAGATGCAAGCTAAAAGCCACTAAGACAACAATTTAGTTATACAATGATTGTTTTGTTCGTATAACTTAAATTTCTATATGATAATGTTTTGTACTAAGGCATTTAATTCATGTCGTATTTCAAAGTAGTAGTTTGATTATCAACTTCATCTATTGGCATCGTATGTGGCATTATTGATCAATATTATCTACAACTAGATACGCTCCAGTTGAAAAAAGTGTGTGTGTGTGTGTGTGTGTGTGTGTGTGTGGTCTTGGCAAGGCTAAGATATGAAACTATTCAGTAGTTTGTGGACACCAAAAAATGGCCTCAACCACGTCTCCCCCCCCCAAGTCTAAATCCTGGCTCCCCCCATGTACATCTGACAAGTCATGCATGCACTACTAAAACTAAGTTGAACGTGAGTCCACATGCACCACTACTGTCTATTCCATGTTAGGTAGTTGACTTAAGTCAAAATATAGCTGTGTATCTTATATTTAACTAGCGAAGAAGTATTTATTGTATCTTATCTTTTCATCTTCTTTATCTGACATTCCAGTTTAATCTCATAATTGTATGAAACACTTATCACTAAGCAATTAACTAGTAGGTTCCCTATAACCTAGTCGTTAATGTGGACAACTGTAATTTCAACTCGTGTTCATCAATTTAAACTTGTCTTCGGGGGTAACTCGGGAACCAGTGCATGAGGGAATCACTAATCATCGTTCAAGTGCATTTTCTCTCTCGAAAGACCAGTTATATGTGTCCTTGGCCATGATGTCCCGCCCATTAAGATTGCATCATGCGGGAATGCAAGTATCATGCCTCTATGTGTGCCCTCTTGCAACTGTCGTGGTCCATGTGAATGGCACCTGAGAGAGCATGCCATCTTGGTCCCGTGGATCGATGCCTTCTGATCATGTGGATTGTCATTAGATGCTTCAGATTACTTTAGCAATGGTCGCAAAAATGATGTTATCATGAGAGTTTTTATTAGGGGTGTTTCTTAGGCTCCATTACACTTCATCGGCAACATGACAATAGATTAAAATATAAAAAGTTATCATGTAAAAAGAGTGTTTCTTGAGTCGTAATGCAATCAACGATACTTGCTCAAGCGGAACTTCGAAAACGTGGAGGTTATTTGTGCTTGTGGAGAACATGTCTTTTGCGAGTTTTCACCCAAGTCATGGTGGAAAATCGAGAAACAAATGTGAAGTTAGAAATGATAACTGTGAAGTACAACAGTTGAATGGATTAAGATGGCCCTAGAGGGGTGAATAGACACAACTACAAATTAACTTCAATAATGAGCAAGTTTAGGTTATGTGAAATATAAAGGTGTGCCTAAAAATTGACATGGTGATATAAACAACCCTTTACAGTGAACACAAAGGCAAGTGACTAGAGTGAATTACAAGTAAAGAGCTATGGTTAGGGATAACCGAATAGTCTGGAGATGATGTGGAAGAGAATTTTGGTAGTTCCAATCAAATTCGACATTGATACGTCTCCGTCATATCTACTTTTCCAAACTCCCTTGCCTTTGTTTTGGACTCTAAATTGCATGATTTGAATGGAACTAACCCAGACTGATGTTGTTCTCAGCAGAATTACCATGGTGTTATTTTTGTGCAATAATAAAAATTCTCGGATTGACCTGAAAATTTATGGAGAATATTTTTGGAATAAATCAATAATACTGGCACAAGAATCAACTAGAGGGGAGGCCACCCAGAGGCCACAAGACCTAGGGGTGCGCCTTGCAGGCTTGTGGGGCCCCTGGAGCTCCTCCATCCCTAATTCCAAAACTATATATTCCTATTGGGGGAAAAATCAGAGAGAAGGATTCATCATGTTTTACGATACGGAGCGGCCGCTGCCTCCCGTTCTTCCTCGGGAGGGCCGATCTGGAGTTCGTTCGGGGCTCCGGAGAGGGGAATCTGTTGTCATCATCATCATCATCATCAACCTTCCTCCATCACCAATTCCATGATGCTAACCGCCAGGAGTGAGTAATTCCTTCATAGGCTCGCTGGTCAGTGATGGGTTGGATGAGATTTATCATGTAATCGAGTTAGTTTTGTTAGGGTTTGATCCCTAGTATCCACTATGTTCTGAGATTAATGTTGCTATGACTTTGCTATGCTTAATGCTTGTCACTAGGGCTTGGGTGCCATGAATTCAGATCTGAACCCTTTATGTTTCCATGAATATATTTGTGCTCTTGATCGGATCTTGCAAGTTGTAGACACCTATTATCAGTTATGATCCGCATACCCTAAGGTGACAATAATTGGGATTTTTTTCTGGTGATTACCGTAGTTTGAGGAGTTCATGTATTCACTAAGTGATAATGCTTTGTTCCGGTTCTCTATTAAAAGGATGCCTTAATATCCCTTAGTTTCCATTAGGACCCCGCTGCCATAGGAGGGTAGGACAAAAGATGTCATGCAAGTTCTTTTCCATAAGCACGTATGACTATATACGGAATACATGCCTACATTGCATTGATGAATTGGAGCTAGTTCTGTGTCACCCTAGGTTATAACTGCTACATGATGAATATCATCCGACAATTATCATTGCCGATCCATTGTGTAACACCCCGGATGTAACTTTCCAGAATTGTAACTCCAACTCTTGCCATTTCCGGCTATGTGTTGTCATATTTCCTTCGTGGTTGGGTTTTTGTCTTTTGTTTCGCATTTTGTTCATATCATGCATTTCATCTCATGTCATCATTCGCATTACATCGGTATTGTTTTCTTAAAACTTGCATCCGCTTGTAGTTGCCGTTCCTCGCTTCTCTCCGTTTCATTCGTTGATCGTTCCGAGTCTAATCGGGTTTTCGCTTCCCTCTTGTCTGTGACCACCTAACCTCTCTTGCCAGCTCGCAGCCCCCTCGCGTGCGTCTCCGAAACTCCCTCAAACTCGAACCTGGCTATCGTGACCGATGAGTCCGGATCATCCCCAAATATCTATAAAAATCTCTGTTTACTTATTTGGACTCCCTAGCCTATTTTTCTCGACTGTTGGATCTAATCGAAGGGACGAGTTAGCCCCTAACCTAATCCCACACTATATAAACCGATCTAACCCTAAAATCTCGGACGGCCGTCCCATCCATCCAATCCCTCTGCCGCCGCTAGTCTCTCGCATCTTCATCGGGATCCTCCCAGATCCATATCCCTCCAACCACCGCCCGAGCCTCCACCTCTCGATCTCCTCTCGATCCAAATCTTCCCCGACCCACTCCCTTGATTTCCGGCGCCGCCCAACCAGATCGCAGCCTCGCTCCCAGCCTGTAGCAAGCAGAGCCCCACGAGCCTCTCGCTCCCTCGTGCTCGCCACTCCTTCCGCCGCTGTGCCATGGTGTCGTGCCTCTGCTTCGTCGCTGACTAGGACCTCCTCGTACCATGTTCAGATAAAGTAGGAGCGCTCGATCTCGAGCCCCTCGGCCTCGTGCCACCTGCTCACGCCGGCGTCCCAAGCCAGCTGCCAGCGCCCTCGCACCTCCGCCTCCTCTCGCGAGCACCCAGGCCCGTGCTCCACCTCCCTCTCCCTTCCCTTCCTCTTCTTCGCTGAAGCTCTCTCTGACCACCCCCTCGTCGTGTTTCTCTCTCAGGGAACCATGGCGCCGCTGCTTGGAGCTCCATGACCGCGTCTCCCTCTCCCGTCAGATCCATGGCCCAGGGACCGGATCCGCCTCAAGCTCGCCGCAGCTCCTCCCCGTCGTCCTTGCGCTGCCTCCAGGACCAACCGCAATCCCTGTCGCCGTTGTCTTAAACGGTTCCTGACGAGGACAGCGCCCTCCTGTCCGTCTCGAGCGCCAAGTCCCCAGAGCCGCCGTGTGTCCTCTCCTTCCCATCTCGGCCGTCCCCGTCGCCAAGTCCATGTTCGAGCCCAGCCGCAGCCGAGCTCTGCTTCCGCGCCCTGCTTCCTCTGCATCATGGACGAGTCCAGCGCCAAGTCTCGCTCGATCCCCTGCCTGCGTTGACTGCACCCCGCCTGCATCGCGCAGTCCAACGCCTCCCCTTCGCTCATTGACCACGGCATAGCCAGCAGCATCTCCACCGACCGGGCCATGGCCCATGGTGAGAAACCCCCAGCCCCTCCTCTCGGTTGGCCCAATGATACGTCTCCAATGTATCTATAATTTTTGATTGCTCCATGCTACTTTATCTACTGTTTTGGACTATATTGGGCTTTATTTTCCACTTTTATATTATTTTTGGGACTAACCTATTAACCGGAGGCCCAGCCCAGAATTGCTGTTTTTTGCCTTTTTCAGTATTTCGAAGAAACAGAATATCAAATGGAGTCCAAACGGAATGAAACCTTCGGGATCGTGATTTTCCAACCGAACGTGATCCAGGAGACTTGGGCCCTACTCCAAGAAGCTTCCGAGGAGGTCACGAGGATGGAGGGCGCGCCCCCTGGGTGCGCCCCCCTACCTCGTGGGCCCCTTGGAGCTCCACCGACATACTCCTTCCTCCTATATATACCTACGTATCCCTAAACGATCAGAACAGGAGCCAAAAACCTAATTCCACCGCCGCAACCTTCTGTATCCACGAGATCCCATCTTGGGGCCTGTTCTGGAGCTCCGCCGGAGGGGGCATCCACCACGGGGGGCTTCTACATCATCACCATAGCCCCTCCGATGAAGTGTGAGTAGTTTACTTCAGACCTTCGGGTCCATAGCTAGTAGCTAGATGGCTTCTTCTCTCTTTTTGAATCTCAATACAATGTTCTCCCCCTCTCTTGTGGAGATCTATTCGATGTAATCTTCTTTTTGCGGTGTGTTTGTTGAGATCGATGAATTGTGGGTTTATGATCTAGTATTATCTATGGAAAATATTTGATTCTTCTCTGAATTCTTTTATGTATGATTGAGTTATCTTTGCAAGTCTCTTCAAATTATCCGTTTGGTTTGGCCAACTAGATTGGTAGTTCTTGCAATGGGAGAAGTGCATGGCTTTGGGTTCAATCTTGTGGTGTCCTTACTCAGTGACAGAAAGAGTTGCAAGGCACGTATTGTATTGTTGCCATCGAGGATAACAAGATGGGGTTTTTATCATATTGCATGAATTTATCCCTCTAGATCATGTCATCTTGCTTACGGCGTTACTCTGTTTTTACTTAATACTCTAGATGCATGCTGGATAGCGGTCGATGAGTGGAGTAATAGTAGTAGATGCAGAATCGTTTCGATCTACTTGTTTTGGACGTGATGCCTATATACATGATCATTGCCTAGATATACTCATAATTATGCTCAATTCTGTCAATTTCTCAACAGTAATTTGTTCACCCACCGTAGAATACTTATGCTCTTGAGAGAAGCCACTAGTGAAACCTATGGCCCCCGGGTCTATTCTCATCATATCAATCTACATCACTTTATTTATTTGCTTTGCTTTTACTTTTTACTTTGCATCTTTATACCAAAATTACCAAAAATATTATCTCTATCAGATCTCACTCTCATAAGTGACCGTGAAGGGATTGACAACCCCTAATCGCGTTGGTTGCGAGTAGCTATCGTTTTGTGCAGGTACGAGGGACTTGCGCGTGACCTCCTACTGGATTGATACCTTGGTTCTCAAAAACTGAGGGAAATACTTACGCTACTGTGCTGCATCATCCTCTCCTCTTCGGGGAAAACCAACGCAAGCTCGAGACGTAGCAAGAAGGATTTCTGGTGCCGTTGCCGGGGAGGCTTACGCAAAAGTCAACATACCAAGTACCCATCACAATCCCTATCTCTCGCATTACATTATTTGCCATTTGCCTCTCGTTTTCCTCTCCCCCACTTCACCCTTGCCGTTTTATTCGCCCTCTCTTTTCCGTTCGCCTTCTTCCCGTATGTATCTTTGTTTGTGTTTCCACATGCCCTCTATTTGCTTGCATCTTTGCTTGCTAAAAATCTATCGATATGGATCCACTTAAAGTATTCTACTTGGATCATCTTCGATCCTTATGCGCTCGTGCTGAAACCCCAACTAGCCTAGTTGATGGGAAATCTTTAGATGAGCATGCTCATTTTGTGCGTCATCATTTGTCTGAAAAAGGGAGACTCTTATGGTATCATATAAATAGTTTGCTATGCTATGTTGGGAATCTTTGTGAAATTTGTGATTTTACTTGTTGCTCTAAGAATCCTAAAAAACACCTTCCCTACCTATGTGAGTTCAATGATAATGAAATCTTATCTTCTTATGCAAAGGGTGTTTATAGTTACTATGATATCGAACAAATTGAAGAATTTGTCGTTTTTAAGGGTGCTCATGAAGTTGCTTCTTTGATTGAAAAGTATGATTTTACTCTCAACAAATCTAAAAATTCTGTCGTACTTAAATATTGCAATGAAAACCTTGCTCATAATGTCTATGTCCAAGAGTTTATTGAAAGAATGACCGTTGCTTTGGAAGAAAATAATGATATGCATGAATCTATAGATAATGATGATTCCGATGATTTGGTTGAAATATCCCTTGATGAACATGATGCTTGCTATTCTTGTGGCCATGATGCCAATATTTATGAAGACAAATTTGCTATAGTTCCGTATGATAAACATGAGATCGTTGCTATTGCACCCATACTTGCTAGTTCCTTTGATAAAAAGCATGATTGTAATGATTTTACTATAAATTCTCTTGATGACAACTGTGCTAATAATATGCAAAACCCTAAGCTTGGGGATGCTAGTTTTGCCATGCCTACTACTTGTTGCAATGATCATGATTGGGGTGATTCTTCTTTTGATCTTGTAAATTTATTTAAGTCCCATGATGAATATGAGATTGATAATATTGTTTGCAATAATATTGAAAGTGGGTTTGGAAGAGTGTCAACTTTAGATCCCACATATTTGGATAACATTCAATCTTATGAAGTTTTTGATAAAAGTGGGTTTGGAGAGGTCATGACTTTAGTTAATGTTAATCCCACCATTTCGGAAGAGTGTCAACTTTGCATGCATGTGGATCGTGTTGAAAATATTTTATGTGATAGCTATTTTGTTGAATTTGCTTATGATCCCACATGTAATTATTATGAGAGAGGAAAATATGGTCGTAGAAATTTTCATGATAATAATTTACCTCTCGTTATGTTGAGATTGCTATTGTTTCTTTCCGCCTCCTTGCATATGCTAGTTTTGCTTGCCTTGATAATTTGTTTGCCTATAAGATGCCTATGCATAGGAAGTATGTTAGACTTAGATGTGTTTATCACGTTTTTTATGATGCTCTCTTTGTGCTTCAATTCTTGTCTTTTTTGTGAGCATCATTGAAATATCAATGCCTAGCTAGGGGCGTTAAACGATAGCGCTTGTTGGGAGGCAACCCAATTTTATTTTGTGTTTTTTGTTTTTGCTTCTGTTTAGGAATAAATAATCCATCTACCTTCTGTTTGGATGTGGTTTTATGTTTTAATTAGTGTTTGTGCCAAGTAGGACCTATAGGATAACCTACGATGATAGTTGATTTGATTCTGCTAAAAAACAGAAACTTTAGCGCTCACGAGATTAGCTGCCTTTTTTTACTGGAGAGTGCTTTTAGGTTGATTCATTTTGCTGCTGATCAATAAAAAAATTGTCCAGGACTTCCTATTTTGGTAGAATTTTTAGAGTTCCAGAAGTTTGCGTTAGTTACAGATTGCTACAGACTGTTCTGTTTTTGACAGATTCTATTTTTCGTGTGTTGTTTGCTTATTTTGATGAATCTATGGCTAGTAAATTAGTTTATAAACCATAGATAAGTTGTAATACAGTAGGTTTAACACCAATATAAATAAAGAATGAGTTCATTACAGTACCTTGAAGTGGTCTTTTGTTTTCTTTCTCTAACAGAGCTCACGAGATTTCTGTTGAGTTTTGTGCTGTGAAGTTTTCAAGTTTTGGGTGAATTCTTTTGATGGATTATGGAACAAGGACTGGCAAGAGCCTAAGCTTGGGGATTCCCATGGCACCCCCAAGATAATCCAAGGACACCAAAAAGTCAAAGCTTGGGGATGCCCCGGAAGGCGTCCCCTCTTTCGTCCACTTCCATCGGTAATTTACTTGGAGCTATATTTTTATTCACCAACATGATATGTGTTTTGCTTGGAGCGTCTTGTATTATTTGTGTCTTGCTTGTTAGTCTATCACAATCATCTTTGCTGTACACACCTTTTGAGAGAGCCATACCTGAATTGAAATTTGTAGAATACTCTATGTTCTTCACTTATATCTTTTGAGCTTGATAGTTTTGCTCATAGTGCTTCACTTATATTTTTTGAGCGTGATAATTTTTGCTCTAGTGCTTCACTTAGATTTTTTTTGAGCACGGTGGTGGATTTGTTTTAAAGAAACTTGATCTCTCATGCTTCACTTAGATTATTTTGAGAGTCTTTAATAGCATGGTAATTTTCTTAATGTTAATATACTTGGTATTCAAGATATGTGAAACTTTCTTTTGAGTGCGTTGAATACTAAGATAAGTTTGATGCTTGATAATTGTTTTGAGATATGGAGGTGATAATATCAAAGTCGTGCTAGTTGGGTGATTATGAATTTGAGAAATACTTGTGTTGAAGTTTGCAAGTCCCGTAGCATGCACGTATGGTTAAAGTTGTGTAACAAATTTGAAACATGAAGTGTACCTGGCTTGTGCATCCTTATGAGTGGCGGTCGGGGACGAGCGATGGTCTTTTCCTACCAATCTATCCCCCTAGGAGCATGCACGTAGTACTTGATTTTTGATGACTTCTAAATTTTTGCAATAAGTATATGAGTTCTTTTGACTAATGTTGAGTCCATGGATTATACACACTCTCACCTTTCCACCTTTGCTAGCCTCTTCGGTACCGTGCATTGCCCTTTCTCACCTTGAGAGTTGGTGCAAACCTCGCCGGTGCATCCAAACCCCGTGATACGATACGCTCTATCACACATAAACCTCCTTATATATTCCTCAAAACAGCCACCATACCTACCTATCATGGCATTTCTATAGCCATTCCGAGATATATTGCCATGCAACTTCCACCATCATCATCGTGACATGCATTACTTTTGTCATATTGCCATTGCATGATCTTGTAGTTGACATCGTATTTGTGGCAAAGCCACCATGCATTATTTTCCATACATGTCACTCTTGATTCATTGCACCATCCCGGTACACCGCCAGAGGCATTCATATAGAGTCATATCTTGTTCTAGTTTCGAGTTGTAATTCATATGTTGTAATGAAAGTGTGATGATCATCATTATTAGATCATTGCCCAAATAAAAAAAAGGCCAAAAAAAGAAAGGCCCAAAAAAAGAGAAAGGCCAAAAAAAGGAAAGGCCCCCCCAAAATAAAAAAAATAAAAAGGGCAATGCTACTATCTCTTTTTCCACACTTGTGCTTCAAAGTAGCACCTTGTTCTTCATGTAGTGAGTCTCATATATTGTGCTTCAAAGTAGCACCTTGTTGTTCATGTAGTGAGTCTCATAAGTTGTCTTTTTATACTAGTGGGAATTTTTCATTATAGAACTTGGCTTGTATATTCCTACGATGGGCTTCCTCAAAATGCCCTAGGTCTTCACGAGCAAGCAAGTTGGATGCACACCCACTAGTTTTCTTTTGTTGAGAATTCATAGATCTAGTGCATCCGTTGCACGGCAATCCCTACTCCTTGCATTAACATCAATCGATGGGCATCTCCATAGCTCATTGATTAGCCTCGTTGATGTGAGACTTTCTCCTTTTTGTCTTCTCCAAACAATCCCCATCATCATATTCTATTCCACCCATAGTGCTATATCCATGGCTCATGCTCATGTATTGTGTGAAGGTTGAAAAAGTTTGAGATTATTTAAGTATTAAATAATTGCTTGGCTTGTCATCGGGGGTATAGAAGTTGGGAACATTTTTGTGTGACGAAAATGAAGCATAGCCTAACTATATGATTTTGTAGGGATGAACTTTCTTTTGCCATGTTATTTTGAGAAGACATGATTGCTTTGATTAGTATGCTTGAAGTATTATTATTTTTGTGTCGATATGAACTTTTGTCTTGAATCTTTCGGATCTGAATATTCATATCACAATTAAAAAGATTTGCATTGAAATTATGCCAAAGTATCACTCCGCATCAAAAATTCCTTTTTATCATTTACCTACTCGAGGACAAGCAGGAATTAAGCTTCGGGATGCCTGATACGTCTCCAACGTATCTATAATTTTTTATTGCTCCATGCTACTTTATATACTGTTTTGGACTATATTGGGCTTTATTTTCCACTTTTATATTATTTTTGGGACTAACCTATTAACCGGAGGCCCAGCCCAAAATTGCTGTTTTTTGCCTTTTTCAGTATTTCGAAGAAATAGAATATCAAACGGAGTCCAAACGGAATGAAACCTTCGGGATCATGATTTTCCAACCGAACGTGATCCAGGAGACTTGGACCCTACTCCAAGAAGCTTCTGAGGAGGTCACGAGGGTGGAGGGCGCGCCCCCCTGGGCGCGCCCCATACCTCGTGGGCCCCTCGGAGCTCCACCGATGTACTCCTTCCTCCTATATATACCTACGTATCCCTGAATGATCAGAACAGGAGCCAAAAACCTAATTCCACCGCCGCAACCTTCTGTATCCATGAGATCCCATCTTGGGGCCTGTTTTGGAGCTCCGCCGGAGGGGGCATCCACCACGGAGGGCTTCTACATCATCACCATAGCCTCTCCGATGAAGTGTGAGTAGTTTACTTCAGACCTTCGGGTCCATAGCTAGTAGCTAGATGGCTTCTTCTCTCTTTTTGGATATCAATACAATGTTCTCCCCCTCTCTCGTGGAGATCTATTCGATGTAATCTTCTTTTTGCGGTGTGTTTGTTGAGACCGCAAAAAGAAGATTACATCGAATTCTGTCAATTGCTCAATAGTAATTTGTTCACCCACCATAGAATACTTATGCTCTTGAGAGAAGCCACTAGTGAAACCTATGGCCCCCGGGTCTATTCTCATCATATCAATCTACATCACTTTATTTATTTGCTTTGCTTTTACTTTTTACTTTGCATCTTTATACCAAAATTACCAAAAATATTATCTCTATCAGATCTCACTCTCGTAAGTGACCCTGAAGGGATTGACAACCCCTAATCGCGTTGGTTGCGAGTAGCTATCGTTTTGTGCAGGTACGAGGGACTTGCGCGTGACCTCCTACTGGATTGATACCTTGGTTCTCAAAAACTGAGGGAAATACTTACGCTACTGTGCCGCATCATCCTTTCCTCTTCGGGGAAAACCAACGCAAGCTCGAGACGTAGCACCCAACATGCAGCAGATTCGGCCCGATGCATGTTTTTTTCCCTATCTGCGATTTTATCAATTATCCAGTGATTTACTATTTTACAGAAAAGTCCCTCTTGATCATGCATTTAATAACTCACAAATGGTGCATCGGATTAAAATGATTTAAACATGTAAAATGCTTAGAATTTCATCTAGTTTCATAATATTCAATTTTTATCCATGTTTAAAATGTTTAAAATGTTGTTTGTTTAACTTTGCTTAAATGCTATGTTAAAATGATTTATTTCATAACTAAATAACCATAGCTTGGTTTTAAACAAACTTTATATGTAAATGGGGGTGAAAAATGCCTAGTTTAACTTGGTGCACTTACTTTGCATGTTTAACAACTCTAAAATCATGTAATAGGCAGAACAGTCCCAAATTCAAAATATGCATATGGGGATTTTCGAGAATTGTTGTTTGTTGTTCCGGCCTTATTTAAACTTGCCTAGATAGGTAGTTTTATTATGCTTCACCTCTTGCCATGTTAATTAACATGTAAGAATTGTTGAGTATCTTAACTGAGAGCATACTAAATAATTCGATGTGGTGTTTCGTCAATATGCAACTTGTTTTGCATATTGAGCTCCACTTAATCTGTAGTGTTGTTTGTTGCACTTTGCCATGCCATGAATCATTTAACTGGACATGCATCATACTTGGTTGCGCATCATGCCATGTTTATGCTTGTGTGTTTACCATGTTGTTTGCTTCTTTCCTATTGTGCTTCTTCTCGATAGTTCCCGTTTCATTGCGGTCGTGAGGATCCGTTCGACTATGTTGGTTCGACTACTTCATGGACTCGTTCTTCTTCTTTGCGGGATCTCAGGCAAGATGACCATTACCCTCGATATCACTTCTATGTTTGCTTGCTAGTTGCTTCGTTCTATCGCTATGCTGCGCTACCTATCACTTGTTTACCATGCCTCCCAGTTTGCTATGTCGAGCCTCTAACCCACCTTCCTAGCAAACCGTTGTTTGGCTATGTTACCGCTTTTGCTCAGCCCCTCTTATAGCGTTGTTAGTTGCAGGTGAAGTTGAAGATTGCTCCATGCTGGACATGATTATGTTGGGATATCACAATATCTCTTATTTAATTAATGCATCTATATACTTGGTAAAAGGTGGAAGGCTCGGCCTTATGCCTGGTGTTTTGTTCCACTCTTGCCGCCTTAGTTTCCCTCATACCGGTGTTATGTTCCTTGATTTTGCGTTCCTTATGCGGCCGGGTGTATGGGAACCCCTTGACAGTTCGCTTTGAATAAAACTCCTCCAGCAAGGCCCAACTTTGGTTTTACATTTGCCTAACAACCTATTACCTTTCCCTTGGGTTTTCGCGAGCCCGAGGGTCATCTTTATTTTAACCCCCAGGGCCAGTGCTTCTCTAAGTGTTGGTCCGAACCGAGCAGCCTGCGGGGCCACCTCGGGGAAACTCGAGGGATGGTTTTACTCGTAGCTTGACTCATCCAGTGTGCCCTGAGAATGAGATATGTGCAGCTCCTATCAGGATTTGTCGGCACATCCGGGCGGTCTTGCTGGTCTTGTTTTACCATTGTCGAAATGTCTTGTAACCGGGATTCCGAGACTGATCGGGTCTTCCCGAGAGAAGGAATATCCTTCGTTGGTCGTGGGAGCTTATAATGGGCTAAGTTGGGATACCCCTGCAGGGTATAAACTTTTGAAAGCCGTGCCCGCGGTTATGTTGCAGATGGTAATTTGTTAATGTCCGGTTGTAGAGAACCTGACACTTGACTTAATTAAAATGCATCAACCGCGTGTGTATCCGTGATGGTCTCTTTTCGGTGGAGTCCGGGAAGTGAACACGGTCTTTGTGTTATGATTGTGTGTAAGTAGTTTCAGGATCACTTCTTGATCACTTCTAGCTTCTCGACCGTTCCGTTGTTCTCTTCTCGCTCTTATTTGCGTGTGTTAGCCACCATATTTGCTCAGCGCTTGCTGCAACTCCACCTCATTACCACTTCCTACCCATAAGCCTCAATAGTCTTGTTCTTGCGGGTTTTGAGATTGCTGAGTCCTCGTGACTCACCAGATACTATCACAACAGTTGCAGGTGCCGATGATACTAGTGCAGGTGATGCAACCGAGCTCAGATGGGGGCTCAACGAAGACCTTGGTCGTTGCTATGTTTCGTTTCATGTTGATCAGTAGTGGAGCCCAGTTGGGACGATCGGGGATCTAGCATTTGGGGTTATCTTCTTTTCTTTTGAATTCGTCTGTAGTCGGACTATGTGTGTACTCTGAATGATGTATGAATTATGTGTTCATTGTGTGAAGTGGCGATTGTAAGCCAACTCTTTATCCCATTCTTGTTCATTACATGGGATTGTGTGAAGATGACCCCTCTTGCGACAAAACCACCATGCGGTTATGCCTCTAAATCGTGCCTCGACACGTGGGAGATATAGCCGCATCGTGGGTGTTACACATTGGCCTACGAGCTTTTCACATATTGATCTTTGTTGAGTTACTTTCATTGCTACTGTTGTTACCATCACTACTCAACTGCTACTGTTACTTTTGCCACTGTTACCGTTACTTCCATACTATTTTGCTACTAAATACTTTGCTGCAGATATTAAGTCTTCAGGTGTGGTTGAATTGACAACTTAGCTGCAATACTTGAGAATATTCGTTCGCTCCCCTTGTGTCGAATCAATAAATTTGGGTTCAATATTCTACCCTCAAAAACTGTTGCGATCCCCTATACTTGTGGGTTATCAAGACATTTTTCTGGTGCCGTTGTTGGGGAGCATAGCTCTATTCTCTGAGTCACTTGGGATTTATATCTGTTGATCACTATGAAGAATTTGAAAGATACCAAATCCAGATCTATCCCTCTACTACGAGGGGAGGTAAGGAACTGCCATCTAGCTCTGCACTTGATTCACCTTTTGTTTTGAGTAAGCTTGCGACACCCCCTGCTAGTAATCTTAATATGTCACAAGTAATTGATGATGCTACTTCTGCTATGAGTGATACTTATGATGATGCTACTACTTTGCTTGATAACACTGTGCGACTAGGTGAATTTCTTGATGAACAACTTGCTAGGGTTAGAGAGAATGAGATTACTGAAACTAATGATATTATTGAAACTAAATATTACGATTCTCCCCCTAGATATTAATTGCCTAAGGTACCTGAGGGTTATATTATGGATGAAGAAACTGCTAGAGACTTTTTTGCTTGCAATGATAGAGATGATCTTAAGAAATTACTAGTCAAGCTAAAAGAAAAATCTTTGAATGCTAGAACACAATGTGATCCTGAGTTTGGTACTTCACCTATCTTTGTTACTGATAAGGATTATGAATTCTCTATGGATCATGAGTTAATTACTTTGGTTGAATCCGATCCTTTCCATGGTTATGAATCTGAAACTGGTGTGGTGCATCTTACTAAATTGAATGATATAGCCACCCTATTTGCTCATGAGGAAAAATTCGCTATCACTATATTCTTAAGTTGTTTCCTTTCTCATTAAAGGGTGATGCTAAGATATGGTTTAATTCTCTTGCTCCTAGTTGTGTGCGTAGTCCTGATACGTCTCCAACTTATCTATAATTTTTGATTGTTCCATGCCATTATATTATCTGTTTTGGATGTTTTATATGCATTAGTATGCAATTTTATATTATTTTTGGGACTAACCTATTAACCAAGAGCCCAGTGCCAGTTTTTGTTTTTTACGTATTTTAGAGTTTCGCACAAAAGGAATACCAAACAGAGTCCAAAAGGAATGAAACTTTCGCAATGATCTTTCTTGGACCAGAAGCAAACCACGAGACTTGGAGATGAAGTCGGAGACGCAACGAGGCAGCCACAAGCGTGGAGGGCGTGCCCAGGGGGTAGGGCGCGCCCTCTACCTCGTGGGCCCCTCATGGGTCTCCTGACCTAGTTCCTTCGCCTATATATACTTGTAAGTGCATCTAGTGCCCCTTAGTGATTTTGGTGTATTGAGGACTTATAGGTTAAGGGACTAATATGTTTGTGAGTGTACACAGGCTCTATAAGTCAATGAGGAGTTTGATATTTACAGTGAAAGTCGACCCCTAAAAATGAATGTCTTCGGCTGAAGACTTTGGTTCTCCTGAAGACTTTGAAAGTGAAGAAATTGGTGTGGCCTTGAAGACTTCGATGTTCATACGAGGAATCTGAAGCGTGAATACTTTTGTTTTCGTAGTTTCATTTTCTTCTTCTTGAGTCATAGGAAACACCATACTGTTAAAGGGGGTCGAGGTAATACTAAGGAAACAGATTTCCAAGTGATGCTCATCTCAAAATCCTACACCTACCCAATCCTTCGAGTGAAGCCATTGTAAATCTCATATTAGTTCAGTCAATTTCTTCAGAGACAGAGACGAAGATCTTCTGTTCTCTGAGGAATTTGTTCTGACTGAGGAGTTAGGAATTCGTGAGTGCGGATTGCCTACATAGTGAGGAACATGATAGCCCTGAGGAATTCAAACCTCAAATCCGACCATTGTTGTGCCGCACGCCAACTGTTCCAAAATATCCTACCACCTAACGGTCATATCAGACAAGGGCATTTATGTATTATCATGTCGGGCTTCTCCCTAGGCTATAAATAGCCGCCCCCTACAACCACTAGCTGGTTGGGTGCTCCGAGAGAAACTGACACTTGTCATTTGAGAGCATCCCATCCTCCGTGGGCTTTGAGCAAAAATCATCAAGTGAGGAAAACCCAAATCCCAAACCCAAACCTACAAACCCCAAAGTGATTGAGCATCACTGAAGAGATGTTCCTGTGTGGAACCGATGCTTGTTACCTTTGAGGACAGTGTATCCTCCAGACGGTTAGGCGTCATGGTCTGAGCATCCAAGAGGAATTGTGGATTGCCGAGTGACCAAGTCTGTGAAGGTTTGGAAGTCACCTGTGAAGACTTACCACTACTGTTGGGCGAGGTCTGTGTGATCTTAGCTCAAGGAGAATACGGTGAGGACTGTGTGTCCAGGACTGTGTGTCCTCGAGTTTAAATACTCAGCCGCTCCAACCAGACGTACAACTGTCACAATAGTTGGAACTGGTATACCAAATCGTTATCTTCACCAAGCCAACTGGTTCTATTTCCTCAACCCTTTCATTTCCTCAGTTATGTGTTGATGTACCTGATCATTACTGTTTGAAGACTTTGACTGAAGACTTTCTCTAATTCCTTAATCCTATTTCTCCAGTCTGTTTTGTCTTCATCCTGCTTATGCTGTGTTTACGCTTTCTGTACTCTGTGTTTGTCTTTCATTTGACTATGTTGTTACTCTGTTTTGCTTATACCTGAGTACTTATTCCGCTGCAAGTAGTTCTTCACTTAGGAATTTCCTCACCCTGAAATTCCTCAGTGAAGAATTCATAAAAATCGCCTATTCACCCCCCCTCTAGTCGATGCAACGCACGTTCAATTGGTATCAGAGCAAGGTACTCCCTTGTTCTGTGTGATTTTGGTTTAACTACCTGGAGTTTTAGTTATGTCGACTGCAGGAATGAGGAGTGTGTCCTGCCCCATCTTTGAGGGTCATGAGTATCCCAAGTGGAAGGCCATGATGAAGAAGCGACTCATGACGATGAACAGCAAACTGTGGACCGTCACTGAGATTGGTCTTACCGATCTATGCAAGATGGCGGAGGCTGATGACATTCGCAAGTACACTCTACTCAACCTCACAGCGAAGGATGTCATCTGCTCTTGTTTGTCCCAAAATCAGTTCAGGAACGTCATGCATCTCAACCATGCGAAGCTAATCTAGGACAGACTCTCTGAGGTCTACGAAGGCCGTCGTACTCGTCATGATCCTTGGTTTGAGGATGTTAAGGAATCACTCAAGGAGATGACTTTCGCACCTAAATCATCATCCTCTACACCATGCCTTATGGCAAAGGGTGCCAAGGTAACAGAATGCTACCTTTCCGAATCTAGTGATGATGAATCAGGTGATGAATTTAAGCCTAGCTATTCAAAACTTGCTAAAATTGTTGTTAAACAACAGAAGACTTTAGAAAAGATTCAAAATCAACTAGACAGAAGCGATGACCTATTGGGTGAGGAGTTGAATCGAACTAAGACTCTGACAAATAATCTTCAGAGACTTCAAACTCGGTTTGACAACCTTCAAAATCATCATAACACTCTTTTATCTGATCATGCGAAACTTTCTTATGAATTTCTTCAGAAAAAGCAAGATCTTGAGAAGTTAAAAGCGAGTTATGAAGATCTTCAGAAGGAAAATGATTCATTGCTTGCTCAGCAGATCAGTTCCGCTCAGGAAGAACTTATTCCACCATGTCTGAAATGCATTGAGCATGAATCTACTAATTCATCACCTAAATGTTCAAATGCTTCTCTTGCTGCAAATTCTTCAACTGTCTCTATGGTTACAAATTCCTCATCTGAGGATACCACAATCACTGACGATAATGCAGGGCTGAAGGAATTGTATGTGACAGGCATTTATAAAAGCCTCAAAGGGCATCAGACTCTATGTGATGTGCTCAAAAAGCATATCTTGAACAGGAACCCTAGGAAAGAGGGTATTGCCTTTGTGAGGAAACTCAATGCTGATGGGACCTACTGGAAACCTGAGTAGTACCCCTAAACCTCATGGGTTGCTGCAAAAGGACCTCATGTAGATCCATGCACTTTATCTGGCTTTACCTCTGATTCTTCATATTCCTATGATGAGTCATTTGACTCCAACTATAAACTGTTCAAGAATCAAAGTGGTGAAGTATTTGCTCGATATGTTGGAACTAACTGCAGGAATGATCCCCCTATGAAGAAAATCTGGGTTCCTAAAAGGTGCCTTGAAAATCTTGAGGTGAATGTCATCATGACATCACCCATGAAGAATAGGAACCCCAGACCAAATTCTTCATATGGATCAAATTCCTCACGCGGATCAAAATGCTCATATGAACATCATCGTGCTAACACTTCTGTTACGCAGGGAAAATCTAAAGGCTATGAATATGTGCATTATTCTTCGAACCATTATGTTCATAAATCCTCGAAGAATTTCTCTGCTTATTCATATGCTTATCCTAACCACTCTTCTGCGAAACGAAGTGCACTGGCTTCTATGCCATCATTTTCTTATGGAGCTCGCAGAATGATGAACTCTTTGCCACCCCTCCAGATGTGGGTGGTGAAGAAAAAGAACTAATCTCTTATGCAGGGATAGGTCTCCAAACGAACTTACTCATCTGAAGAATTTGCTAGAGACCTGAATGTGCTTGAAAGGACGCAAGCTAATCATGAAGAAATGAATTATTCATTTCTCACGTCCTCATATTGCTATATCTGTTACTGTTGATGAAATTGATGTCATATTCTTCATTGATGAAGTATATGGGTTCGTAAGTTGCACTAATTCATCTGCAGGATGAACAACCCAAAGCTACTGAGTGGGTCCTCAACAGTGGATGTACAAATCACATGATTGGTGACAGGAGCTTGTTGATGGAAACTGATTTGTCACCATCTCATCTGAAGCATATCACCTACGCTGACAAAGGCAAAAGCAAGGTATTGGGTCTTGGTAAGGTTGCAATATCAAAGGATAAACACATGGACAAGGTCATGCTTGTTGAGTCCTTAGGATTCAATCTTATGTCTGTCTCAATGCTTTGTGATCTTGATATGGTTGTTGTCTCTGGCAAATTTCGCTGCCTTGTGCTAATGGAATCTGACAACTCCAAAGTCTTCGAAGGCTTTAGGAAAGGAGACTTGTATATTGTTGATTTCTCTGCAGGACCAGAGCCTGCCATATGTCTACTTGCAAAAGCTTCAGAATGCTTGTTATGGCATCAACGACTTGGTTATGCTAGGACGAGGAACTTGCATACACTCGCGAAGAAGAAGCATGTCATTGGCATCAAGGGTGTCAAATTCCTCAAATATCATCTTTGTTGGGCTTGTGAGGCTGGAAAGATCACCAGAGCCAAGCATCCCGCGAAGACTATCATGACCACTTCTCGTCCCTTTGAATTACTTCATATGGATCTATTTGGCCCACTCATTATGCCACGTTCACTAGTTCTGCATCTTTATATGGCTTTGTCATAGTTGATGACTATTCTCGTTACACATGGGTGCATATCATCACTTACAAAAATGAAGTGCAAGTAGTCTTCAAATGATTTTTCTCAAGGGCTTCCACTAACTTCGGTGTGAAGATCAAGCATATCAGGAGTGATAATGGAACCGACTTCAAGAACACTGACCTCGATGAATATTGATACGTCTCCAACGTATCTATAATTTTTGATTGTTCCATGCTATTATATTACCCCTTTTGGATGTTTATGGGCTTTATTTTACACATTTATATCATTTTTGGGACTAACCTACTAACCGGAGGCCCAGCCCGTATTGCTATTTTTTGCCTATTTCAGTATTTCGAAGAAAAGGAATATCAAACGGAGTCCAAACGAAATGAAACCTTCGGGAGCGTGATTTTTGGAACGAACGTGATCCGGAGAACTTGGAGTGCAAGTCAAGAAGCTTGCGAGGCGGCCAGGAGACAGGAGGGCGCGCCCACCCCCTGGGCGCGCCCTATCTCCTGGGCCCCACAAGCGGCCACCAACGTTCTTCTTCCTCCTATATATACCTACGTACCCCGAAAACATCCAGGGAGCCAACAAAACACAATTTCCACCGCTGTAACCTTCTGTATCCGCGAGATACCATCTTGGAGCCTTCGCCGGTGCTCCACCGGAGGGGGAATCGACCACGGCGGGCTTCTACATCAACACCATAGCCCCTCTGATGAGTTGTGAGTAGTTTACCACAGACCTTCGGGTCCATAGTTATTAGCTAGATGGCTTCTTCTCTCTTTTTGGATCTCAATACAATGTTCTCCCCCTCTCTTGTGGAGATCTATTCGATGTAAACTCTTTTTGCGGTGTGTTTGTCGAGATCCGATGAATTGTGGGTTTATGATCAAGTTTATCTATGAGAAATATTTGAATCTCCTCTGAATTCTTTTATGTATGATTGAGTTACCTTTGCAAGTCTCTTTGAATTATCAGTTTGGTTTGGCCTACTAGATTGATCTTTATTGCCATGTGAGAAGTGCTTAGCTTTGGGTTCAATCTTGCGGTGTCCTTTCCCAGTGATAGCAGGGGCAGGAAGGCACGTATTGTATTGTTGCCATTGAGGATAGAAAGATGGGGTTTATATCATATTGCTTGAGTTTATCCCTCTACATCATGTCATCTTTCTTAAAGCGTTACTCTGTTCTTTATGAACTTAGTACTCTAGATGCAGGCAGGAGTCGGCCGATGTGTGGAGTAATGGTAGTAGATGCAGGCAGGAGTCGGTCTACTTGTTATGGACGTGATGCCTATATACATGATCATGCCTAGATAATCTCATAATTATTCGCTTTTCTATCAATTGCTCGACAGTAATTTGTTCACCCACCGTAATACTTATGCTATCTTGAGAGAAGCCACTAGTGAAACCTATGGCCCCCGGGTCTATCTTTTATCATATAAGCTTTCAATCTACTTTTATTTGCATCTATATTATAAAATACCAAAAATATATTTATCTTATCATACTATCTCTATCAGATCTCACTTCCGCAAGTGGCCGTGAAGGGATTGACAACCCCTTTATTGTGTTGGTTGCGAGTTCTCAGTTTGTTTGTGTAGGTGCGTGGAACTTTTGAGGAGCCTCCTACTAGATTGATACCTTGGTTCTCAAAAACTGAGGGAAATACTTAAGCTACTATTGCTGCATCACCCTTTCCTCTTCAGGGAAAACCAACGCAAGCTCAAGACGTAGCAAGAAGGATTTCTGGCGCCGTTGCAGGGGAGGTCTTCGCTCAAGTCAAGACATACCAAGTACCCATCACAAACTCATCTCCCTCGCATTTACATTATTTGCCATTTGCCTCTCGTTTTCCTCTCCCCCACTTCACCCTTGTCGTTTATTTGCCCTCTCTTTCCCAATCTCCTCCTCTCTCTTTCGCTTGCCTTTTTCTGTTTGCTTGTGTGTTGGATTACTTGTTGCCATGGCGCAAGATAATACCAAATTGTGTGATTTCTCCAATACCAATAATAATGATTTCCTTAGTACTCCGATTGCTCCTCTTAATGATGTTGAGTCTTGTGAAATCAATACTGCTTTGCTGAATCTTGTTATGAAAGATCAATTCGCCGGCCTTCCTAGTGAAGATGCCGCTACTCATCTAAACAACTTTGTTGATTTGTGTGATATGCAAAAGAAGAAAGATATGAATAATGATATTGTTAAATTGAAGTTATTTCCGTTTTCACTTAGAGATCGTGCTAAAGTTTGGTTTTCGTCTTTGCCTAAAAATAGTATTGATTCTTGGAACAAGTGCAAATATGCTTTTATCTCTAAGTATTTTCCTCCCGCTAAGATCATCACTCTTAGGAATGATATTATGAATTTTAAACAACTTGATCATGAGCATGTTGCCCAATCTTGGGAAAGTATGAAATTGATGATTCGCAATTGCCCTACTCATGGTTTGAATTTATGGATGATCATACAAAAATTTTATGCCGGTTTGAACTTTGCTTCTAGAAATCTTTTAGATTCGTCCGTGGGAGGCACATTTATGGAAATAACATTAGGAGATGCTACAAAACTTCTTGATAATATTATGGCCAATTATTCTCAATGGCACACCGAAATATCTTCTAGTAAAAAAGTGCATGCTATAGAAGAAATCAATGTTTTGAGTGGAAAGATGGATGAACTTATGAAGTTGTTTGCTACTAAAAATACTCCTCTTGATCCCAATGATATGCCTTTGTCTATTTTGATTGAGAATAATAATGAATCTATGGATGTGAATTTTTTTGGTAGGAATAGTTTTTGGAAACAATGCTTATAGAGGAAGCTTTAATTCTAGACCGTTCCCTAGCAATTCCTCTAATAATTATGGAAATTTCTACAATAATTCTTATGGTAATTTTAATAATATGCCCTCTAATTTTGAGAATAGTGTGAAAGAATTTATGATTTCTCAAAAGAATTTTAATGCTTTGCTTGAAGAAAAATTGCTCAAAGTTGATGATTTGGCTAGGAACATTGATAGACTTTCGCTTGATGTTGATTCTCTTAAACTTAGATCTTCTCCTCCTAAGCATGATATCAATGAGTCTCTCAGAGCCATGGGAATCTCCATTGATGAGTGCAAGGAAAGAACCGCTAGATTGCGTGCTAAGAAAGATTGCTTTGTAAAGGCGTGTTCTTCTAGTTTCAATGAAAATAATGATGAAGATATTAAAGTTATTGATATGTCTCCTATTAGATCTTTGTTTTGCAATATGAATCTTGATAATAATGGGACTGGAGATGAGTTAACTTTAGTTAGAAGGCGTCCCAAGAATTCGGAGTGTTTAGATCTTGATGCTAAATTTGGTAAAAGTGGGATTGGAGAGGTCATGACTTTAAATAGTATTGAACCCACTATCTCGGATTTCAAGGAATTTGATTATGATAATTGTTCTTTAGAAGGTTGTATTTCCTTGTTGCAATCCGTTGTTAATTCTCCTCATGCTTATAGTCAAAATAAAGCTTTTACCAAACATATCGTTGATGCCTTGATGCAATCTTATGATGAAAAACTTAATTTGGAAGTTTCTATACCTAGAAAACTTAATGATGAGTGGGAACCTACTATAAAGATTAGAATTAAATATCACGAGTGTTTTGCTTTGTGTGATTTGGGTGCTAGTGTTTCCACGATTCCGAAAACTTTATGTGATATTCTAGGTTTCCATGATCTTGATGATTGCTCTTTAAATTTGCACCTTGTGGATTCCACCATTAAAAAGCCAATGGGAAGGATCAATGATGTTCCCATTGTTGCAAATAGAAATTTGGTGCCCGTAGATTTTATCGTTCTTGATATAGATTGCAATCTTTCTTGCCCTATTATTCTTGGTAGACCTTTCCTTAGAACGATTGGTGTGATTGTTGATATGAAGGAAGGGAACATTAGATTCCAATTTCCATTAAAGAAAGGCATGGAGCACTTTCCAAGAAAGAAAGGCAAATTACCTTATGAATCTATCATGCGAGCTACTTATGAATTTAGTGCCAAAGATGGCACTACTTAGATCTATCTTCGCTTTTATGCCTAGCTCGGGGCGTTAAACGATAGCGCTAGTTGGGAGGCAACCCAATTTTATTTGTGTTTTTTTGTTTTTTTCCTGTTTAGTAATAAATTTTGCATCTACCTTATTTTTAGATGTGTTTTTATCTTTTAATTAGTGTTTGTGCCAAGTAGAACCTATAGGATAACCTACGATTATAGTTGATTTGATTCTGCTGAAAAACAGAAACTTTGCACGCACGAATTTAGTTTTGTTACATCACAGAAACGTGCTTTTGTGTTGATTCTTTTTTCTTCTGATCAATACCCAAATTGTACAGGACTTCCCATTTGTTTAGGATTTTTAGAGTTCCAGAAGTTTGCGTTAGTTACAGATTGCTACAGACTGTTCTGTTTTTGACAGATTCTGTTTTTCATGTGTTGTTTGCTTATTTTGATGCATCTATGGCTAGTAAAATAGTTTATAAACCATAGAGAAGTTGGAATACAGTAGGTTTAACACCAAATAAATAAACAATGAGTTCATTACAGTACCTTATGTGGTGGTTTTGTTTTCTTTCACTAACGGAGCTTATAAGATTTCCTGTTGCGTTTTGTGTTGTGAAGTTTTCAAGTTTTGGGTAAAGATTTGATGGACTATGGAGTAAGGAGCGGCAAGAGCCTAAGCTTGGGGATGCCCATGGCACCCCAAGATATTCAAGAGTAGCCAAAAGCCTAAGCTTGGGGATGCCCCGGGAAGGCATCCCCTCTTTCGTCTTCGTTGATTGGTAACTTTACTTGGAGCTATATTTTTATTCTCCACATGATATGTGTTTTGCTTGGAGCGTCCTTTATTATATTAGTCTTTGCTTTTTGGTTTACCACAATCATCCTTGCTGTACACACCTTTTGGGAGAAGCCTACTTGATTGAAATTTTCTAGAATACTCTATGTGCTTCACTTATATCTTTTGAGCTTGATAGTTTTTGCTCTAGTGATTCACTTATATCTTTTAGCGCACGACGGTGGCTTAATTTTGAAGAAATTGCTAGTCTCTCATGCTTCACTTATATTATTTTGAGATTCTTTTAGATCAGCATGGTATTTGCTATGGTTACAAATTTGGTCCTAAAATGACGAGCATCCAAGTTGGGTATAATAAAAACTATCATAGGAAGTGAATTGGATGCTATGATCAATTTGATGCTTGATAATTGTTTTGAGATATAAAGGTAGTAATGTTAGGGTCATGCTAGTGGGTAATTATGAAATTGAGAAATACTTGTGTTGAAGTTGGCAAGTCCCGTAGCATGCACGTATGGTAAAAGTTGTGTGACAAATTTGTTGCATGAGGTGCTCTTTTGATTGTCTTCCTTATGAGTGGAGGTCGGGATCGCGCGATGGTTAACTCCTACCAACCCTTCCCCTAGGAGCATGCGTAGTAGTACTTTGCTTCGGGGCAAGTAGACTTTTGCAATAAGTATATGAGTTCTTTATGACTAATGTGAGTCCATGGATATACGCACACTCATCCTTCCACTTTGTTAGCCTCTATTATACCGTGCAACTTTCGCCGGTATTATGCACCCATTATTTAACTTCCTCAAAACAGCCACCATACCTACCTATTATGGCATTTCCATAGCCATTCCGAGATATATTGCCATGCAACTTTCCACCGTTTCGTTTATTATGACACGTTCCATCATTGTCATATTGCTGTTTGCATGATCATGTAGTTGACATCGTATTTGTGGCAAGGCCACCTTCATAATTTTCATACATGTCGCTCTTGATTCATTGCATATCCCGGTACACCGCCGGAGGCATTCATATAGAATCATATCTTGTTCTAGCTTTGAGTTGTAATTCTTGAGTTGTAAATCCATAAAAGTGTGATGATCTTCATTATTAGAGCATTGTCTCAGTGAGGAAAGGATGAGGAAGACTATGATTCCCCCACAAGTCGGGATGAGACTTTGGACTTTACAAAAAGAAAAAAAAGAAAAAAGAAAAAAAGAGAGAAAGGCCAAAAAAATAAAAAATAAAGGCCAAAACAAAAAAAAGAAAAAAAAGAAGAAAAAATGAGAGAAAAAGAGAGAAGGGACAATGCTACTATCTCTTTTTCCACACTTGTGCTTCAAAGTAGCACCACGATCTTCATGATAGAGAGTCTCCTATCTTGTCACTTTCATATACTAAGTGGGAATTTTTCATTATAGAACTTGGCTTGTATATTCCAATGATGGGCTTCCTCAAAATGCCCTAGGTCTTCGTGAGCAAGCGGGTTGGATGCACACCCACTTAGTTTCTTTTGTTGAGCTTTCATATATTTATAGCTCTAGTGCATCCGTTGCATGGCAATCCCTACTCACTCACGTTGATATCTATTGATGGGCATCTCCATAGCCTGTTGATATGCCTAGTTGATGTGAGACTATCTTCTCCCTCTTTTTGTCCTCACAACCACCACCTTATACCACCATAGTGCTATGTCCATGGCTTGCGCTCATGTATTTCGTAAGAGTTGAAAAAGCTAAAGCGCGTTAAAAAGTATGAACCAATTGCTTGGCTGAAACCGGGGTTGTGCAAGATGGGAGTATTTTGTGTAATGAAAATGAAGCATAGCCTAACTATATGATTTTGTAGGGATAAGCTTTCTTTGGCTATGATATTTTGGTAGGACATGATTATTTGTTAGTATGCTTTGAAGCATTATTATTTTTATGTTTTATAAGCTTTTATCTTGAATCATTTGGATATGAACACTCATGGCACAATAAAGAAAATTACATTGAGAATTATGCTAGGTAGCATTCCACATCAAAAATTCTGTTTTTATCATTTACCTACTCGAGGACGAGCAGGAATTAAGCTTGGGGATGCTTGATACGTCTCCAACGTATCTATATTTTTGATTGTTCCATGCTATTATATTACTCCTTTTGGATGTTTATGGGCTTTATTTTACACATTTATATCATTTTTGGGACTAACCTCCTCCCGCGAGGCCCAGCCCGTATTGCTGTTTTTTTGCCTATTTCAGTATTTTGAAGAAAAGGAATATCAAATGGAGTCCAAATGGAATGAAACCTTCGGGAGCATGATTTTTGGAACGAACGTGATCCGGAGAACTTGGAGTGCAAGTGAAGAAGCTTGCGAGGCGGCCAGGAGACAGGAGGGCGCGCCCACCCCCTGGGTGCGCCCCTATCTACTGGGCCCCACAAGCGGCCACCGACGTACTTCTTCCTCCTATATATACCTACGTACCCCGAAAACATCCATGGAGCCAACAAAACACAGTTTCCACCGCTGTAACCTTCTGTATCCGCGAGATCCCATCTTGGAGCCTTCGTCGGCGCTCCGCCGGAGGGGGAATTGACCATGGAGGGCTTCTACATCAACACCATAGCCCCTCTGATGAGTTGTGAGTAGTTTACCACAGACCTTCGGGTCCATAGTTATTAGCTAGATGGCTTCTTCTCTCTTTTTGGATCTCAATACAATTTTCTCCCCCTCTCTTGTGGAGATCTATTCGATGTAAACTCTTTTTGTGGTGTGTTTGTCGAGATCCGATGAATTGTGAGTTTATGATCAAGTTTATCTATGAGAAATATTTGAATCTCCTCTGAATTCTTTTATGTATGATTGAGTTATCTTTGCAAGTCTCTTCAAATTATCAGTTTGGTTTTGCCTACTAGATTGATCTTTCTTGCCATGGGATAAGTGCTTAGCTTTGGGTTCAATCTTGCGGTGTCCTTTCCCAGTGACAGCAGGGGCAGCAAGGCACGTATTGTATTGTTGCCATCGAGGATAAAAAGATGGGGTTTATATCATATTGCTTGAGTTTATCCCTCTACATCATGTCATCTTTCTTAAAGCGTTACTCTGTTCTTTATGAACTTAATACTCTAGATTCAGGCAGGAGTCGGTCGATGTGTGGAGTAATAGTAGTAGATGCAGGCAGGAGTCGGTCTACTTGTTGCAGATGTGATGCCTATATACATGATCATGCCTAGATAATCTCATAATTATTCGCTTTTCTATCAATTGCTCGACATTAATTTGTTCACCCACCGTAATACTTATGCTATCTTGAGAGAAGCCACTAGTGAAACCTATGGCCCCCGGGTCTATCTTTTATCATATAAGCTTTCAGTCTACTTTTATTTGCATCTTTACTTTTTGCATCTATATTATAAAATACCAAAAAAATATTTATCTTATCATACTATCTCTATTAGATCTCACTTTCGCAAGTGGCCGTGAAGGGATTGACAACCCTTTATTGCGTTGGTTGCGAGTTCTTTGTTTGTTTGTGTCGGTGCATGGGACTTTTGAGGAGCCTCCTACTGGATTGATACCTTGGGTCTCAAAAACCGAGGGAAATACTTACGCTACTATTGTTGCATCACCCTTTCCTCTTCAAGGAAAACCAACGCAAGCTCAAGACGTAGAAAATATATCGATATGCTTGGTATTACTCACGAATTGTCTGCTCCTTATACTCCTCAGCAGAATGGCATCATGGAGCGCAAGAACATAACTCTTGTTGAGATGGCCCGCACTATGCTTGATGAATACAAGACGCCTCAGCATTTCTGGCCTGAAGCAATTGATACTGCGTGCCACATCATCAACAGGCTATATCTTCACAAATTCTTCAAGAAGACCTCATATGAACTCCTCACTGACAAGAAACACAATGTAAGTTATTTCAAAGTCTTCGGTGCTAAATGCTGGATTAGAGATCCTCACCATCACTCTAAATTTGCACCGAAAGCACATGAGGGTTTTATGCTTGGTTACGGAAAGGACTCGCACACCTACAGAGTCTTTAACATCAATCATCACAAGGTTGTTGAAACTGTAGATGTGCGGTTCGATGAAACTAATGGCTCGCAAAGAGAGCACCTACTTCCTGTGCTAGATGAAATGTCACCTGAGGAATCCATCAAGTTCAAAGCTACTGATACGTCTCCAACGTATCTATAATTTTTGATTGTTCCATGCTATTATATTACCCTTTTGGATGTTTATGGGCTTTATTTTACACATTTATATCATTTTTGGGACTAACCTACTAACCGGAGGCCCAGCCCATATTGCTGTTTTTTTTGCCTATTTTAGTATTTCGAAGAAAAGGAATATCAAACGGAGTCCAAACGGAATGAAACCTTCGGGAGCGTGATTTTTGGAATGAACGTGATCCGGAGAGCTTGGAGTGCAAGTCAAGAAGATTCCGAGGGCCCCACGAGATAGGGGGCCGCGCCGCCCCTTAGGGCGCGCCCCCTGTCTCGTGGGCCCCTCGGGCGGCCACCGACGTACTTCTTCCTCCTATATATACCTACGTACCCCGAAAACATCCAGGAGCACCACGAAACACAGTTTCCACCGCCGTAACCTTCTGTATCCGGGAGATCCCATCTTGGAGCCTTCGCCGGCACTCTGCCGGAGGGGGAATCAACCACGGAGGGTCTGTACATCAACATCCTTGCCTCTCCGATGAGTTGTGAGTAGTTTATCACAGACCTACGGGTCCATAGTTATTAGCTAGATGGCTTCTTCTCTCTTTTTGGATCTCAATACAATGTTCTCCCCCTCTCTTGTGGAGATCTATTCGATGTAAACTCTTTTTGCGGTGTGTTTATCGAGATCCGATGAATTGTGGGTTTATGATCAAGTTTATCTATGAATAATATTTGAATCTTCTCTGAATTCTTTTATGTATTATTGAGTTATCTTTGCAAGTCTCTTCGAATTATCAGTTTGGTTTGGCCTACTAGATTGGTCTTTCTTGCCATTGGAGAAGTGCTTAGCTTTGGGTTCAACCTTGCGGTGTTCTTACCCAGTGACAGAAAGGGTTGCAAGACACGTATTGTATTGTTGCCATCGAGGATAACAAGATGGGGTTTATATCATATTGCATGTGTTTATCCCTCTACATCATGTCATCTTGCTTAATGCGTTACTCTGTTCTTATGAACTTAATACTCTAGATGCAGGCAGGAGTCGGTCGATGTGTGGAGTAATAGTAGTAGATGCAGGCAGGAGTCGGTCTACTTGTTATGGACGTGATGCCTATATACATGATCATGCCTAGATAATCTCATAACTATGCGCTTTTCTATCAATTGCTCGACAGTAATTTGTTCACCCACCGTAATACTTATGCTATCTTGAGAGAAGCCACTAGTGAAACCTATGGCCCACGGGTCTATATCTTATCGTATTTGCTTTCAATCTATCTTTATTTGTATCTTTAGTTTTTGCATCTATATTACAAAATACCAAAAATATATTTATCTTATCATACTTTATTAGATCTCACTTTCGCAAGTGGTCGTGAAGGGATTGACAACCCCTTTATTGCGTTGGTTGCGAGTTCTCAGTTTGTTTGTGTAGGTGCCTGGGACTTTTGAGGAGCCTCCTACTGGATTGATACCTTGGTTCTCAAAACTGAGGGAAATACTTACGCTACACTTTGCTGCATCACCCTCTCCTCTTCGAGGAAAACCAACGCAAGCTCAAGACGTAGCAAGAAGGATTTCTGGCGCCGTTGCCGGGAGGTCTTCGCTCAAGTCAAGACATACCAAGTACCCATCACAAACCCATCTCCCTCGCATTTACATTATTTGCCATTTGCCTCTCGTTTTCCTCTCCCCCACTTCACCCTTGCCGTTTTATTCGCCCTCTCTTTCCCAATCTCCTCCTCTCTTTTTCGCTTGCCTTCTTTTGTGTGCTTGTTTGACCTTATGGCTGCGCCTAAGGGTCCTGACCACCTTCTCAGAAGGATGGATGAGATTGAATCGAATATTAGAAGCTTTATGAATTTGCAATTTGAGCATAATAATTTCTTTAGAAAAGAGCTTAAGGAACAAAAAAGTTTTTTGGGGTTTATGAACAAAGAGCTTGATGATATGAATAAAGAATTCTATGGTGTTAACGCTCAAATTACCCAGCTTGAAACTGCTATAGCCCAAATTTCTGACAAGCAAGCCACCTTAGTCAATAAGATGGCCGCTAAACCAGAAAAATTACATGAAAATAATGATGAGGATCTTAAAGTTATTGATGCGTCTCCGATTAGATCTATGTTTTGCATTATGAATTTTGATGATTATGGGAGTGATGATGAATCCACTTTGCCTAGAAGGCGTCCCAAAAATTCGGAGTCTTTAGATCTTAATGCTAAATTTGGTAAAAGTGAGATTGGAGAATCTTCAACTTCTAATAATATTGAACCTACTATCTCGGATTTCAAGGAATTTGATTATGATAATTGCTCTTTAAAAGGTTGTATTTCCTTGTTGCAATCCGTTGTTAATTCTCCTCATGCTTATAATCAAAACAAAGCTTTTACCAAACATATTGTTGATGCCTTGATGCAATCTTATGATGAAGAACTTAATTTGGAAGTTTCTATACCTAGAAAACTTAATGATGAGTGGGAACCTACTATAAAGATTAAAATTAAAGATTATGACTGTTTTGCTTTGTGTGATTTGGGTGCTAGTGTTTCCACGATTCTGAAAACTTTATGTGATATTCTAGGTTTCCATGATCTTGATGATTGCTCTTTAAATATGCACCTTGCGGATTCCACCATTAAAAAGCCTATGGGAAGGATAAATGATGTTCTTATCGTTGCAAATAGAAACTTAGTGCCCGTAGATTTTATCGTTCTTGATATAGATTGCAATCTTTCTTGCCCTATTATTCTTGGTAGACCTTTCCTTAAAATGATTGGTGCGATTATTGATATGAAGGAAGGGAACATTAGATTCCAATTTCCTTTAAAGAAAGGCATGGAGCACTTTCCAAGAAAGAAAGTCAAATTACCTTATGAATCTATCATGTGTGCTACTTATGAATTTAGTGCCAAAGACGGCACTCGTTAGATCTATCCTCGCTTTTATGCCTAGCTAGGGGCGTTAAACAATAGCGCTAGTTGGGAGGCAACCCAATTTTCTTTATGTTTTTTGTTTTTGCTCCTGTTTAGTAATAAATATTGCATCTACCCTCTGGTTAGATGTGTTTTTATCTTTTAATTAGTGTTTGTGCCAAGTAGAACCTATAGGATAACCTACGATGATAGTTGATTTGATTCTGCTGAAAAACAGAAACTTTGCACGCACGAATATAATTTTGTTAAATCACAGGAACGTGCTTTTGCATTGATTCTTTTTGCTGCTGTTGATAAAAAAATTGTACATGACTTCCTATTTTGGTAGGATATTTAGAGTACCAGAAGTTTGCGTTAGTTACAGATTGCTACAGACTGTTCTGTTTTTGACAGATTCTGTTTTTCGTGTGTTGTTTGCTTATTTCAATGCATCTATGGCTAGTAATTCAGTCTATGAACCATAAAGAAGTTGCAATACAGTAGGTTTAACACCAAATAAAACAAAGAATGAGTTCATTGCAGTACCTTATGTGGTGGTTTTGTTTTCTTTCACTAACGGAGCTTATAAGATTTCCTGTTGAGTTTTGTGTTATGAAGTTTTCAAGTCTTGGGTAAAGCTTTTATGGACTATTGAATAAGGAGTGGCAAGAGCCTAAGCTTGGGGATTCCCATGGCACCCCAAGATATTCAAGGATAGCCAAAAGCCTAAGCTTGGGGATGCCCCGGGAAGACATCCCCTCTTTCGTCTTCGTTCATTGGTAACTTTACTTGGAGCTATATTTTTATTTGCCACATGATATGTGTTTTGCTTGGAGCGTCGTGTATTATATTAGTCTTTGCTTTTTAGTTTACCACAATCATCCTTGCTGTACATACCTTTTGGGAGAAGCCTATTTGATTAGAATTTGCTAGAATACTCTATGTGCTTCACTTATATCTTTTGAGCTTGATAGTTTTTGCTCTAGTGCTTCACTTATATCTTTTAGAGCACGGCGGTGTCTTAATTTTTAAGAAATTGCTAGTCTCTCATGCTTCACTTATATTATTTTGAGAGTCTTTTAGAACAACATGGTATTTTCTATGATCATAAAGTTGGTCCTAGAATGATGAGCATCCAAGTTGGGTATAAGAAAAACTATCATAGAAAGTGAATTGGATGCTATGATCAATTTGATACTTGATAATTGTTTTGAGATATGGAGGTAGTGATGTTAAAGTCATGCTAGTTGGGTGATTATGAATTTAAAGAATGCTTGTGTTGAAGTTTGTGATTCCCGTAGCATGCACGTATGGTGAACCGCTTTGTGATGAAGTTGGAGCACAATTTTATTTATTGATTGTCTTCCTTATGAGTGGCGGTCGGGGACGAGCGATGGTCTTTTCCTACCAATCTATCCCCCTAGGAGCATGCGCATAGTGCTTTGGTTTTTGATGACTTCTAATTTTTTGCAACAAGTATATGAGTTCTTTTGATTAATGTTGAGTCCATGGATTATACACACTCTTTCACCCTTCCACCATTGCTAGCCTCTCTTGTACCGCGCAACTTTTGCCGGTACCATACACCCACCATTTACCTTCCTCAAAACAGCCATCATACCTACCTATTATGGCATTTCCGTAGTCATTCCGAGATATATTGCCATGCAACTTTCCACCGTTCCGTTCATATGACACGCATTACTTTTGTCATATTGCTTTTTTGCATGATCATGTAGTTGACATCGTATTTGTGGCTAGGCCACCTTCATAATTTTCATACATGTCGCTCTTGATTCATTGCATATCCCGGTACACCGCCGGAGGCACTCATATAGAGTCATATCGTGTTCTAGCTTTGAGTTGTAAATCCATAAAAGTGTGATGATCTTCATTATTAGAGCATTGTCCTAGTGAGGAAAGGACGATGAAGGCTATGATTCCCCCATAAGTCAGGATGAGACTTCGGACTTTACAAAAAGAAAAAAAAGAAAAAAAAGAGAAAGGCTAAAAAGAAAAAAAAGAAGGCCAAAGAAAAAAAAAGAAAAAAGAAAAAGAAAAAAAAGAAAAAAAAGAGAGAAAAAGAGAGAAGGGACAATGCTACTATCTCTTTTTCCACACTTGTGCTTCAAAATAGCACCATGATCTTCATGATAGAGAGTCTCATATGTTGTCACTTTCATATACTAGTGGGAATTTTTCAATATAGAACTTGGCTTGTATATTCCAATGATGGGCTTCCTCAAAGTTCCCTAGGTCTTCGTGAGCAAGCAAGTTGGATGCACCCCACTTAGTTTCTTTCATTGAGCTTTCATATATTTATAGCTCTAGTGCATCCGTTGCATGGCAATCCCTACTCACTCACATTGATATCTATTAATGGGCATCTCCATAGCCCGTTGATATGCCTAGTTGATGTGAGACTATCTTCTCCTTTTTGTCTTCTCCTCAACCACCATTCTATTCCACATATAGTGCTATGTCCATGGCTCACGCTCATGTATTGCGTGAAAGTTGAAAAAGTTTGAGATTATTAAAGTATGAAACAATTGCTTGGCTTGTCATCGGGGTTGTGCATGATTAAATACTTTGTGTGATGAAGATAGAGCATAGCCAGACTATATGATTTTGTAGGGATAACTTTCTTTAGCCATGTTATTTTGAGAAGACATGATTACTTTGATTAGTATGCTTGAAGTATTACTATTTCTTATGTCAATATGAACTTTTATTTTGTATTCATTTGGATCTGAACATTCATGCCACAATAAAGAAAATTACATTATGAATTATGCTAGGTAGCATTCCACACCAAAAATCTCTTTTTATCATTTACCTACTCGAGGACGAGCAGGAATTAAGCTTGGGAATGCTTGATACGTCTCCAACGTATCAATAATTTTTGATTATTCCATGCTGTTATATTACCCCTTTTGGTTGTTTATGGGCTTTATTTTACACATTTATATCATTTTTGGGACTAACCTACTAACTGGAGGCCCAGCCCATATTGCTGTTTTTTTGCCTATTTCAGTATTTCAAAGAAAAGGAATATCAAACAGAGTCCAAACGGAATGAAACCTTCGGGAGCGTGATTTTTGGAACGAACGTGATCCGGAGAGCTTGGAGTGCAAGTCAAGAAGCTTCTGAGGGCCCCACGAGATAGGCCCCCCCTGTAGGGCGCCCCCTGTCTCGTGGGCCCCTCGGGCGGCCACCGACATACTTCTTCCTCCTATATATACCTACGTACCCCGAAAACATCCAGGAGCACCACGAAACACAATTTCCACCGCCGTAACCTTCTGTATCCGGGAGATCCCATCTTGGAGCCTTCGCCGACACTCTGCTGGAGGGGGAATCAACCACGGAGGGCCTCTACATCAACATCCTTGCCCCTCCGATGAGTTGTGAGTAGTTTATCACAGACCTATGGGTCCATAGTTATTAGCTAGATGGCTTATTCTCTCTTTTTGGATCTCAATACAATGTTCTCCCCCTCTCTTGTGGAGATCTATTTGATGCAAACTCTTTTTGCGGTGTGTTTGTTGAGATCCGATGAATTGTGGGTTTATGATCAAGTTTATCTATGAATAATATTTGATCTTCTCTGAATTATTTTATGTATGATTGAGTTATCTTTGCAAGTCTCTTCGAATTATCAGTTTGGTTTGGCCTACTAGATTGGTCTTTCTTGCCACGGGAGAAGTGCTTAGCTTTGGGTTCAATCTTGCGGTGTTCTTACCCAGTGACAGAAAGGGTTGCAAGACACGTATTGTATTGTTTCCATCGAGGATAACAAGATGGGGTTTATATCATATTGCATGTGTTTATCCCTCTACATCATGTCATCCTGCTTAATGCGTTACTCTGTTCTTATGAACTTAATACTCTAGATGCAGGCAGGAGTCGGTCGATGTGTGGAGTAATAGTAGTAGATGCAGGCAGGAGTCGGTCTACTTGTTATGGACGTGATGCCTATATACATGATCATGCCTAGATAATCTCATAACTATGCGCTTTTCTATCAATTGCTCGACAGTAATTTGTTCACCCACCGTAATACTTATGCTATCTTGAGAGAAGCCACTAGTGAAACCTATGGCCCCCGGGTCTATATCTTATCATATTTGCTTTCAATCTATCTTTATTTGTATCTTTACTTTTTGCATCTATATTACAAAATACCAAAAATATATTTATCTTATCATACTTTATTAGATCTCACTTTCGCAAGTGGCCATGAAGGGATTGACAACCCCTTTATTGCGTTGGTTGTGAGTTCTCAGTTTGTTTGTGTAGGTGCGTGGGACTTTTGAGGAGCCAACTACTGGATTGATACCTTGGTTCTCAAAACTGAGGGAAATACTTATGCTACACTTTGCTGCATTACCCTCTCCTCTTCGAGGAAAACCGACGCAAGCTCAAGACATAGCAGCTATCGAGGATGTCATCCCTACCGAAGAATCTGCTGAAGAAGTCATTCCTGACCGTGAAGAAAATCATGCTGGTGCTGCTGAACAAACTGGTCGTGATGAAACTGTTGGGCCTAAGCAAAGTCGTCAACCGCACATCCTCGCATTGCAAATGAAGTGCAAGTTGAGAAGATCATTGATGACATTCGAGCACCAGGTCCCCTCACGTGCTCAAAAGCTTCACATTTATCTAACTTTTGTGGGCATTTTTCATTTGTCTCTATCACAGAGCCCACTAAAGTAGATGAAGCATTCATGGAATCCGAGTTGCAAGATGAATTGCATCAATTCGAGCTCAACAATGCGTGGGAGCTTGTCAAGCGACCAGACCCACGCAAGCACGACATCATCGGTACCAAATGGATCTACTGCAACAAACAAGACGAAAATGGCCTCGCGGTGAGAAATAAGGCTCGTCTTGTAGCTCAAGGCTACACACAGGTTGAAGGAATTGATTTAGATGAAACTTTTGCACCTATTGCTAGACTTGAGGCCATTCGCATATTGCTTGCTTATGCTAACCATCATAATATCATCTTACAACAAATGGATGTGAAAAGTGCATTCCTCAATGGTAAGCTTGAGGAATAAGTATATGTTGCTCAACCACTAGGTTTTGAGGATCCAAAATTTCCAGATCACGTCTACAGACTCAACAAGGCCCTCTATGGCCTCAAGCAAGCACCTCGGGCGTGGTATGACACACTGAAGGAATTCCTCATGAAGAAAGGCTTCAAACCTGGTTCACTTGACCCAACTCTTTTCACCAAAGCATATGATGATGAATTATTCGTGTGCCAAATATATGTTGATGATATTATCTTTGGCTGTACTAACCAACGTTACAGTGATGAATTTGCCTATATGATGAGTGAAGAATATCAAATGTCTATGATGGGAGATTTGAAATTCTTCTTAGGTCTTCAGATTCGTCAACAATACGATGGCATATTCATATCTCAGGAGAAATACCTCAAGGATGTGTTGAGGAAGTTCGACATGCAAGATTGAAAAGGCGTCAAAATCCCTATGCCCGCAAATGGCCATCTATGCACTAATGAAAATGGTAAAGGCTTCGATCAAAAGGTATACCGCTCCATGACTGGCTCTTTATTGTACCTATGTGCATCTAGGCCAGATATTATGCTTAGTGTTTGCATGTGTGCCCGATTTCAAGCTACACCGAAGGAATCACACCATAAGGCTGTGAAGCATATTCTTCAATATCTAGCTCACACACCAACACTTGGGTTATGGTATCCCAAGGGCTCTTCCTTTGATCTCATTGGATATTCAGACTCTAACTATGCTGGCGATCGGGTGGACCGCAAGTCAACGTCAGGCACATGCCATTTCCTCGGACGATTCTTGGTATGTTGGTCCTCGAAGAAACAGAACTGCGTATCACTCTCCACTTCAGAAGCTGAGTACATTGCTGCTGGATCTTGCTGTGCTCAATTACTATGGATGAAGCAAACACTCAAGGACTATGGCATCAATGTGAAGAATGTGCCACTCTACTGCGACAATGAGAGTGCTATCAAGATTGCTCACAACCCAGTTCAGCACTCGAAGACAAAGCACATCCAGATTCGTCATCATTTTCTTCATGACCATGTGTTGAAGGGCGACATCTCCATCTACCACACAAGTACTGAAGACTAGCTGGCCGATATCTTCACAAAGCCCTTGGATGAGAAGAGATTTAGCAAATTGCCGTGTGAGCTAAATATCCTAGAATCTTCGAATGTTCTTTGAAAAGGACACACATCCTAACACTTATGCTGACTTGACGACTTAGATGTGCAACACACGAAGTAATGTTTTTCTTCAATCAATGAAGACTAACCCTCTAAGTGTGAAGAAATTAATGAAGAAATTGATTCTCAGAACCCTACGAGAATTGTACGCGGTGTCTGAAATCAGCTTTCTTATACGGTGGGTTACGCCACCAACCAAAGTTGAAAATTTGAGTTTTTCTTCACTTTTGAAATTCCTCAGTTTTTCAAATTCTTCAACTTTGCTTTGTCTTCAATCTTTCCGTCGTTGTTCTTCATTTGACTTTTCTGCTAAGTGAATGAGTTTATGTCCTCTACAGCATTCACTTATTGCTAATTCTTCAAGTTGACTTTTCTGCTAAGTGAATGTGATCGGACCCTTCCCCCTCTATGCTAAACTCAACCCAGTCTATTCACAAATTCTTCATGTGCGTTCTATTTGAAACTTGTTCAAATTCTTCACTGTGTCCTTGTCAGCTGAAGAAATTGCGAACGAAACTTTAATATGTTCTTATCCAATTTTTTGGCTTTTGCCACTCAAACCGTTACACATTCCATGATATACTCATATATTCACCCACGATCTCACACGATCTCCACCTCTTAGTACGTGGGTGACACATGTCGTGCGAATGAGAAGGGTCAGGGGCACGTTCATCCAAATTCTTCGGGCGAAAAGTTTTTCACCTCAGCTATAAATACCCCCTTCCCTTCCTCATTTCACTTTTACTCCGCTCGACCTCACTCCCTCGCTCGAGATTCTCAAGCCCTAGCACCGCCGCTACCTCCATCGTCGCCGGTGAGGAAGAGCTTCACTGCCTCGACCTCGTCACCGTCGTACTCGCGTCGGCCGCAGAAATCTTTCCTCCGCCACCGCCGTAGACGTCTTCCTCCGCCAAGTTAGGGCGTTGAAGATCCGAGCCGACGAACTTCCAAATCTACTCTTCCAGTTCGTCGTGTTCTTCATCAAGGGTAATTAAAAGTTACTTTTACCACATTTATTCTACTGATGATTTTCATCAAATCTTTAAAAGGTGTTTATTCTTCAATCTCCACACTCTAAACACCTAACACAAATCTTCAGTTCTTGATCTGTTTCTCTAAGTGACTTTTTTCTTCATGATTCCTCAATTGTGTGTATCTCACGATCCGCACAACTCCGGAACCTAAGTCAAAGAACGCTTAGTGAAATTCTTCAAGACACATTGGGTCAATTTCCTCAAACTTGTTCAAATTTTACAAAAACTTCTGAGAACGCATATGACCTCTCCAAATTCTTCGCACCTATACTCTGTTTACAGGTACACATGTCTGCTGCTGAATCACTAGGTTCTCATCAACTTAACTCATTTGCAGCGTTCCTCGAAGAAAAGCTGCATACTTCTTCATAGAACTCGATTGTGCAAATTCCTCAGCTGAAGAAAATGGCAGATGGTAAAAGGCAACAAAAAGGAGGAAAGAAGCTTGAAGTTAATATTGCTTTTGAGATCCCTACGGACATCTATGAAGGGTACTGCACGCCTGATGAGGCAACTCATGGCAAGGAGACAAAGAATGAGCGCAAAGTGCGCATTCAAAGGATTGAAAGAAGATGGGCAAGAGAGTGGAGGGAGTACAAATATGTCACTCCCAAATACATGAAGAAATTCGCTCTTAACCCTTCGTGCTCAATACCTCCTTTGGCACCTGGCCAAAAGGCTGATCCAACAAGCCTTAAACGTGGTGAGGATTATGCTGATGAATGGGCCAGGCGGCAAGCTAAGTTGGCCAAGCAGGCCAAAGAAGCAGTGAAGAAATTTAATGAGGATTCTGCTGCTGCCGCTGCCGCTGCTGAGGCTTCTTCAAGCAAGAAGGCTATGCCAAAGAAGCCAACCAAGAAACCACCTTCCTCTTCAATGCCCCCATGGCCAAGTTCTTCTTCAATGCCCTCACGGCCAATCTCCTCAGTGCCAACAAGGCAATTTCCTCAAGCTGCCCCAGTTCCTCAAGCTGCACAAATTCCTCGGGCTTCAAAACTCTCAGCTCCTCCGGCAAAGTCCTCAGCACCTGTGCATCTCGCCACATGTCAAAGGACCACTGGCACATCAATTGCCTCAGGAGCTTCAGCAAGTTCTTCAGCTCACCCTTCATCAACCGGTCCCACACTGCTGAAGACCAAGGCCACTGCTGGACGAGGCACCAGACCAAGTCCTCACAAGAAGCAGGTGGTCTTTCAAACTCCGTCTGATGATGAGGTTGATGATGATGAATTAGCTAATATCATCAAGGACAGACAGCAGCGGTCCACTAGAGCCAAACGGAGTGATGTACCCCTTCAACTGGATCCAAAGAAGATCCTCGATTTCATCGATCTTTGGCACAAAGATCCCAATGCTCCAATGCCAGAGTTGGGCCTCATTCCTGGACAAAGTCACATGGTGACGGCGTTCATTGCTGAAGAAAAATGGAAGTATGACCAAGCTAGAGTGGCTAAGAAAGCGCAGTACAAGAAGCAGCGCTATCTAAAGGACAATGTCCTCAGTCTTTCACCTGAGCAGCTCATTGCACTACAAGCTGACATCAAAAAGCTCAACGATGAATTTGACGCCTAAAAGGCTGAATGGCAGGGTGCCAAGGTCAGATTCTTCAAGCTGACGAAGAAATTCACTTCAAGTGCTGCTGCTCCCGTGCACATTGAAGTCATTCCGGCTGAAGCATCTACACAAGCCACTGAAGGAATTTCTAGCACCGTTGATGAAATTTAGGCTGCAGATGAAACTGCAAGCACCAGGGCTGCTGAAGAAATTCCAGCCACTGAAGAAACTGCCAGGGAAACCACTAGTGTTGTGCCTGAAGAATCTGCCAGGCCAGCTGAAGACTCTGTTGCTGTGCCTGAAGAATCTGCCTGGCCAGCTGAAGACTCTGTTGCTGCGCCTGAAGAAATTGCTCAAGACAGGGCAACTGCATCAGTTGCGCCTAAAGAAATTGATCCAACTCCCACTGCTCCGCCTGCACCAACACCAAGCCCAGTTCTTCCTTCTGCCCTGGAAGTGAAGAAAACCAAAGTTGCAGAGCGTGCTGCTCTGAAGAAGAGGAAAGCATCGGCTGCCTCAGAATCTTTGGCCCCCAAGAAGGCGAAGATTTTGACATGTTCAATGGACAATCCCATTGATGTTGTTCCTCTTGCAAGCATGCCATCAAAGGAACTTGTTCCTTATGGTGAAGAATATCAGATTCCCGAAGAATCTGCTGAAGAAGATCCCTCTCTTGCTTCCACAGAGCAGATGGATGAAGAAATTGAAGTTGAGACTTTCACTTCAACTCCTCCAGTATCATTGCCAACGCCTCAGTTTACTGCTGAAGAAGCCGTCGTTGAAGAAATGGAAGTGGATGAGGATGTGACATTGAGAGCACCACTCCAGTAATGAATGATGGTTTTGGGGATAGTCAGCACCCCAACTCTCCTCTGTTCACACCACTCCAACAAATTCCTCAGTCCCCAGCTCCAACTGAAGTTCAAATGGGCTCTGAAGAAATTCATGCCATTCCTTCCATTCATGAAGTGATCCCAGCCACTAGTGCTGATGCCCAAGCTGATGAAGAAATGGAGGCCTAGGCTTCTACTGAAGCAGAAGCTGATATTCCTCAACCTACGGCTCCAGAGATTGAGATTCCAGACGTTATTCTTCAACTGACTAATACTCCTCAGCCCAAGCCGAAGAATCCCTTCTCCAAGACTCCTAAATTCAAGGTTGATGCTTTCTTAAATGAGCATCTGTTCTTCACTGACTATGATCCATATGACTCTGCTCGTTTGAGAAGGAAGCACTTCTCGACTGCAAGACAAGCCAATTTCTATTCTTCAGTGCTCTTCAACAAAGACAAAGTCTTCGACCATGAGCATATTCCTCACTTGGATATGGAATCACCGCCTTGCTTCACGCTAGTCCTCGCTGCCATTCATGACGCTGGCCTGCTCAATTTCTGCACTGACATATGCGATTGGAATGAAGAACTCATTCTTCAATTCTATGTGATGCTGCACATCACAGGTAATGCTGCAGATGTGAACTCATGGGTGTTGTACTGGATGATAGAGAACACACACTATAAGGCGTCAGCCACTGAACTGCTTCGTGCCATACCTGTCAGTCCTCCCCCAGAAGGTGCACGTCTCATCTACTCTGAATCTGAGCTGCCAGATCATTTCATGCAAGTCCTGATGAAGCCATTGAAGCCTGGACAAGCCTCAAGGACCAAATTCCTTGTGAAGGAATTGCAATATGTGCCAAGGACAGTCTATCACATTCTGATGAAGACACTGAGTCCAATCAAAGGCCACGACTCGAATGATGAAGAAGTCATTGGCATCATGAAGAATCTGCTTTTCAACATCATGCACGGTATTCCCATGAACTATCATGATTTCTTCATGTGAACTTTGGCAAACGTTGCAATGTCCCCATTTGAGTTGAAGCCTTACGCTCCCTGGATTATGAGATTCCTCAGTTCAAGGTCTTCACTCAATTACAAAGCTGATACACTCAACCATGGCAGCTACTTGCCCCCAATTGAAGTCCTCAAACAGACATTTTCCTCAGCTGATGAAAAGGGCAAGGCCACTGCTGTTATTGATGAGGGCATTCGACTATTGGATGGACAGTTTCGCAAAGCTGCTTCATACTCCACCAATGATGACTCTGCTACTCATGATTTTGCCGCTAATGCCTCAAAGCAAAGTCCTCAGGCAACAAATCCAAGGGTGATGACTGATCATGAGCTTCTCCTCAGCCTTCATCAAAAGGTGAATCACAATCACAAATGGGTAAAACGTCAGTTTGGTTCAATTCTTCACAACATGACTGCCACATATAATTCAGTGAAGAAGAACCATTACTACCTTAATGAAGTGTTTGATTGCACCTGGGCTATACTGTCTCACCTTTACGGTGATGAGGATCTCAAGCACATGGGCTTCAAGCAGGACTTCGGCTGGTCTAAGGCCCCACCAAAGAAATTCAAGAAAGTTGTAGTTCCTCCTTTGGTGCCCAGTTCATATTCCTCATCCCGTGATACTGATGAATATGAAGATCTGGACGACACTGCGGCATGCCCTTCTCCAACAAACTACCCCAACAACGCTGACGCTCCTCCATCGACTTCGTGAAGAAATTCTTCTGGGGCGTTAGTCCTCACTTTTCGTCCCTTTTTGGTCATTTGATGACAAATGGGGAGAAATTTGAGTTAGTCTTCAAGCGGGTCTATATATATGGGCATTTTTTAAGTTGCAACTCTCGATCTTCTCAAACTTTTGTTGATTGAGTTGTAAACTTAAGTCCGATGGTGACCTGATACTTTTGGTCTGTTTTTCTGCATGCTATTTCCTCATTAATGCTATGCACACATGCTGAATTACATCAGTTACCATATTTCATCATGCATTTCAAATTCTTCATTTCATATGTTAAATGCGTGTATGAATTACAAGATATAGGGGGAGATCTCCACGATTCTACTCTTCAAATGTGCGTTGCTTCAAAAGCAAATTCCTCACTATGCACATCCTCAGGGGGAGTTCTTCTATATCTTGCAATCAAATTCCTCAATATTGAGTACTTTCAATTCATATGTTTATCCCCGTTGAAAACTTAACCTATATTATCATCAATCACCAAAAAGGGGGAGATTGTAAGTGCATCTAGTGCCCCTTAGTGATTTTGGTGTATTGAGGACTTATAGGTTAAGGGACTAATATGTTTGTGAGTGTACACATGCTCTATAAGTCAATGAGGAGTTTGATATTTACAGTGAAAGTCGACCCCTAAAAAGGAATGTCTTCGGCTGAAGACTTTGGTTCTCCTAAAGACTTTGATAGTGAAGAAATTGGTGTGGCCTTGAAGACTTCGATATTCATACGAGGAATCTGAAGCGTGAAGACTTTTGTTTTCGTAGTTTCATTTTCTTATTCTTGAGTCATAGGAAACACCGTACTGTTAAAGGGGGTCGAGGTAATACTAAGGAAACAGATTTCCAAGTGATGCTCATCTCAAAATCCTACACCTACCCAATCCTTCGAGTGAAGCCAAATCTCATATCAGTTCAGTCAATTTTCTTCAGAGATAGAGACGAAGATCTTATGTTCTCTGAGGAATTTGTTCTGACTGAGGAGTTAGGAATTTGCCAGTGCGGATTGCCTACACTGTGAGGAACATGATAGCCCTGAGGAATTCGAACCTCAAATCTGACCGTTGCTGTGCCGCGCGCCAGCTGTTGCAAAATATCCTACCACCTAACGGTCATATTATACAATGGCATCTATGACTTATCATGTCGGGCTGCTCCCTAGGCTATAAATAGCCTCCCCCTACAACCACTAGCTGGTTGGCTGCTCCGAGAGAAACTGACACTTGTCATTTGAGAGCATCCCATCCTCCGAGGACTCCGAGCGAAAATCATCAAGTGAGGAAAACCCAAATCCCAAACCCAAACCTACAAACCCGAAAGTGATTGAGCATCACTGAAGAGATTGTTCCTGTGTGGAACCGATGCTTGTTACCTTTGAGGACTGTGTATCCTCCAGACGGTTAGGCATCATGGTCTGAGCATCCAAAAGGAATTGTGGATTGCCGAGTGACCAAGTCTGTGAAGGTTTGGAAGTCACCTGTGAAGACTTACCAATACTGTTGGGGGAGGTCTGTGTGATCTTAGCTCAAGGAGAATACGGTGAGGACTGTGTGTCCGGGACTGTGTGTCCTCGAGTTTAAATACTCAGCCGCTCCAACCACACGTACAACTGTCACAACAGTTGGAACTGGTCTACCAAATCATTGTCTTCACCAAGCCAACTGGTTCTATTTCCTCAACCCTTTCATTTCCTTAGTTATGTGTTGATGTACCTGATCATTACTGTTTGAAGACTTTGACTGAAGACTTTCTCTAATTCCTCAATCCTACTTCTTCAGTCTGTTTTGTCTTCATCCTGCTTATCCTGTGTTTACGCTTTCTGTACTTTGTGTTTGTATTTTATTTCATCATGATGACTATGTTGTTACTCTTTTGCTTATACCTGAGTACTTATTCCGCTGCAAGTAGTTCTTTGCTTAGGAATTTCCTCACTCTGAAATTCCTCAGTGAAGAATTCATAAAATTCCCCTATTCACCCCCCCTCTAGTCGACGTAACACACTTTCAATACTCTTATACCCCGAAAACATCCGGGGGAGCCACGAAACCACTTTTCCACCGCCACAACCTTCTGTACCCGTGAGGTCCCATCTAGGGACCTTCTCGGACGTCCTTCCGAGGGGGATTCGATCACGGTGGGCTTCTACATCAACACCATTACGCTTCCGATGAAGCGTGAGTAGTTTACAACAGACCTACGGGTCCATAGCTAGTAGCTAGATGGCTTCTTCTCTCTCTTTGATTCTCAATACCATGTTCTCCTTCGTGTTCTTGGAGATCTATTCGATGTAATATTCTTTTGCAGTGCGTTTGCCGAGATCCGATGAATTGTGGATTTATGATCAGATTATCTATGAATACTATTTGGTTCTTCTCTGAATTCTTATATGCATGATTTGATATCTTTGCAAGTCTCTTCAAATTATATTTTTAGTTTGGCCTACTAGATTGGTTTTTCTTGCAATGGGAGAAGTTCTTAGCTTTGGGTTCAATCTTGCGGTGTCATTTCCCAGTGATAGTAGGGGCAGCAAGGCACATATTGTATTATTGCCATCGAGGATAAAAAGATGGGGTTTTCATCATATTGCTAGAGTTAATTCCTCTACATCATGTCATCTTACTTAATGCGTTACTCCGTCCTTTATGAACTTAATACTCTAGATGCATGCTGGATAGCGGTCGATGTGTGGAGTAATAGTAGTAGATGCATAACCGTTTCGGTCTACTTGACACAAACATGATGCCTATGTTCATGTTAGATATCATCATAACTTTGCGCTCTTCCATAAATTGCTCAGTAGTAATTTGTTCACCCACCGTAATATTTCCTATCTTGAGAGAAGCCACTAGTGAAACCTATGGCCCCCTGCTACCTCTTGAGCATGCGTTGGTTTTTCCTTGAAGAGGAAAGGGTGATGCAGCAAAGTAGCGTAAGTATTTCCCTCAGTTTTGAGAACCAAGGTATCAATCCAGTAGGAGACGACACACAAGTCACCTAGTACCTGCACAAATAATCAAGAACCTTGCAACCAACGCGATAAAGGGGTTGTCAATCCCTTCACGGTCACTCGCAAAAGTGAGATCTAATAAAGATATGTAAATATTTTTGGTATTTCCGTTGTATAGATTGGAAAGTAAAGATTGCAAAATAGTAAACGAGATACGATGTAAATAAAAGAGATGTAATATGATCAGAAAGAGACCCGGGGTGCATAGGTCTCACTAGTGGCTTCTCTCAAGATATCATATATTACGGTGGGTGAACAATTTACTGCCGAGCAATTGATAGAAAAGTGGATAATTATGAAGACATCTAAGGCAATGATCATGAATATAGGCATCACGTCCGTGTCAAGAAGACAGAAACGATTCTGCATCTACTACTATTACTCCACACATCGACCGCTATCCAGCATGCATCTAGAGTATTAAGTTCATAAGAACGGAGTAACGCATTAAGCAAGATGACATGATGTAGAGTGATAAACTCAACCAATATGATATAAACCCCATCTTTTTATCATCAATGGCAACAATAAAATATGTGCCTTGCTTCCCCTACTGTCACTGCGAAAGGACACCGCAAGATTGAACCCAAAGCTAAGCACTTATCCGATTGCAAGAAAGATCAATCTAGTAGGCCAAACTAAACTGATAATTCGAAGAGACTTGCAAAGATATCAAATCATGCATATAAGATTTCAGAGAAGAACCAAATAATATTCATAGATAATCAAGTTCATAAATCCATAATTCACTGGATCTCGGCAAACACACCGCAAAAGAGTATTACATCGAATAGATCTCAAAGAACATCGAGGAGAACTTTGTATTGAGAATCAAAGAGAGAGAAGAAGCCATCTAGCTAATAACTATTTACGTGAAGGTCTGTGGTAAACTACTCACGCTTCATTGGAGAGGCAATGGTGTTGATGTAGAAGCCCTCCGTGATCGATTCCCCCTCCTGCAGATCGCCGGAAAAGGCCCCAAGATGGGATCTCATGGGTACAGAAGGTTGCGGTAGTGGAAAAGTGGTTTCGTGGCTCCCCCTGATGTTTCTAGGGTATAAGAGTATATATAGGCAAAAGAAGTACGTCGGTGGAGCTACAAGGGGCCCACGAGAGTGGGGGCGCGCCTACCCCCCTGGGCGCGCCCTCCTGCCTCGTGGCTTCCTCGTAGAGTCCCAGACTTCAACTCCAAGTCTTCGAGATTGCTTTTGGTCCAAGAAAAATCCTTCCGAAGGTTTTATTCCGTTTGGACTCCGTTTGATATTCCTTTTTTTGCAAAACACTAAAATAGGCAAAAAAACAGAAACTGGCACTGGGCCTCCGGTTAATAGGTTAGTCCCAAAAATAATATAAAAGAGCATATTGAAGCCCCTTAAACATCCAAAACAGATAATATAATAGCATGGAACAATAAAAAATTATAGATATGTTGGAGACGTATCAAGCATCCCCAAGCTCAATTTCTGCTCGTCCTCGAGTAGGTAAATGATAAAAACAGAATTTTTGATGTGGAATGCTACCTAGCATATTTCTCAATGTAATTTTCTTTACTGTGGCATGAATGTTCAGATCCGAAAGATTCAAGACAAAAGTTTAATATTGACATAAAAATAATAATACTTCAAGCATACTAACAAAGCAATCATGTCTTCTCAAAAATAACATGGCCAAAGAAAGTTATCCCTACAAAATCATATAGTCTGTCTATGCTCTATCTTCGTCACACAAAGTATTTAATCATGCACAACCCCGGTTTCAGCCAAGCAATTGTTTCATACATTAGTATTTTCAAACTTTTTCAATCTTCACGCAATACATGAGCATGAGCCATGGACATAGCACTATAGGTGGAATAGAATGGTGGTTGTGGGGAAGACAAAAAGGAGAAGATAGTCTCACATCAACTAGGCATATTAACGGGCTATGGAGATGCCCATCAATAGATATCAATGTGAGTGAGTAGGGATTGCCATGCAACGGATGCACTAGAGCTATAAGTTTATGAAAGCTCAAAAGAAAACTAAGTGGGTGTGCATCCAACTTGCTTGCTCACGAAGACCTAGGGCACTTCGAGGAAGCCCGTCATTGGAATATACAAGCCAAGTTCTATACTGAAAAATTCCCACTAGTATATCACTGCAAAAAAATACACCTCCGTGATGATACGTTTTTGTCACAGTAGGTTCCATGACGATTTTATGACAGAATCCAGATAGTCATACATGTACTGTCGTAGAAGTGTTCCATGACATTACCAAAATTATCATCACGGAAGTGTCCACTTCCATGACAATAAATCACACGTCACAAAAGTTCTTTCGTCAAGGGTGACCGACACGTGGCATCCACCGTAATGGAACGCCGTTAAGCTACCGGGTCAGGTTTTGGATCCGATAACCCATTAACAGCCCGGACCAATGGGAAATTTCCACGTGTAAAATTCTGATTGGCCAGAGGGAACACCTGTCAGCTCGTCAGTGGGCCAGATGTCGCCCATCCATTGGAGGAGACATGCCTATACATCGACACATGGCTGGGCCCAACAGAGGCCCATATAGGTTAAAAAGGTCGGCCCAGTCAAAGGCCCGTAGTACTTACTTAGGTACTAGTGGGCCAGCCCAATAACGGCTTGCTTAATAAAGGTCCATTTACGGCCCGAAGCCAGATCTGGCCTGTTAATTATTCGCCAAATATTTGGGCCCATTTACGGCCCGAAGCCAGATCTGGCCCGTTAATTGTTCGCCGAGTATTTGGGCCCAATTACAGCCCAGTGACTTTCGGCCTACTAGAGGCCTGATGTAGACATGGGCCCATTTCAGCCTGGTGTGACTTTCGGCCTGGGAATGGCCCGTGCTGCCCATGGGCCATATATGGTCCGACGGTACATCGGGTCCACTGACGGCCCATGATAAAGGTGGCAACAGTTAAGCCCAATGTGACTTTGGGCCTGTTAAAGGCCTGTCGCATAATTCGGCCCGTTGATGCCTGTACTAAGATTTCAGCCTCTTAAAGGCCCATGATATCAGTGGGCCAACTAAGGCCCGAGATATGTTTCGGCCTGGTAACAGCCCGTGAGCTAACTGGGCCCAAGAAGGCCCGGTCTACATTTCAGCCTGCTGAAGGTCCGTCGACGACTAGTGAAAATTGAGGCCCAACATGCATTTCGGCCTGCTAAAGGCCCATGGTTTCATCTGGGCCGTAACAGGCCAGTACAATATTCAGTCTGTTAATGGCCCAACACTACCTGGGCCAAACTAATCGTTGGGTCCTCAAAAGGCCCAACTAAAATATAGCCCGGTGTAAGTTGTGGGCCTGGCCCAAAGTGTGACAGCCCAAATCATCCGGGCCCAACAAAGACGCAGGCCGGCACAATTGTGGCCCGCTAAAAACCAGGCCAGTTAGAGTCGAATGTTTCGGCCCAGTCGACTACATCTGATTTTTTTCAGATAGCGAATGATGGCAGTAACTAGTAGGAATTAAGAACAAACCTACTCTATACAATAAAGAAATTACAGCATAGTAACTAAGAATAAACCTACATTATACAATAAAGGATTTAAGGTATATTACATCCACTGGGCATCGAAGTTCACCACCAGTGATCATAAAGCGCAACGAAGAAGCAGATTACAAAAACTGGGCACCATTACAGCGTAACAAAATAATACTGAACCAAGACCACTTCCGAGACAGTTCAAGAAAGGTTAGCCTTGCGGGGGAACTACTGCGCAAGCTGCTGAGCAAGGCTGTGAGACCGGCCTAGCATGTCGGTCATAGCTTCCAGGTGTAGCTGTTTAGCGATGAGGTTCTCATTGGTGTTCTCCGCAATCTTTCTTAGAGATAGGACTTCAAGTCGAAGTTGAGTTGCAGAATGCCTTTCTGCTAGAACTTGGGACAGAAGAAGTCAAACTGATTCAGACAACGAATTCTATGAGCTTGTCTGACTGCTAGTCTCAAGTAACTTGAACACTGCATCAAGACAAGACTTTGGGGTTGTCTCGCTATCTTCAAGATGTTTTGCCTTCTTTGCTGCAATATATGTTGGATTTGTCTCACAGCCTTCAGCAGACTTGTGCATGCCATCAGGCATATCACCTTGAAACAAAGCAAAGAGATGACAGGTTTTGCACGTGTATAAACAAAGATGATAACTGTGCTGTTAGTTCCATCCAATTTCAAATTAGAAAATAAAGAGTAAGTTCAAAATATCAATAGCATAATTTGGCATTGTTCATAATGCGGGGAGCTTCACCACACTACTGGATTACCATGTCAACATAACAAGCATAGATGAAGAGCAAAGAAAATCATTGTATCTATTTTGGTTAATGTGCATGGCATATTGTTCATATCATCAGCCACATCAGTAAGATAAAACAGGAGATGACAAGGTGCAAATGTGGGCTGCTTCACCACACACTAGATTATATGTAGCGACCAAACCTCAAACAGTCTGATCTCTGTGCTCAGTGTCATCCCTGGATTAGTAATGCTGACACCACACAGTACTTGGAGGATTTATAACAGAGTAGCAATCACACACTTATTACATCGAACGTCTCAAAAGAGAACTTATTGAAATAAATATGGCTTAAGGCCATCTAAAATCGATAACAGCGGAAGGCTTGGAAGATAAGTGAGTCCATCAACTCCAACGGCATCACTGAGTATAGAACCACGACCTAAAAGCATCTGACTCGTCATTTGAAAAGTCTGCAACATGAAACGTTGCAGCCCGAAAATGGGTCAACACATGGAATATGCTGGCAAAGTAACACATAGAGAATAACAATGGATTAAGCTATACTACATGCATATTTGGCTGGTGGAAAAGCTCTATGGTTATAGTTTTTGCATAAAGCCAATTTTTCCCTACTGCAAAGGAATAAATTTAATTAACTATCATGGTGGTTGTTAAACATTGAGAATGGTTGACAGCATTCTCAATCCCAATTAAAAGTACTCATTAAAACCCAACAATATTAAATTAGAAGTAACATGATGAGATTCACATGATATCCAGGTACTAGATACTCAAAACGTCCATAATCGGGGACACGACTAACCATGATTAGTTTATACACTCTGCAGAGGTTTGCACACTTTTCCCCACATGACTCGATCGCCTCCGTTTTGGTTTCTCGCACTACATGGTTTTTGAGAAACGGATGACCGAGACATAGTCTTTCAGAAGTACTTGCACCTTACATAAGGGGTAGACCATACCAACCTACATCCCCTACATCTGCTAGTCCACCGCGTAAGAGTTCGCACAACTTAGTCAACTATGCTAGAGCCCATAATAGCATGTGGCTGCACACGGAAGTTTCTTGTTTGAATAATCTCATGATCCCTTTGAGCCTGGGTGGCGGTCCGAAGAAATACAGGCAAGTCCTGATAGAAACCAGGTGCCTCAATCCACCCAGATATGTGTTTAAGTTGCCACCTTAAATAAACCATTAATTAAAAATCTCACATCTGTCATGGAAATTCACTCACCCAATCCACGTCTACTAGCATAGCATGGCATAATAAGCAAACGTAGAAGTAACTCCCAAAGGTTTGATAATAAAACAGGTAATAGGTACTACCTCATCTACTTCCCATCCCACAATTTAATTAGATCCTAATCATGCAATGTTTTAGGATTGATCTAATGCATAAAACTGGGTAGTAGAAAAGGTATGATCAAAGTGTTACTTGCCTTGCTGATGATCCGCGAAACCTAGAGATTCGAAGTAACAGGCGGCGCACTCCGGGTATTCTATCGCAGACAAACAAACAAGCATACAATAAGTACTCATATAATGCACAGGTAAAACTCAAATAAAAGATCTAACCAGAATGTTCAACTTAAGAACTCCGGTTTGCAAAAAGAAACAAATCAAACAAAGCAACGAAAGTCAAACGACGAAAGAAAACAGCTTCGTTCTACTAATCTGGATCTAAGTCAAATTTTACAGAAGCAAAAACTTGTTTAAGTTGATTATTCGGAAAGAGGGTTTCGAGACGAAACTCCAGGCGCTTGAATCGCCTGATTCCGATAAACAAGCGAAAAGTAATACTAAAACGAAAATCGGATCAGGAATCGCGATCAGAAAATCGCGGATTAAATCCGAGAAAAAGAAAAACGACGAACGGGTCAACGAACGAACGTTCGTTAACTAAACTAATCTGACGAACACGTTCGTTAAAACGAATGAACGAGCGAATGCTAGCTAATTAAACTAAACCGAAAATAAAAACCGATCTAACGAAAAACCAAAAAAAACGAAGAAAAACCCGCTCGGTTTTTTATTAAAAACCAACGGCACGCGGATCGAGGCGGCGGCGAACCTCGACGGCGGCGGTGGCGAAGTCCGGCGGGGCTCCGGCGGCGGCGGCGGCGGCAGCGGCGGATCTGGCGGCGACGGCGTTAGGGTTAGGGTTTGGCGCGGGTGTGGGCCGGCGGTGGCTGGCGGGCTCGCGGGGCGGGGCGGCTGGGCCTGGGGGGCGCCGGGGTGGCGCTTTATATAGTGCCCCCCGAGTGGAGTCCCGCTCGGGCACGGCCCAAAGGCGGTTCGTGTTTTTTTAAATAATTCCGTGTAGAAGAAAAATAAAAAGAAATACTAAACGGACTCCAAAAATCCCAAAATAAATTTTCCCCCGCTTCTAAATTCAAGCCGGACAAGATGAACATTTATTTGGGGCCTAAATGCAATTTTGAAAAACACGCATTTTTCCTAAATCCAAATAAAAAGGCGAAAAACTCCAAAATAAAACTTATTTGATTTTTTTATTAAATCTTCATTATTTCTTTATTTTGGGAAAGCCATTTTATTCCCTCTCTGAAATTTTGGTTGTAGAAATAATTGAAGATAAAATAAATAAAATCAATGATCCTATGTTCAAAATTTGAGAAAACCCCAAATAGGAAAATAACGAAATCCCCAACTCTCTCCGTGGGTCCTTGAGTTGCGTAGAATTTCTAGGATCGAGCCAACAATGCAACAAAAATATGGTATGCAATGATGATCTATGTATAACATTCCAAATTGAAAATTTGGGATGTTACATTATAGATGCACAAAAACAAGCATACATATAGGAGTATTGAGTAATGTGCATGGTATGAATAAGGAATTTGGTTTTACAAGTAAAACTTAGAACTTACGATTCTTGCGAACATGCATTTTGGTAGAAACAACAAACTAAACAGCAGTAAAAGTTAGGGAGTATGAGCAAATTAAACACCAGTTGAGGATAAAGGCTTTAGAAGGACTGACTTACATTAACAGTTAACACCGGCTTTATAATGCCCTTCTCCATGTCAAGGGAAGGATAACTCAAGAATTTCAGCACAAAATCTTCTTCATAAGCATTGCCTGTACTCTACATTTTGTAGAGAGTAGTTATAGATATGATAATACTAAAAGGGATAGAGGATAATGAAGATAAGATGCAGATTGATGCTACATAATCAACTACCAATCCCTGGAAGTACAAGTGTTATAGGACAAAATGTACTGACAAGAGCAATGGGGTACACTTCTGCACTGGCATTGTCTGTGTATTCTACTTGTTGGTAAGATTAAATATAGATCTGAGCTTTTTTAGTAAATGGTGGGCGAGGGATATAAGATGCAGAATGCTACACAATGAACCAATCCCTCTTCCCATAATACAAGAGTGTTTTGAACACTGGTGTACTGTACAAAACGTTCTTATATTATGAGACGGAGGGAGTAGCTGTTAATGTAAGTACAGTGATAGACAATGTTCAGTCCTTACAAGAGGACTGCAGAGCTAAACCTCTTCAAAAGCATTGGGTTGATTCTAAATTTATGTAAGAGTCCATATGGATCTTATAATGTCCACCAAATGGACGATTACGAGCCTAACATGTGCAGTGATGCTACATAATCAAACAGCTATGAAAGTAAGTATGATCATACAGGGTAAGAGGTACTCACAAGGCAATGCAGTGTGCAGTATAGTTGCGAGATTCTGTGGTCCCTTGAGAACGAATGTTCTTCTGCTAATAGTTTTCGTACAAGTGAGACATTAAGGAAAATGTAGAAATGTAGTTCAAATTGTGATGTGGTATCATAGACAGTACCTTACGCCGCAGCCAAGACCAATGTGTAACAAGATTATTCCAGTCACCGTCAGATAAATGTAGCACCGGAGACTTTACAGAAATTTCATTTAGAGGCTTGCCATCGAAGTGCGCTTGCCTCAGGTAGGAACGATACTTCATCAACGAGTGCTTGAAAAGCGCAACCAACCCTTGCTCGTCTTCACTATCCAGTTTGCTCCTCACCTATTTAAAAGAATGAAATCTTGTGTCTCCTGTCAGCAGAAACATATGAAGTAATGAACATGAATAACATTAGTAAATTACTTACGCGTAAGTTGCGGAGGAAGACTAGAAATTGTTCTGTGTCTGCGGTATATTATTTCCACGAAGGAAAGATGCACACAAAGTTCCTGACAACAATATAAGCTTCATCTTCTAAACTGGGAAGAAATGGAACAGGGGTCCTATTTGCTGCAATTGGGGCTCTCTCTGGTTCGAAAAGGTATTTGGCAACTGGATTTGGTGTACTCTTTGCTGGAATGGGGGTTTTGCGTCGTAGAGCTGGTGCTATGTCAACTGGCATAATCATACTGTTTGCTGCAGTTGGGGTCTGCTGAGTTGGGGCATCAGAAATGACCAGTGTAGTAGTGCTAGAGTCTGCTAGAGTTGGGGTGTTTTGTGGCTCAGGTGATATTGCAACTACACCTAATGGGCTATTTGATTTATCAGGTGCCACTACCTTTTCCAAATATTTTGCTTGTGCTCCTCCACGATCAGCAATCGCCCTCTTCCTTTTAAACGTCTGATACACAAGAACAACATTTGAATGGATAAATATGGTATGATGACAGATGGAATATGTACTGAAAATGGATAGGCAGGGCGTATTCACATACACGATGTGTAAACTAAGCTAATGGCAGTTCAACAAAGTAGAAGCAATGCAAAGCATCAGTTGCAAGATATGTGCGACCAATGTAACCTTGGAAAGTTAGAGCAAGCACCTTGATGGGTGAATAAGATAGGGCATCTTTCTCTGACTCCTCCACTAGGGAGCTACATTGACTTAGGTCTTCCTCTAGCTCAGGATCACTGTTAGGATCATATTCTGAGCATGAATCTGTAGGTGGAGAGTGTTTGCATTGCATTGCATCCAGACTTGATTTCAGTCCCTTAATGCCAAGTTTGACAGCCATGGCATTGTTCTGCTTTATTCTTTTCATGCGCGCAAGCTCATAATTATTATGATGCTATTCAAAATATGAGATTCATGAAAACACAAAAAGTAGTCAGATTATCTATGGAATGCATTGAGGATTCAACTCGAAGAGTGTCTCCCTATAAACCCCTGCATATGCAAAGTTCACCCCAACCGTGCTGACCAGACCACACACAGAAATACAAACCCCTTATGTCTCTATAACAGGCAGACACACATTTCAAAACTGAAGTAGGAACATTAGAATCATATGAAATTCATATTTGAACAAATAAACTAAGCAATTATGAGTGGCATAATGTTTAGCTTCAAGGGTGGAGTGTTCGTAGTGTGACACAAAGCAAGTAGGCAGATTGTATTCCATGTAAAAGATCAAAACCTATGTAAAAGCTGGAAATGACACTTTCTTTCTATACAATGCAGTGTTCGTTGCCCACACATGATGGAAGAGATCACATAGAGAAATACTATTGACTCATGTCTATAGTTCCAGTATTTAGAAACAGGGTGGTTCACCCTAAAAGAATATTGACAACAAATATGAAAAGGCAAGCATAGATGTAGTGAATCAATCATTTACTTGTGAGCTTACTAGGACAAGTATGGAGAATTGTAACTGTAGTAAGAGACCGTCCAAAATCTGAATCAAGAAGTTTGTCTAGCACTTATTATTTGCAACTAATCGACATGAATAATTGGATATTATAACGAATGAGTAAGAAAGATAAGTAAAATTGTCAACAAACCTGGCTTGCAGTAGTAATCTGGGTCAATGTCACTATGACCGACAATCCAAAATGACTAGTGTCTGTTCTGAGAGCCGGAATTTTGAAAACCCTGTGAACTTTACAGGTACTAAAGATTACTGAAATACATCTGAACCATTAAGTGTAGGTAGCACTGAGCACACAACAAACCCTAATGACAGTCCTGCCTAATGAGTAATGAATCAATTATAAAATGGGTGATGAGGAGTGGCTGCTGAGTGTTGAGGACGTATCTCAGGATAAGTCGGGTTAGCTTGGTGGGTGCTGCACGCCTGAGCCCTGAACGGACTGGAAAGGTAGGCACGACGGCATGCCCGTGGAGCGGTGATGTTGTTGGGCAAGCGGCTCCTGACCTCCTGTTAGTCCGTCGTCCCTCCTAGAGTCATGCTGTCCGAGGACGGCAAGTCGCCGGCGAGGCAGGCGGCTAGGGGCGAGTAGAGATCGGAAGCGCGCAGCAGAACAGATGGGAATCAGGGCCTAGGACGACCCAAAATCCCAGTGTGGACCGGCCCACCGTGGGCACCCTGTAGAGATACACACCCGAGCGGCAAACATGCATTTTTGAAACTAATTTAGGAACATTTAGCTAACCAATTAAATGACTATGTTTTAATAATATCAGATTCGTATTTGAACAACTAAGCTTGTTTAGCTTGATGGGTGGAGTAGTGCTATTATGACATGAAGCACGTATTCTGATCGTATAGTGATCATAAAAGGGGGAAACTCCGATTTCTATTAGCAAAAGAGGGTTTCCCCTCCGATTTCTATTAAAGAAACCACCACGGAGCCAACATGATCAATTAAACTCTAAGCATGATCAATTAAACCGTATTACGACTGTGCCATGGTAGATCTGAAGCTGCAAACCGAAGAAATGATATTTAGCATCCATTATTTGCTTCGAACAAAGAACTAAATTCTAAGAGCTTAAAAGAAAGTACAGTAACCAAGTTAAGATCTATTTTCTGGCTGAGATCAAAAAGTTGAGGAGATATGAAGTACCAGCTCTCTTGCGGCGCCGTGTAGGCATCGGGGTGAGATGGCTGTCGGCGGCGTTGAAGCAGATCTGCGACGGTAGACGGGTGCATCGGGGGATAAGTCCGGTTGCGGTGGAAGAGAAGGTCGTGTGAGCGGCCCCGACAAAGAGGACGACGACGCCGATGAAGCGAGAGGACGCGATGCAAGGCTATTGGTCTGTCACCGTGGATGAGAAACGTCCATCTCTAGCAGTGGATGACGCGTGGAGGACAGTGGCAATGGATGTGGTGGAGGACGGCGACGATGGATGGGGTGGCGGACGGAGGCTAGTGTGGGGATGGTGTTCTAGCGCAGACGGTGTATGAATGGGAAAATGGAGGGAGAGGTATAGGGAACCATGTTTTTGGGACGTGCCTGTCTGAAATATGGGAAAGTTACGAACTTAGACCCCGTTTAAAATTTGGATGTCTCGTCAGTTGGGGATAGGACGGTAATCTCGCATCTCGCCAATATTTTCTCAGAGCGATTTCGGGCGAGGAGAGGGTGGTTGGCGCGGTTGGCGCCCACGGTGTATGAACGGGGCTGACAGGTAGGGCGCTTATGTCACATCTGAGTGAAGTTACAAACCAGCCCCTATTGAAAATATTTGCCTACATCAATTTTGGCCGAGTCGAGTTTGTTTTGCCGCCCACCGTGTATGAATGGGGAAATGGAGGGAGAAATAGAGGTCTTTCGGACAAGCTTGAATCAAATGTGTTTTGCGGCCCATGTTTGGCGCCCCCATGTCGGAATGGTCTTAGAGGCGGTCGTGTCATGTCTAATTGAAGTTACTAACCTACCCCTATTTAGAGCAGTGGAAATCGGGCCGATGGATTGTCCGTGTAATGGGTAGACAGTAATTTCCATCTCCCAAACACTTGGCTTCGGGCAGCCAACGTGGGAGTGGATATTTTGCCGCTTCTTTTGAATTTTGGGACAATAAGCATCCACGTTTACCCTGGCAACTAAATTCGAATCCATTTTGTATTCCTATACGAATCTTTATAAATCATTCTATGTATTTTTATATATCTTCAAAAGGGCGACAAAGATGTATTCCACTGTCATATATGAATATGGTTTACAAATGCCGATACTCAAATCCAGAAGCTAGAATCCAGTTTAAGGTGAATTTGAATATTTGGAACACTTCATGTCCAACTCAAATGTCACACGGACCATAATGTGTACTCCCATTTAGATATGTATACAAGCGATGTATCAAGATTCAAATACCGAGTCAATCAATCAAGAACGTACAGAACTAACAGACATATAAACACTTATAGATTATATGGATCAATAATATCTACTAACATACATAAGCCAGGCCGCTGTACTTTTTTTTGCTACAACAACATCCTTTTTTAGCCAAGCTACTACAACATCTTGGCCCTTTCTGATGCGTGCCACTTATGGTCCATCTATACTACTATTATTGCTGAATACACATTCAGCCTGATTGGCATATTTGTAGGTCTGGCACAACAATCAAAATGAAATGTCTCCGAGTCTTATCAATTAATACAGACTTGTGCTCAAATAAAATTACAAACCAAAAAAAACAAAAAACAATTATTACATGATCTCTAAAACAAATGGTTTGATTGATTAAATGAACAAACAACACAAAGGTTATTCAACGATGGAAAGAACATTTCACCCATGATTTATCAAGTGGGAATTTAATTTCCTTTTTTCCTTCATGACCTTAACAATGTGGTCAGTCTCAGCTTACTTCGTTTTGAAATCCACCAAATATTTAATGGTTGTATTGAGTACTGCTTGTGATTGTGTTGTTTGCTTCCTCAACATGTCAACTTCATCTCTAAGTGCAGCAGCATAATCTCTTTCTACCACTAGTTTAGCCTCTAGAGCATCAGCAGTTGGCAATTCATAATGCACGATTGGGCCGGTGCCACTGCTATGGCATGATACAACGTCCATGGGGACCTCGCTCTTTGATCTTGGGCTAACCTGTTTTGCCATTAAAGTTCCGATTATTCAGCAAAGTTGAAGTTAGCAAAACATCTCAACTGGGAGTTATAACAACAAACCATTTAAACAAACAAGGAATTAAAGAGTTTCAGTTGGATGCTGAAAAGTAGTTATTAACATCATTGTAACCCGTTGTTGCAGCAGCAAAGCACTTAAACAAACAAGTAGCTATTTAAGTTCAGGCAACCAGGTAATTCTTAACAGTAAGTATCAAACACATAGATAGGCGCAGTCTATAATATGATTAACATTCTATGGCATTATGCAATCAGTAGCAAACTAAATTAAGCCAAGCAACGTAATTGAACAATTTTGCAATAAGTGGCTAACTAAAATTCCAAGAAGCAGGTAACTGAACTTACGCTAGTTCTTTGTACAGGCACACTGCAACTTCTTTTTCGCTTACAAGGTTGTACGAAGGAGTCCATGGCATCAATTGCTTGGGTACACAGTCCCAATACTTCTTTCTTCCCACACTGCATTGGTAAGTCGAATGGTTAATCTGGTAAGATGGTGCGTCCTTGATATGTTATATGAGGACGTGTAGTCAGACTAGTTGTAGCCACACACATCACACTGGCTTTCACTGTATATTTCATGCATTACTTTTGGAATATCGAGATCTAAGCAATCTACAATAGGATGAAAAGACTGGCATCCTTCACATTATTGGCGAACTCAGTTCATAGAAACAAGCAATTCAACCATTCTGTGGGCAAATCAAAAGCGCCACTGGAATTATTTTCACTACCCCAATCATACACGCAAAAAGGGGCGACGCCACCATAGGGGCTGGTATGGGCGGCCGCCTCGGGTGGCTGGAAAGTGTGCACCTTGTTTGAGTCGTCCAGGTTGGCCCAGGCTAGTTTTGTTCGTCCCAATGCACGAGCAAGCAATGTAAAAAATGAAGAAAAATGTTTCAGTTTGGATGGGCCAATAACATAAGTGCAAGGCAGGCCCTATAGCAGGCTCGCGTCCCAAACGAGCGCCTCCCATATCGATCACAACAGGAAAAATCCCAATTCATTTGCTCCAGCCTCCAGTCTGGTTCGCTCCTAACCTAGCCGCTGCTGGATAGACCGACACAACCCTTCCTCGCGCCCTCGTTGGAAGGTGGTCGCCGGGCTTCAAGCGAACAGAAGGACAAGAAGATGAAGATCCAACCCTGGGTGTAGCCTGCGCAGGAGGCAGCGGCGGCAGCACGGGCATGGCATCGAGCTTGCACAAACGGACAGTCGCAGCTTGCAAGAGTAGCATGCGCAACGAGCAGGTACATCACATCCCTGATTATATCTAACTCAACTCTTCAATTCCTGGCCAATAGTTAAACCTGACGGTGTTGTAAAACTGCTTGTATGTAGGGAATCTATGAGAAAATGAAACCAATTTCTACTTATTTTATAACTCCCCCAATCAATACCGAACTGACTTAATCTGATGTATCTAATCAAGTTTCCGGTGCAAACATACAAGCTCATGTTGTTCTTGAGCCTGAAGTGTCTAATGAACAGACTGCTAATGAAGGATTTGATGCAAACATTTTACATGCTCCTGGTGATGAACATATAGTGTCTAATGAGGGATCTAATGCAAGCATTTTGCAAGCTCATTGAAGGATTTAGTGTCTAATGATGATCTGCTATGTTGAGAGAGACATAGAGATTTGCAGGCATTGATGACAAGCAAATTATAGTGCATTTTCATAGCTTGAGGAAACGTCGAGGCCATCTACCAGAAAGTCCCCGTATCATGACAACATAGCATAAATACTTTTCTAATCTGTTGTTTGAAACTATTGTCATACTTGTGCATGATAGATATATTGATATGCAGTTTGCGCACTGGTTATAGGTGCAATTACACTTCGATATTTTCAGCCAGAGAACGAATAATTCAAGCAGGTACAGACCATGTTTGTAGTCCTTGTACACCATGTTGCATTTTGTGTTTTTTGGTGCTTGCATCATTTAGTGTTTATAATCTGAACTACTTTGGATCATTAGCTGGTTTTCAGAGTGCATGTAGCTTCACATTTCTCAAGTTATGTTGATTTCCGGAGTGCAAGTGCCTTCGTATTTTTTAAGTTAAATGTTCGCCCCTGGTAACTTGAATTCGTGGATCCGCCACTACACACAAATCATACACGAATGCCAGTACAAATTAAATGAAATGCAGGGACTTATGCTAGCTCGTTGTACAGGCTCACTGTAGCTCTGCTTGCGCTTGGGATGTTCCATGTACAAGTCCATGTTACCACTTTCTTGGATGTGCAAGCCTTGTGCTCCTTGCATCCCCCTCTGCATTTTTGACACGACGAATGGTTGATCAAATAATAGGAATCGACCTTGATGTTGTACCGGAGGACAGATACTTACAAGGTCATACGGGTGTGCAGGATGTGTACCAGATCCCGTAGCGCCGTCATGCTTCGCTAAAAAATGGATTTGCTTGTTTCAGATGATATCTCCAGAAGAAATAAGAGTTAAAGTCAGACTTGCATAGGCGCGTAAGCTAAGAGAGTAGTGAAAGGATATCCAAACATCGTCGGAACAGTGCACAAGGGAGTGATGTGTGGATACCTAGTTTGGGCCAGCGTTTGGGCATGCTTGCCTAGCTAGAGTGCGGGTCACTTCAGAGCCGTTGAGGGTGATGCACTGGCGTTGGCTGGCCGCGCACGGATGCAGATCTTGAGTGGCAGTGGTGTGCTACGATGCGGTGGACGAGACCGTTGGTGAAGCCCCAACGGCCTCGGGGGCGGAGGTGCGACGATGTGCTCGGTGAAGTAGCCCCGATGAGCTGGGAGACAACGTCGATGAAGCACACCTGATGCGGTGGAAGTCGGTGTCTATGAGGCACGTCGGTTGCGGCGGCCGACATTGTCGGTGGACCACCCGGTGCGGTGGACGAGGGCGTAGATGAGGTAGCTCCGGTGCGGTGGTGAAGCGCGACCGTCGTCTTCGTCCGGCACAGAGGTGGGGAAAGAGACGAGACGAGGGGCGATTCGAACTTTGCTTGGGTTGGTGGCGAATTAGGGATTTGAGCAATCTGGGCGCGGAATGGGACGATGGATAAGGGAGATTTTGCAGGGCTGGAATTAGGGCCGCCTGATATTTCAATCTGAAATGTGGAAGCGCGAACTTATTTTGTCGTCGTCCTTTTTGGGGGGGGGGGAGGGGGGAGGGAGGGAGGGGGTGGGTGGCTGGGTGCTACGCGTCCGTCCGACACACGCGACAACCACGACACGACCCTGATCTGCCTGGTGCGCCTACATTTGAGAATGCAAACGAACCTTCTTTCATTTGCAAACGAAACTGTATGTATTACCATGCCCGTGTTTTCCTTGCAATAATTAGTCATTCGAAACGAGATACTCCCTCCGTTCACTTTTGTAAGTCATTTCAGACAACTTAAAATGAACTATTTTGCACATTGTCTGAAATGTCTTCAAGGTCTTATAAAAGTAACAGAGGGAGTACTATAAATTAATTAATGAGGAGTTATTTGAAAAAATTTGAAACGGTATCCATGCTAAAGTGGATTAGAGTGTGTGTCACATAATTAGTTATTTGAATTAGAGTGTGTGTCACATAGCGATCTCCAATTCTAACGTGGATTTCGCATTTCACTGTATCCACGCTACTTTTTAATACAAATTCATATGTATATGATGAACACCATGGTAGTGAGAATTTTTTTGGATGGATTCAAACATATGACCTACAAAATAGCACAACAAATCGAGTCAATGTCAACTTTTCGAAACCTAGTATGGTACGAATTCGAAATAATTACCCATATGCATGGTCCTCAGTTCAAATCTTACAATGTACACCGAATTGAAACATCGATATCAAGTCTCATACTATCTACATTCAAATGTTGTTTTTAGCCCCCCCGCACACATGCTACATATTTCCTGTATCGGTCAATCTTCCTCTCCTAACCACCTTAGGAAGCTATCGGTTTCCAACACACGTTCATTCTTTCTCTCCATGTTTCGATATCTAACTCTCTCAACTACACAACCCCCTTTTTCCACTCTGTTACCAAATGTATTTACCTCACACACCCGCCATTGCACCCCATGACGAGATCTCTCTCTCTCCCTCTCCCTCTCACCCTCTCACGCTAAATACATGCATTGCCTATCTAGCCCCCCAACCACTCGTGCGCACGCACACACCTTGTCTATCTAGGTCACTCCCTCGAGACTGTCTCACTCTTTCTTCCGCACGGCAGGCCACACTCGCTCAATCTTGCTCTCTTTCTCTGAGTCTCGTTTAACCTTGTTTTATTTCACACACAAATGATATATCTCCCTTTTCGGGCCTCGATTGACACACTCTATACTCTCTCACGCAGATTGTCTATCTAGGTCAGTCCATCCAAGCCGCCCCCACTCTTTCGACCTCATGGCGGGCCACACTCGCTCAATCTCTCTCTCTCTCTCTCTATATATATATATATATATACCTCTCTCTCTCTCTTTGTATGTCTCGATTGGCCTCGCTCTTTCTTGGACAAAAACGATATATCACCATGTTTGAGCCCAATTCGACCTATTCACATTGTATACTCTCTCACGCACATTGTCTATCTAGGTCACTCTCTCCAACCCGTCTCACTCTTTCGATCGCACGACGACCCTATGTGATTGATTGACCTTGCTTCCTCCCACGCACAAAATATAGCTACACGTCTGTGACTGGATCATCTCTCAAGCTCTATCTTACAGCCCTCACCCTTGCCAAAAGCTCAATCGGACAATATCTCTCCAGAGCATATATATATATATATTCAATGAATGTCGGACCACACTCACTTTGTCTCTCTATCTATATGTCTCTCGATTGACCTCGCTTTCTCATGCCGTATCTTCCACGCATTGAAGCTACCTCTCCATCCCTCGCAAAGCCGGAGCTATTTACATTGCGAGGGGCACTCCAACCTTGGATTAATTTGTGTAGGCATTTATTCCGGTCAGTTTAAATTATATTTTTGTAGCATTCGGCCCACAACTACTCCAAACACCGTTGCAACCCCCGCAAGTCCCCTAGTTGATTTCCCTCTGGCTCGGTCATCGCTCTGTCGCACGTCCTTTCTCGCCTTCAACGTTGCACCATGGTATTATTGCAAAAAACTCTATTGTTCTCTTTAATTATTATAAATAAGCTACAAAACTACACACCAATAGTCCATTTGGAATGGAACAAATTTCGACCCACAAATTAAAGTGCTACAAACTACACACCGAGGGCCCACATGTCATGAAACAAATTTGGACCCATATACAAATTAAAAAAATAAAGGACAAGGATCGAACATGCGACCAGGGCCTTCAAGCCGCACGTCAATAGGCAACATACGTAGAACAGCAATGTTTGTTGTACCCCCCTTTGTTCACATAATGTTTTTATATTACCACAGCCTATTTAATGGATAACATGTAATATTACTTTTAATACTATTCGCCTTCACTTACTGGTGGGTTCCATGTGTGCTCTCTCTCTCCTCCCCTTCTGCGTTTAGACGCACGTGCAAACACGAAGAACTCATGGGCGATGTTGCCGTTGACTATATCTGGACGCGTTCACAAGTTACAGCACCAGTTTCACGTACTAGCAGCACTAGTAACTGTGTACGTGCAATGGACGTTAATTTGGAAGTATATTAAGTGCATGCGGATATTAAGTAGGATATTATTTGCGTGTTATTATGCGATTAGCACTAGTTTTGGCATGAAATTAACTGCACGCTAAACGTGTTGAGCGCTCGACATTGAAGCAGTCTAGGTCGTTGGAGGACAAGGAATACATGTGGCTTGATGACATTTTATATTTAATTTGATACGGCTCTAGCAGAACATCCATCGATCAAACATAGATTTCGTTCAGTCTGACTCCGACTTTAAATTATACGACGATCGATATAAAATAAATGGAAATGATAAACTTCGGATTTTAATCATGGCAATCCGAACGTTTTTCATTGCAAATTTAGATTACGCGGCGGCGCCGGGGGCGTCTTGCGGTGGGAAGTGGCTCCTCCGCGGTGCTCTGTGTGTCGTCGGGCCACTGACCGACGGCGACGGCGGCGTCTTGCACCGTTCTTGGCGTACTCCTAGACATTGGCCTAGCTTTAAGGAAGGCCAAAATGTTCTGGACTTCGGAGCGAATCAACTGGCGGGAGGAGGCGACTGGCGTTGGTGCAAGGAAGCGGTCGACGACGGCCATCCATGCCGCTGAGGGGGGCACTGGCACCCGCGCGGGGACATGCACTGTCAACGGCGCGACGGAGACATTCGTGTGCATGGGCACCGGCATGGGCGCACACGTCAGTGCACGCGCAGGTGCATGCGCTGGCAGGTGCACGGGCACCGGCACGGGCGTGAGCGTTAGTGCATGCACAGGCGCATGCGCTGGCAGGTGCACGGGTGCGTGAAAGTCGGCGGGGACCTCGTGGAACCCCATGGCATCAAGCTCGGCGACAATGTGCGACTCCCAACCCATCAATGCCACGGGGATGGGCGCTGGCGCAGTCGGGGCAACGGGAGCCGGAACGGGAGTAGGGACAGGCGCGGCGTCTTCCCGCAAGGACAGTTCAAGCTTGTCCCAAAGCGCCTTATGTTCTTGAGACTCCGGCTGGGTGTCTTCCTTAGGAAACTGGAAGACTAAGGGCAGACCATCGTGATGCGGCATGGCGTATGTTTAGGTCAGGCTAGTTGGAGGTAGACGACAAGAGAATCGGAGAGGAAGAGAGAAGATTGTAGCGATACCGGGTAGTGCGGGGTTGATTTTAAATTGCGGCACCGACGACATTAAAAGTGGGAGCAGTTGGGACGAAGGTGGGCGGCGGAGCCTGGTCAAAGGGCTCGCCTCCCGGTGAGCCTGCACAGCAGTCTACTCGCACGCCTCCCTATCAGCCGACACAGTGGTCTGCTTGCATGCCTCCCGTCGACTCACACGCTTGCTCGGATGACACGTGCCGATGAGAAGCGGGACTCGTGGCGGCAGGTAAACAGCCACGGTTTCAATAGTGAAAGCGTTCGCCTTAACGTGACAGGTCTTTGTTCCAAAATACCTTGGCTCTTCATTTGTGTCATAAGCAGCTTGTCTCAAATTGTAGAAAAAAATTACGAAGTAATATTTGTGCCATATCACGTGACCATGCTCAGTTTCAAGAATTTATTGTCACTTTTGGATTTTTTTTTGAAATTTAAGATCCAAGATTCGAAACAATATCATAACCTGCATCATGCAATAAATTTTCAAGCCATACATATGTCCTATTGTATTTCTTAAGAAAGGATTTGGTCAAACATTTTGCTTAGTTAGACTTTAGACAAGTTATATATGCAGAGTAAAAGGATGATCCCTCCGTACCAGTGCATTGCCTGATATTAACTCAAGTACTAGGCATGAACAAACGGGCTCAACTCTGTGATCATCCTAGTGTAGTAGTAGTAGTACTAGGCAATGCAGTTGATGGGTGACCTTGGCGAGCGGCGACCAAGGGAATTGAACCGTGCTCGGCACGATAGATCCCTCCATTGTTCATCGGTAGTCATTATGGACCGGGGACATGAGGGGAATTTCCTAGCTGGAATTCTGGCCACCAGATATTTCAACTCGAAACACTGAGGCTCGACTGGTTGGGGTTGCCTAATGTGCGTACCACGCACGCCACCAGAAGGACACGAGCCCGGTTTTTTTTTTTTTTATTTTTAGGATCAACACGAGCCAAGGTCTGGCTGGTACGCCGTTGGGTCCTACCATTCGAGAATACGAAAGGAACCTTTTAAATTGCCGAACGAATCTAAGTGTATTACAATGCCCGTATTTTCCTTGCAAATACTAATCTCAACATGGTAATTGATTTATGATGAGTTGTTGAATTAGAGTGAGTTTGTGATATAGTGATCTCAACGTGGATTTCTCATTTCATGGTATCCCTAGTAAGTTTTTCAATGCAAATTCAAATTTAAAAGATGAACAATATGGAGGTGAGAAAACTTTGTATGTATCAAGCATATGACCACACACACACACACGCGCGCACGAACACAACAACAATCCAATAAGTATAGTGCATCTATTTTTCCAAACCATGCATGTATGACACGAATTCAAAAATACTCCTTCTATTCCTAAATATTAGTCTTTTAGAGATTTTAACAAGTGACTACATACGGAGCAAATGAGTGAATCTACACTCTAAAATATGTCTATATACATCCGTATGTGCCAGTCCATTTGAAATCTATAAAAAGACTAATATTTAGGAATGAAGGGAGTAAAATGTAAGACATGCATGGTCCTCAGTTCAATATTTAAAATGAACATGAAACCGAAACATGAATATTAAGTCTAGTACTACAGTACATGCAAATGTTGTGTTTAGGCGGAGCTATGATTGTCGGGGGTCAACCCCTCGACCTTAGATAAAATTGTGAAGCTCTATTTAGGGTTGTTTAGATTATATTTGTCCCCACCCTCCCAACCACCGATTGGTTGTGTAGCCCCTACCCCTCCTCACTGGGAGAATATCATGTGCCCCCATACCTTAGATGCTATATGCCGATATGAGTTGCTTAGAGCTTGTAGATCTGAGATATAGCAACTCACATGATGTCTTAATATTTTTACACGAAACCTTGATGAGTTTGAGAATTGCACACAATTTGTACAAAAACTACTCAGATGCCCTTGGATCCCATATCCAACGACCTCGAAGCTCGTATCACCGTAGCATCTAAGATGAAGGAGGACATCATATTCTCCTACATGTAAGAATATCATGTGCTACCACACCTTAGATGCTTTGGTGATACAAGCTCTTCGGAGCCGTTGGATTTGTGACCCAACACCTCCTCAGTGGTTCGAATGTTTTTTTGCAGAAAAGCCCCCAAAGAGTTCGGCCACTGCTTACAAGCACAAAGACTGCTCAGATGCCATTGGATCTCAGATCAAATGACCTCGAAGCTCGTATCACCGTAGCATCCAAGCTGCGATAGTGATGGGGAACGTTGCAGAAAACAAAAATTTTCCTACTCGTTTCACCAAGATCATCTAGGAGTTCATCTAGCAACGAGTCATTGGATGCATCTACATACCTTTGTAGATCGCGAGCGGAAGCGTTCAAAAGAACGGTGATGATGTAGTCGTACTCGACGTGATCCAAATCACCGATGACCAGCGCCGAACGGACGGCACCTCCGCGTTCAACACACGTACGGGACGGGAGACGTCTCCTCCTTCTTGATCCAGCAAGGGGGAAGGAGAGGTTGATGAAGATCCAGCAGCACGACGGCGTGGTGGTGGATGCAGGGCGTCACAGCAGCAGGGCTTCGCCGAGACTACGAGGGAGAGACGTAACGGGGGGAGGTGGAGGCGCCAGGGGCTGGTGTATGAAGTCCCTCCTCTCCCCCACTATATATAGGGGTGCCAAGGGGGGGTGGCCGGCCCTAGTAGATGAGATCTACTAGGGGGGCGGCGGCCTAGGGGAGGTTTCCCTCCCCCCCAAGGCACCTCGGGGTGCCTTCCACCACTAGGACTCCTCCTAGGGGGAAACCCTAGGCGCATGGGCCTATAGGGGCTGGTTCCCTTGGCCCATCTAGGCCAAGGCGCACCCCCTACAGCCCATGTGCCCCCCGGAACAGGTGGCCCCACCCGGTGGACCCCCGGGACCCTTCCGGTGGTCCCGGTACAATACCGATAACCCCGAAACTTGTCCCGATGCCCGAAATAGCACTTCCTATATATAATTCTTTACCTCCGGACCATTCCGGAACTCCTCGTGACGTCCGGGATCTCATCCGGGACTCCGAACAACATTCGGGTTTCTGCAATAACCCCCGGGACATATCTTCATAACCCTAGCGTCACCGAACCTTAAGTGTGTAGACCCTACGGGTTCGGGAGACAAGCAGACATGACCGAGACGACTCTCCGGTCAATAACCAACAGCGGGATCTGGATACCCATGTTGGCTCCCACATGCTCCACGATGATCTCATCGGATGAACCACGATGTCGAGGATTCTATCAATCCCGTACGCTATTCCCTTTGTCTATCGATATGTTACTTGCCCGAGATTCGATCGTCGGTATCCCAATACCTCGTTCAATCTCGTTACCGGCAAGTCACTTTACTCGTACCGTAATGCATGATCCCGTGACCAGACACTTGGTCACTTTGAGCTCATTATGATGATGCATCACCGAGTGGGCCCAGTGATACCTCTCCGTCATACGGAGTGACAAATCCCAGTCTTGATCCATGTCACCCAACAGACACTTTCGGAGATACCCGTAGTCTACCTTTATAGTCACCCAGTTAGGTTGTGACGTTTGGCATACCCAAAGCACTCCTACGGTATCCGGGAGTTACACGATCTCATTGTCAAAGGAATAGATACTTGACATTAGAAAACTCTAGCAAACGAACTATACGATCTTGTGCTATGTTTAGGATTGGGTCTTGTCCATCACATCATTCTCCCAATGATGTGATCTCGTTATCAATGACATCCAGTGTCCATAGTCAGGAAACCATGACTATCTGTTGATCAACGAGCTAGTCAACTAGAGGCTCACTAGGGACATGTTGGTGTCTGTTATTCACACATGTATTACGATTTCCGGATAACACAATTATAGCATGAATAAAGACAATTATCATGAACAAGGAAATATAATAATAATGCTTTTATTATTGCCTCTAGGGCATATTTCCAACAGATAGCACCTTATGTTTTCTCGCACGGGAGAATATGAGGTGCTCCCGCACCGTAGATTCTATGGTGACACGAGTTCACGGAGATCTAACGGCCCACAGTAGGAGGTTTGAATGTTTTTGCAATATACGGCCGAGAGAGTTTGGGAAATACGCAGAAAGTACAAGTACTACGCATGTGCCATCTGATCACTAATCATACGACCTAGATGCTCATATCACCGTAGCGGGTAATTAAGCTACGGGGAGCACCTAATATGAGCAACGGGGAGCCGTTGGATCCAAGATGCAGTGACACACAAGAAGCCTGAATGTTTTATTTGCAAAAAAACTTTGGAGAGTTTGGAAATTGCGCATAATTACAAAGACTACTCCCAAGCCATTGGATCTCACTTTCAACGGTGTAAAAACTCATATCACCATAGCATATAAGCTGCCGGGTGGATGTGATATTTTATGCCACTGTCATTTTTGTTCATAAATTTGCAAAATACGTGTAACTCGTGCTATTACTTGTCTAACCGCGCAATGTGTTTGTTCAAAAAAAACCCATCCTACACTGAAATATCGGAACAACACACGGGGGTCCCACTTGTCATTAATCAAATTTGGACCTAAAACTAACAAATCTGAAAGATGAGATTCGAACTGGCAACCTGAACTACAAAGCTTAAGTCGATAGCCTGAAACAACAATGGTTGTTGGCTTTGTCCCATAACTTGATTTTATACAGTATTACGTTGAGTAGAGTAGAGGGAGTGCCTCGTCAACACGTGCATGACCGTTGACTCACTGGTGGGTCCCAGGTCTGCGATCTCTCTCTTCTCTCCATCGTCTAACCTTTGCACGGGCACACACGAAGAGCGGTGCTAGCTTGCCGTGGTGTTATTACAACTAAAAAAAGCTTGGAAAATAGAAGAATTGCCTAGAACAAGAGACATTGTGGCTGGTCGAGACGGAGCTAACCACATCTATCCTCCGTGGCACGTTAGCATGATGAAGTTGTGTGGCTAGTGGGGTGTTTTCGACCGACTGGCTGGATCCCGAGGTCGAACCATAGGTACTATGTCTGATACAGTATATTTTATACACACATTTTTCCTCCATGCTGAGACGTGGCACACCCTACCACGCGGTTTCGGGGTCCTCCCGGGTGGTGCACTGATGTCTACTACACAACCTTCTTCTTGTAGACGTTGTTGGGCCTCCAAGTGCAGAGGTTTGTAGGACAGTAGCAAATTTCCCTCAAGTGGATGACCTAAGGTTTATCAATCCGTGGGAGGCGTAGGATGAAGATGGTCTCTCTCAGACAACCCTGCAACTAAATAACAAAGAGTCTCTTGTGTCCCCAACACACCCAATACAATGGTAAATTGTATAGGTGCACTAGTTCGGCGAAGAGATGGTGATACAAGTGCAATATGGATAGTAGATATAGGTTCTTGTAATCTGAAAATATAAAAACAGCAAGGTAACTAATGATAAAAGTGAGCGTAAACGGTATTGCAATGCTAGGAAACAAGGCATAGGGTTCATACTTTCACTAGTGCAAGTTCTCTCAACAATAATAACATAGATAGATCGTATAACAATCCCTGAACATGCAACAAAGAGTCACTCCAAAGCCACTAATAGCGGAGAACAAACGAAGAGATTATGGTAGGGTACGAAACCACCTCAAAGTTATCCTTTCTGTTCTACCTATTCAAGAGTCGGTAGTAAAATAACATGAAGCTATTATTTCCGTTCAATCTATCATAGAGTTCATACTAGAATAACACCTTAAGACACAAATCAACCAAAACCCTAATTTCACTTGGATACTCCATTGTCACCTCAAGTATCCATGGGCATGATTATACGATATGTATCACACAATCTCAGATTCATCTATCCAACCAACACAAAGTACTTCAAAGAGTGCCCCAAAGTTTCTACCAGAGAGTCAAGATGAAAACATGTTCCAACCCCTATGCATACGTTCATGGGCGGAACCCGCAAGTTGATCACCAAAACATACATCAAGTGGATCACGTGATATCCCATTGTCACCACAGATAAGCTTGGTAAGACATACATCAAGTGTTCTCAAATCCTTAAAGACTCAATCCGATAAGATAACTTCAAAGGGAAAACTCAATTCATCACAAGAGGGTAGAGGGGAAGAAACATCATAAGATCCAACTATAATAGCAAAGCTAGCGATACATCAAGATCGTGCCATAGAGAGAACACGAGAGAGAGATCACACACATAGCTACTGGTACATACCCTCAGCCCCGAGGGTGAACTACTCCCTCCTCGTCACGGAGAGCGCCGGGATGATGAAGATGGCCACCGGTGAGGGATCCCCCCTCCGGCAGGGTGCCGGAACAGGCTCCCGAGAGGTTTTTGGTGGCTGCAGAGGCTTGCGGCGGCGGAACTCCCGATCTATCTTGTCCTTTGATGTTTTTAGGGTATGTGGGAATATATAGGCGAAAGAAGTCGGTCGGGGGAGCCTCAAGGGGCCCATGAGGGTGGAAGGTGCGCCCAGGGGGGTGGGCGCGCCCCCTATCTCGTGGCCTCCTCGATGCTTCCCTGGCTTGCACTCCAAGTCTCCGGGATCATGTTCGTTCCAAAAATCACGCTCTCGAAGGTTTCATTCCGTTTGGACTCCGTTTGATATCCCTTTTCTTTGAAACACTAAAATAGGCAATAAAATAACAATATGGGCTGGGCCTCCGGTTAATAGGTTAGTCCCAAAAGTAATATAAAAGTGTATAATGAAGCCCATAAACATTCAAAACTGATAATAAAATAGCATGAATGCTTCATAAATTATAGATACGTTGGAGACGTATCATGCACACATATATTCTTCCTGACGTGGGACACCCTACCGCGTGTTTTCTAGGTCCTCCTCAGTCGTAGCGCCGAAGCAAGTAAATGAGTCGTCAAATCACGAAAGACCAGCTTTCCCGCCCAGTACATCAGTGAAGCACGGTGGCTAGCTAGTTGGGCTAGTTCGACCGGTTAGCTAGGCCGCCGCCACATTTGTTTTTTCACCCCTTTTTTTATCTACTTGCTGGCAGGTAAATTTAAATATCCACCGCGGCCTTGCTCTGGTGTTTGGGTGCGGCAGGATTTTTAACTTTTTGGTTGATGGGACCAGGCGCGTCAGGATTTTTAATTTTTTGATTGACGGGAGCAGGCGCGACAGCAATTAGTCACGATGACTCCGCCTATAAAACCCACCGCTCCCTGATGTGAGAAGTCATCGACTGGTGTTTTACCATGGTGAAAACCAAAAGATTCCTCGCTCCTCGGCTGGCTCCCTCCGTCTTCCCATAGATTGCATTGCCTTTTAGCTGTTTTGCCCCCTTTGCTTCCTCTCCCCATTGCTTCTACCTGGTGCCATGGTGGCGCAGCACATCATGGAGTCCGAGGTGAGGTGCCTGACATGGGAGCTCCAGGCCAAGGATGCGGAGCTCAGGGCCAAGGACGTGGAGCTCCATGAGATCAAGGAGGAGAGGAGTGCCATGCTCCTCCGTTATGTGCGAGAGTTCACAGAGCTTCAAAAGCGGCAGGCGTCCACCACAAAGATGCTTGAGGCGTCAGTGGCGTTGCTGTAGAAAGCGAGAGATACGATAGGCCGTCAGGGGAGCCGGCTGGAGCACGAGTGAGCCGATCATGATGAGGTCTAGGATCGCCTCAGCCACTTGGTGAACCAAGTTGCCACACACGTGTTGCGGCTACGCGATGCCTACCGCCGTGCCAGCGCGACCATGCCGGCCATCGGGCTAAACCCGATCGACTACCCGGTCGACTTCAACGAGCTGCGGCTTCCTGACCTGGTCTCCTTCTTCACCTATATCTCCGAGGAGCTGAGGCGACTCCGTGCGATGGTGGGGGCGGAGCTGGACAAGGAGGGGTTGCGGGCTGCCGTCGCCGTTGTCAGGCGAATCCTTTCAGGGCTCCATCACCGGAATCCATTCGTGCCATTGGACGCCGTCTTTCAAGAGCTGGCTCCGATCGACCGGGAGCGGGCTCTGCGGGCGGTTGCACCTTGCATCACCAATGTCATGCGCCTCGAGAAGCAGAGGGACTTCGGTGGTGTTTAGGCGCCCTCTGCATGGGCATGTCCATGTCTCGGCAACATGACAGTTGGATCAAACTCAGACGATGCAGATCAGTCACTGTAGCACAAAGCGTGTGGGTCTGTTTGGTTGCATTCTCATCTCAATATAGTTGTTTCCTCTTCGTGTATTTGTGTTAACCTACTAGTGTGGACTCATGCACCCTTCATGCACTCTGCCAAACACCCAAAAGTGGGTCGAGAAGGGAACTTTTGCTCCCGTTGATCTCACCGTTCATTCTCGACCGGACAGTCGAAAAAGCGGTACTATGTTACTACATGATACGTCCATTTTGCATCATACTTTTATATCTATATTTATTGCATTATGGGCTGTTATTACACGTTATGTCATAATACTTATGGCTATTCTCTATTATTTTACAAGGTTTACACAAAGAGGAGAATGCTGGCAGCTGGGATTCTGGGCTGGAAAAGTAGCAAATATTGGAGACCTATTCTACACAGCTCCAAAAGTCCTAAAACTCCACAATAGTCATTTTGGGAATTAATAAAAAATATTCAGCGGAAGAAATACCTAAGGGGGGCCACCCACCACCCACGAGGGTGGGGGACGCGCCCCCTACCTCGTGGGCCACCTGGCAGCCCTACGGTGCCCATCTTCTGCTATATAAAGTCTTTTACCCTGGAAAAAAATCATAAGCAAGCTTTCGGGACGAGACTCCGCCGCCACGAGGCGGAACCTTGGTGGAACTAATCTAGGGCTCCGGCGGAGCTGTTCTGCCGGGGAAACTTCCTTCCGGGAGGGGGAAATCATCACCATCGTCATCACCAACGATCCTCTCATCGGGAGGGGGTCAATCTCCATCAACATCTTCACCAGCACCATCTCCTCTCAAACCCTAGTTCATCTCTTGTATCCAATCTTTGTACCAAAACCTCAGATTGGTACCTGTGGGTTTCTAGTAGTGTTGACTACTCCTTATAGTTGATGCTAGGTTGTTATTCGGTGGAAGATCATATGTTCAGATCCTTAATGCATATTAATACACCTCTGATTATGAACATGAATATGCTTTGTGAGTAGTTTCGTTTGTTCCTGAGGACATGGGTGAAGTCTTGCTATTAGTAGTCATGTGAATTTGGTATTCGTTCGATATTTTGATGAGATGTATGTTGTCTCTCCTCTAGTGGTGTTATGTGAACGTAGACTACATGACACTTCACCATTATTTGGGCCTAGAGGAAGGCACTGGGAAGTAATAAGTAGATGATGGGTTGCTAGAGTGACAGAAGCTTAAACCCTAGTTTATGAGTTGCTTCGTAAGGGGCTGATTTGGATCCATATGTTTCATGCTATGGTTAGGTTCACCTTAATACTTATTTTGTAGTTGCGGATGCTTGCAATAGGGGTTAATCATAAGTGGGATGCTTGTGCAAGAAATGGCAGTACCCAAGCACCGGTCCACCCACATATCAAATTATCAAAGTAACGAACGCGAATCATATGATCGTGATGAAAACTAGCTTGACGATAATTCCCATGTGTCCTCGGGAGCATTTTTCTCATTATAAGAACTTGTCCAGGCTTGTCCTTTGCTACAAAAAGGATTGGGCCACTAAAAGGACATGCGGTGCCCCCATGTGTGGTTTTGGTAATTGATGACATTCTCTATGGACTAATGGTTGCATTGAGTTATATTTGAAGGATTTGTCCATAGGCATTTCTTGAAGTCCATGTGTTGGTTTCAAGGAGTTTATGTGTTGACCAAGGTGCTATTAAGGAATTATCCAAAGATTGGTCATGTGAGTGTTGAGCTTATTGCAAGCATGTCTTGAAGAAGAAGATTGTGTGATCATTCATGTTTACCTTCAAGACATCATCCAAACTAAGAGAGTTGGAAAGATTCAAGGTTGATCAAGACTAAGTCAACAGTGAATCAAGTTGATCAACTCACAAAGCGTAAAAGATGTACCGACAGGGATTAAGTGATCCCATGGTATGGTAAGCATTGTCCATTGCACTTTGTGTACTAACCCATGGTCTATGTGAGAGTTCTATGTGGGGTTAGGTACATGTCCATGGGCTTGCGTCAAGAGGAAGATATCATACAACCCATGGAAAGGATGACATCAAGTAGTGATCGTCATCAAGATTGTCGTGTGCAAGTTCAAGTGCAGCATCACGAAGAGATCAAGTGCTTGAAGCTTGCCATCCATTGTGGTGTCAATGGACTTGTGAAGATGTGCCGAAGAGTGGCTCACCCATAGTGGAGTATGGGGGAGCAATCATCTAGTCTCCATCGACCCAACGCAATCAAGAAAGGCGGTCCATCTTGAGGAGGACAAGATCATCATCATCTAGCTCAAGTGGATCATGTGCAAGGCAAAGGTTTGCCCTTGATAGGTTTTCTATTTTACCGGTCTCATGGTGGTAGTTGGGAGACCGGGTTATAGGATCGATAGCTGTACTATCAAGGGGGCTCTCAAGTGAGTAGCTTGATCGTATCGTTCGTCGAGAGCTCAAACCATTGCATCCTTGCATCATGTTTCTTGGTTCTTGTTTGGTTCTCTTTGTGAGTCTTAGAGTTTATGGTCATCTTGATGACAAGCTTGAGTTCATCGAAAACGGAGTTTGCATGCGTCTTCTATGATGTTTTCGGTGTTGGAGGTTTTACCGGTCTTATCCGAGGAAGGGTTCTCACCATTTTATTTTGGGCCTTTGCTCATTTGCTTCTTATTGATTTTTCTATCAAGATTGTGTTAGCCCTTGTCGCTAGCTTTCCAACAAACTTAGTTTCGTTGAATTCGGACTCCGTTTGCAGAAGTTGTGTCAGTTTTGGTGTTCTGAAAAGGCTGCAGCGGTACTACCGCGGACAGGAGTGGAAGTAATTTTTTTACTACCGCTCTTGGGAGCGGTACTACCGCTTGGAGCAGTACTACCGCGGCTACTTCGGTGGCTACTTCCGCTCGGGACCAAAAACTCGTGTTTCCTCTCTCGTTGGGCTGTTTTGACCGTGCTAAGCGGTAGTACCGCTCCCCCAAGCGGTAGTACCGCTTGTGCACGACCTGAGCACATAACGGTTGGATTCGGGAGGTCCTATAAAAGGGGGTCTTCTTCCCCAATGAACCTTATCCTTTGAGCTCGTGTTCTTCCCCCATTGTTGACCTTCTTCGAGCTTGCTAACTCTCAATCCCTCCATGGATTCTTGCTAGTTTTTGAGGGAAAAGAGAGAGGAGACCTAGATCCACATTTCCACCAATCACTTTCTCCTCTATGTGAGGGGAACCCCTTGGATCTTGATCTTGGAGTTCTTGGTGTTCTCCTTCTTGTTCTTCCTCTCATTTTCCTCCCTAGCATTAGTTGCTTCGGTGGGATTTGAGAGAGAAGGACTTGGGCACTCCGTGTGCCCTTGCCGTTGCATTTGGTGCATCGGTTTGAGTTCTTCACGTAATATGTGGAAGTTACATGTTGAGAAGCTTATTACTATTGGGTGCTTGGTACCCTTGAGCTTGTTCCTCTTGGGTGCTTGGGCGCCCTAGACGGTTGGTGGTGTTCGGAGCTCAATCATTGTGGTGTAAAGCTCCGGGCAAGCGTCGGGGTCTCCAATTAGGTTGTGGAGATCGCCCCGAGCAATTTGACGGGTTCCGGTGACCGCCCCCAAGGGTTGCCAAAGTGTACGGGTTCGGTGACCGCCCCCAAGGGTTGCCATTTGTACGGGTTCGGTGACCGCCCTCAAGGGTCCCTTAGTGGAATCACGACATCTTGCATTGTGTGAGGGCGTGAGGAGATTACGGTGGCCCTAGTGGCTTCTTGGGGAGCATTGTTCCTCCACACTGCTCCAAACATAGATTAGTATCCGCAAGGGTGTGAACTTCGGGATACATCATCGTCTCCGCGTGCCTCGGTTATCTCTTACCCGAGCCCTTTACTTATGCACTTTACTTTGTGATAGCCATATTGTTTCTTGTCATATATCTTTCTATCACCTAAGTAGTTTTTCTTGCTTAGCACAAGTTGTTGGTGCACATAGGTGATCCTAGTTGTTGTAGGTTTTGTGCTTGACAAATTAACCGCTAGGTTTATTCCGCATTTGTTCAAGCCTCAACCGTAATTATTTTAAAGCGCCTATTCACCCCCCCTCTAGGCGACATCCACGATCTTTCAATTGGTATCAGAGCCTCGTCTCTCTTTATTAGGCTTTACCGCCTAGAGAGTAAAGATGTCGACTAGGGGATTAGGATTCTCTGACATTCTTAGTTTTGATGGCACAAATTTTGATGTTTGGGTAATTCGCATGCTTAATCTCTTTAGGGTCATGGACCCAAATTTAGAGCGAATTGTAGATATGGGTTTTTCTCCTCCAAAGGAACCCCAAAGATTATCTTTAGAGGATGAGAAAAACTCTTATCTCAATGCTCAAGCTTCTAATGTGCTTTTTGATGCTTTCAGCAATGTAGTTATATTTCAACTCATGCCGTTCCGGGATGCTCATGAGTTGTGGACAAAGCTTCAAGATAAATATGGTGTGTCCAAGATTTGTGGGGATGATTGTTCTCCCTCCACCTCCGGTCGTATAGTCTTCTCAACTTCTTCTACTTCACCTACATGTGGTTTGCCACAAGGTAATGATATGGTGAGTAGTGTTGGTCATTGCAGTGATGATAGTATGCTTATTGCGGATGATCCTTCATCACTATATTATTGCAATGCTCCTTCTTTGGGCTTTAACCCTTGGAGCACTCCAAATGTTTCACATGCTTGTGTTGATAGTCCTTGCATATCATGTAGAAATTGCTTGACTAAATCTCATGATGATATGCTTGCTATGTCTTGTTGCCATGATAAAAATGCATCTATTTCCTCGAATTGTTGTGCTAACAATGTAGAGGAAACCGAACACTCCATGGAACAAGATGTGGTGTTTAATGGTGCCTCAAGGGATCCTACATCATCATCTATTGCTTTTTGCCTTATGGCTAAGGAGTCAAAGGTATCTCCTACTTTGTACCCCAATATGTCTCTTGATGATGATGTTGATGCTAATGATGATGAGGATAATGATGAAGAGAATGATAATGTTGCCTCCTTAAAAACTAAGGGGGAAATGATTTTTAAAGCTCTTCATAAAAATAAAATTGCTCGTTCCAACTTCATGGAAATAATGTCCATTGCCATTGATGGCAAGAAATACATTGAGGAGTTGGAATCTCATCTAGAGCAGCATGAGGCCACCATTGAGAAAATGGAAGCTCATGGGCGTGATTACGCAAATGAGATCGCAGAGCTATCTCAAGCTCTTGAACATGAACAAACCACCTCCAAATCTCTTGAGGAGACTTTTGCTCTAGAATTATCTAGAGTGAGGGAATCTCATGATAGAGATCTTGAGGTGGCCAATGATTTCAAAACTAAAAATGCTAAGCTTGAAGTTTCTCATGCTAGACTCCTTGAGGATTTTGAGCACCTCGAAAATGGCTCAAGGGTCATCAAGGGTGAGCTCATCAAACTCACCGAGTCTCATGCCCAACTTGAAGCTTCTTATTTAAAAGAGCTTTCCAAGTTGTCCTCTCCTATTGTTGTAAATGATGATGCTTGTGCTACTAACTCTATTACTTATGAAGCATCCATTTTGAAGGAGAATGTTGAGCTACGGGCTCAACTTGAGGTGCTACCTAGCAATTATGGGAAATTGGAAGAAAGTCATGAAAAGCTCTCAAGCTCTCATGGTGATCTTCTAGTATCCCATAATGTGCTAAAGATAGCTCATGAGGCCATGATTTCTAAGGTAACATCTAGTGAGCTTCATGTGGATACTAGCACTACTTCTAGTCAAAATAGTATATTGCCATGTGCTAGTCCTTGTAATTCATCTACTCACAATGTTGGTACATCTTTTGATGAATTGCTTTCCTTGCCTTGTTGCTCTAGCGATGAAGCTTATACTTCCTCTAGTACTTGTGTTGATGCTAACCATGTAGAGGAAATCAAAGAGCTCAAGGCCCAAGTCACTTCTTTGAAGAAAGACTTGGAAAAGAGTCATCAAGGGAAATCCACACTCAACAATATCTTGAGTGCGCAAAAATCCCCCAATGACAAAGGTGGACTTGGATTCAACTCCAATAAGAAGAAGAAGTCCAAGATGAACAAAAGGAAGGGCCAAGAACAAGTCAGGAATTCGGCCAAGATTGTTTGCTTCAAGTGCAAAGTAGAAGGGCATCATGTTAGATCTTGCCCATTGAAGAAGAAGCCCATTAGTGACAAGCAACAAGGGAAGCGGCCACAAGTTCACTTTCATGCTCAACCTCAAGTTGAAGAAAGGCCTCTTCCCAAGAAAACTCGAGCTAATGCTTCTCAAGTTGAGAAATCAAGTGAGAAGAAAGTGAAGAGTAGACGTTGCTACTTATGTCGTGAGAAAGGCCACGTCGCTTCTTCATGCACTAGTGGTAACTTATCCAACCCAATTACTATTGATGATATCTATTCTCTTGGGAAGGATAAGGTTGGCAATGTGTTTGCCAAGTTTGTTGGTACTCAAAGTGGTGTCAAGAAAAGAACCATTTGGGTTGCCAAGCCTATTGCGACTAACCTCTTAGGACCCAACTTGGTTGGGGACCAACAAGCTCAAACTTGATCAATAGGTGTTGTTGGAGGGCATTGGAGACTTGGCTACATTATGAAGAATTAAGGGGACTTCATCATTCTTTTTGACACAAGCCAAGTAAATTGGATTATCAAGTTTCTATCTTATATACAATGTGCCTCCTTGCGGTAACTTGTACTTAAATTGTTTACTTTGAAAGTTACTTGCCCCCTTGCATGTTTTGTTTTTGTTCCTTGCATGTGTTTGTATATGTTGCGCTTCCAACTTGCTTATGTATGTTGGTGTGCACTTCATGTACGTGTGAGTTGTGTGTTGAGCCTTTGTGCATCTTCTTTGTATCTTAGTTGGCTCTTGTGAGAGATTAATGGAATACCCCATTATTGGGGAGTGATGTGCTTTGTGCACCTCACACTCCTATAAGTGTGTGTACATGAGGAATACCATCTAGTATTGATATTACAAGATTATCTAGTCACTATGTGGTATGTCTTCTCATGAGAAATTCAAATTCTAAATTGTCCATTAATTATCTCTTGTTGGATCCTCTTATTGCCTCTTGTTAAGTTTTCTTCATTGGTATCACATTATGGGGGAGTAATATGCTATGTATATTACTAGCCTAGAAAATGTGTACATTTGAGATATTGTCACCTAGTGTTGATATTGTAGATTATCTTGTTTCTAGGTGGCATGTTAGCTCTACAAGTTGTAATTTGCTTGTGTTTGGTGTGAAGATGATGTTGGATATCCTTGCTATCTACCAACGGGAATTATTTCCAAATACTTCCTGTCTTATGACAATTGGTACTCACTTATGTGTGGTAGAAATTATTGATCATCTTTACATTGGCCTTTGATTTATTGGCCTTATATCATGCCTAGGATTGTGTCAACTCCCATTGTTTTCCATACCACTTGTGGATCTTGTTATTTTCTTGATTTTGTTTAGTGTTTTCTAGACATAGTGAAAGTGGTGATCCCACCTTGTGCATTTTGTATTCAAATGCAAATTCTCTATAATGCACTAGTCTTGGGGGAGCTATCCTATTTTCTATAAAACACTCATATTGTGATCCATATTAAGTGTGTGTTGGTGGATGGCAAGTCGTTTCTTTTGGTACTTTGTGCCAACATGAAACTTTGTAGAGAGCTTGGTTTGTTTGGAACCATCCTCTCCTTTGGGAGTTTGACATCTTTTTTGTGTGTGTTCCAATGGATATCTCATTCCTTGATGTATCTTTTAATGATATCTTCCAAGTGATGATTTCTCCATTTTCACTTGGTTTTTCCTTGTATTTTGGTATCGATTCTTGAAAGTCTTGAGCATGCATTTTAATTTCATGTAGTTCCTTTGGCATGTTTTCTTTCTTTGACCCAATATATAGGGGAAACTCCACCAAGTCTCAAATTGGATGAGATGTGCATGAGATTCATTTTCATATCTATATGCACATATCTATGTGGAGTTTGTCCTATGTATTGTTGGTTCTCTAACTCTTTGGTCCCAATGAGTTTGGGTGCCATTTTGTTTGTGTTGTTCTTCTAGGAACAATTGGAGATGCATTGGATACTCGGCTCGTTCAAAAGGAAGGTTTTGTCACCATGTGCTTATTGGAGTCAAGCTAAGATGATCAATGAACTACTTTCTACCTTCAATTGGTATCTACGACATCCTTCCAATGCTATCTCGGTAACAAGTATCATCATCTACTACATGCACACATTATTGCATCAATCGTGTGTGGGTTGTATCATGGCATGTTATTCTTTCTTTCTTGTGATACTTGTTTCCTTTCTCAAAGCATCCCAACAATGATCTCTTGTTGCTAGTTGTGATATCTTTGATGGTTGTGTGGTAGGAATTCATTTATATACAATAAGACCATATCTAGCCTTGGGCTATGCTTCCAAGCACATATCTTATTGGTATATGTATGACTTCCTTTTGGATATCTTGTTCCTTCGTGTTGTAACTATTTCGGGTGTACATCCTTCTTTGTAGATATATATCGTCATGATTTCGTCTACCTAGACCCTTATACACTTGATAGAAATTACATCTCTAGGTGATATCCTTTCTTTCACGTCCACCTTGTCTTTCTTATGTTATTTCTTTGGTGGCTCCGTGAAAGCTTTTGCCTTGAGTGCGTGTCTTATATCGTTGCATCTTGATGCACTCTTGTGTGGTGAAGATTATTTCCTCATGATTATCTTTACGAGGCTGCCATCTTGGTATCCCTCGTCTTGATGAGGCCTTCATCTTCTATCTTCACCATGGGTTGTCACAAGCATAGGTTCTTTATATGCTTATTAGTGATCTTGTGAACCCGTTTGCTACTTGTGTGTGGGAATGACATGCCTTGCATCATGCATCTCATTCTTTCAAGACTATATTGATGCTTAATGCTCATCCATACATTAGTCTTCTCAAGTGCATTGCCTTGACTCACACACATCGGTGTTGGTTGAGCCTATTCTTAGTCGCCTCTGTTACATGTTGCTCAACCATGTGCTTGTTGCAAGTGCTAGGCTTTGTCTCCTATTTTCCCACTTGCACTGGTTGTGAGTTTCTATTGATTTTGGGGGAGCTATGATCCTATTTTGTGCACTTTGTATCCAAATACAAAAATTCTTGATGTGCACAAATCATGGGGAGCTTCTCTAGTTTCTTTAGAACAATCCTCTGCTCATATCATAATATCTTTATTCATGTGGCACGTAGGATCATTGGTCTAGTTGATTCAATTGATATCCGTTGATTGCTTGCTTCAATTGGTATCTTCTGATTGCTTGTGTCTCCCTTTGTTATGTCTTTGTGGCATATCTCTTTGTTGCAATCTTTGGGCCTCAATATAGTCTGTCTTCCTCCAAGTATTGACAGTTGGATATGTGTATTGCATTCCACTCTCTTGTTGAGAAATACACAATTTATAGAGGACCACAATTTATTTTGGCCTTCTAAGCTTTTCGCCCATTTTGGCAATCGATGCCAATGGGGGAGAGGTTTCAGAGAGTTTTGTGGAGAAGGTTTCAAAGTTTTCTCCTCTTGCTTTGGTTGTGTTGTGAAGCATGTGCATCTCATATGCATGCACTATTGGGTGTTGCATTGCTAGGGAAGCATAATTCCTTATATAAACTCTCTTGAAAGTGATTGTCATCAATTACCAAAATGGGGGAGATTGAAAGGACATGCGGTGCCCCCATGTGTGGTTTTGGTAATTGATGACATTCTCTATGGACTAATGGTTGCATTGAGTTATATTTGAAGGATTTGTCCATAGGCATTTCTTGAAGTCCATGTGTTGGTTTCAAGGAGTTTATGTGTTGACCAAGGTGCTATTAATGAATTATCCAAAGATTGGTCATGTGAGTGTTGAGCTTATAGCAAGCATGTCTTGAAGAAGAAGATTGTGTGATCATTCATGTTTACCTTCAAGACATCATCTAAACTAAGAGAGTTGGAAAGATTCAAGGTTGATCAAGACTAAGTCAAGAGTGAATCAAGTTGATCAACTCACAAAGCGTAAAAGATGTACCGAGAGGGATCAAGTGATCCCATGGTATGGTAAGCATTGTCCATTGCACTTTGTGTACTAACCCATGGTCTATGTGAGAGTTCTATGTGGGGTTAGGTACATGTCCATGGGCTTGCTTCAAGAGGAAGATATCATACAACCCATGGAAATGATGACATCAAGTAGTGATCGTCATCAAGATTGTCGTGTGCAAGTTCAAGTGCAGCATCACAAAGAGATCAAGTGCTTGAAGCTTGCCATCCATTGTGGTGTCAATGGACTTGTTAAGATGTGCCGAAGAGTGGCTCACCCATAGTGGAGTATGGGGGAGCAATCATCTAGTCTCCATCGACCCAACGCAATCAAGAAAGGTGGTCCATCTTGAGGAGGACAAGATCGTCATCATCTAGCTCAAGTGGATCATGTGCAAGGCAAAGGTTTGCCCTTGATAGGTTTTCTATTTTACCGGTCTCATGGTGGTATTTGGGAGACCGGGTTATAGGATCGATAGCTGTACTATCAAGGGGGGCTCTCAAGTGAGTAGCTTGATCGTATCGTTCATCCAGAGCTCAAACCATTGCATCCTTGCATCATGTTTCTTGGTTCTTGTTTGGTTCTCTTTGTGAGTCTTAGATCTTATGGTCATCTTGATGACAAGCTTGAGTTCATCGAAAATGGAGTTTGCATGCGTCTTCTATGATGTTTTCGGTGTTGGAGGTTTTACCGGTCTTATCTGAGAAAGGGTTCTCACCATTTTATTTTGGGCCTTTGCTCATTTGCTTCTTATTGATTTTTCTATCAAGATTGTGTTAGCCCTTGTCGCTAGCTTTCCAACAAACTTGGTTTCGTTGAATTCGGACTCCGTTTGCAGAAGTTGTGTCAGTTTTGGTGTTCTGAAAAGGCTGCAGCGATACTACCGCGGACAGGAGCGGAAGTAATTTTTTACTACCACTGTTGGGAGCGGTACTAGCGCTTGGAGCAGTACTACCGCGGCTACTTCCGCTCGGGACCAAAAACTCGTGTTTCCTCTCTCGTTGGGCTGTTTTGACCGTGCTAAGCGGTATTACCGCTCCTCCAAGCGGTAGTACCGCTTGTGCACGACATGAGCACATAACGGTTGGATTCGGGAGGTCCTATAAAAGGGGGTCTTCTTCCCCAATGAACCTTATCATTTGAGCTCCTGTTCTTCCCCCACTGTTGACCTTCTTCGAGCTTGCTAATGTAACGCCCTCGATACGGCTATATCTCCCACGTGTCGAAGCACGACTTAGAGGCATAACCGCATTGAAAGCAATGTCGCAAGCGAGGTAATCTTCACACAAGCCATGTAATACATAAGGGAAAGAGATACATAGTTGGCTTACAGTCGCCACTTCACACAATACATAAATAAACATCCATCATTCAGTTTACACTCAAGGTCCGACTACGGAACCAAAATAAAAGAAGACTACCCCAAATGCAACACAGATCCCGGATCGTCCCAACCTGGCTCCACTACTGATCGTTTGGAAATGAAACATAGTAACGACCAAGGGTCTCATCAAACTCCCACTTCAGCTTAGTTGCGCCATCTGCGCTGGTATCACCGGTACCTGCATCTGTTTTGGTAGAATCTGTGAGCCACGGGGACTCAGCAATCTCACACCCGCGAGATCAAGACTATTTAAGCTTAAGGGAAGGGTGGTGTAATGAGGTGGAGCTGCAGCAAGCGACTAGCATATATGGTGGCTACGATCGCAAAAGAGAGCGAGAAGAGAAGCAAGGCACGGCCGTGAAGCTAGTAGCGATCAAGAAGTGATCCTGAAACTACTTACGTCAAACATAACTCCAACACCGTGTTCACTTCCCGGACTCCGCCGAGAAGGGACCATCACGGTTACACACGCGGTTGATGTATTTTAATTAAGGTCAACTTCGGGTTTTCTACAACCGGACATTAACAAATTCCCATCTGCCTCATAACCGCGGGCACGGCTTTCGAAAGATAATACCCTGCAGGGGTGTCCCAACTTAGCCCATCATAAGCTCTCACGGTCAACGAAGGATAAACCTTCTCCCGGGAAGACCCGATCAGTCTCGGAATCCCGGTTCGCATGACATTTCGACAATGGTAAAACAAGAGCAGCAAAGCCGCCCGATGTGCCGACAAATCCCGATAGGAGCTGCACATATCTCGTTCTCAGGGCAACACCGGATGAGACTACCTACGAGTAAAACCAGACTTCGAGTTTCCCCGAGGTGGCCCCGCAGGCAGCTCAGTTCGGACCAACACTCGAAGGAGCACTGGCCCGGGGGGGCTAAAATAAAGATGACCCTCGGGCTCGCGAAAACCCAAGGGAAAAAGGGGTAGGTGGTAGGTAGTCAAATGGTAAAACCAAGGTTGGGCCTTGCTGGAGGAGTTTTATTCAAAGAGAACTGTCAAGGGGGTCCCATGAATCACCCAACCGCATAAGGAACGCAAAATCAAGGAACATAACACCGGTATGACGGAAACTAGGGCGGCAAGAGTGGAACAAAACACCAGGCATAAGGCCGAGTCTTCCACCCTTTACCAAGTATATAGATGCATTAATTAAAACAATAGATATTGTGATATCCCAAAATATCCATGTTCCGAACCAGGAACAAACTTCATCTTCACCTGCAACTAGCAACGCTATAAGAGGGGCTGAGCAAAAGCGGTAACATAGCCAAACAACGGTTTGCTAGGCAAGGATGGTTAGAGGTTTGACATGGCAATATGGGTGGCATGAAATAGCAAGTGGTAGGTAACGTAGCATAGGCATGGCAAAAGAGCGAGCATCTAGCAAGCAAAGATAGAAGTGATTTCGAAGGTATGGTTATCTTGCCTGCAAGGTTCTGAGTTGTCGAAGGCTTGATCCTCGTAGGCGTTCTCAACAGGTTCCTCATACACGTACTTGTCTCCCGGCTCTACCCAAAGCAAGAACACAAGCAATGGAACAACAATCGAACAAGGAGCAATGCACAAGCAATATGATGCAATACATGACGTGCTATGCGAGATGTGATATGCAATGCATATGTGTGCTCCGGAAGGAAAATGATGAACCGGGCATCAACTTGGCAAACCAAGTATGCCGCTGGAAAGAAGGGATGATTTCGGTTAAAATCGATATAAAGATCACCGGAATCGGATGCACAGTTTTCAAATGACAAGCAAAACAAGAATGACGCGAATCTGCGTTTAACAGCACGATGCTACTTAGCATGCAACAAGAAACTATGCTACAGCACCCCAACATAAAAACAAAGCATATGACAGTGATCTACAGGAGATTCTTAACAAAAGAGGAACACTGAGCTACGGCTAAATCACATCATAACAGGCTCAAACAAGCATGGTGAAAGTGCAAAAAAATATCAGGTTCACAGACTTAGTGAATATACTAGTATGCCAGAATTTAACATCAGGAAGGCATGTTTAGAGCAAGCAAACAACAAGCTACATGAACTTATAATAGCAAAACAAGGCATGACATGATTCTACTCAAAGCATAGATCAAAAGTCCCTTACTGACCATAAGCCAAAAAGGACCATAAGAAATGATGGCACCCATGTAAACATAGCAAGTATCATTACAGATCTCAGACTTAGCAGAAAAACTGGGCATGGCAAAAACAGATATCAAGTAGGCATGTTCGTGAGCTCGATGCACTCACTACAGAGCATCTCATGATAAACTAAGCATACACCCATCAAGAAGACATGGCATAGAAGCTATACATGGCAAGAACAACATCATAGCATACACGGATCAACTACAACAACCTTGTGAAAATTGAATCTCATGTAAACAATCTGCCAGGAAACATTTTGAAGCAAAAGTAGAGCACAAAAATGACAAACTAGACTACTCCATAAATGCCAAAAAATGCATGGATGGATAGAGCACATCCATATGTTCAAAACACCCTTACTGATCATGCTCAAAAAGGGCATAGATCTCTCTGTAACAACATGAACACATGGCATAAAAATAACACCAGGACATGACTTGGTGAAAACACTAAGTTCCTGAAATCAGCAACATTATCATCCCTAGTTTGCATGCTTGTGCTAGTCACCACATTGATCACAAAAATACATGGCATATACCCCTGGAAAGATAGCATGGCATAGATCAAAACATATGTAGGGCCCAAGTTCATAAGGTGCACATATTAATCATGGCAAAAATGACAAAAGTGCAAGTTCTGTTAAGAAACAGAAACTAACATCACATAGCCCTCTTCCAACAGCATTTCGGGCATCAAGATGAGGTCAAATGAAAATGGTGCAATGAGATGGAATAATGTACTCATTGAGACGAACAATTTGATATGCTACATGCCCAAAACGGAGCCACGAGTGCAAAGATGTGATGCGATGAAGATGCAACAAAATATGACAGGAAAAGACTTAGTGGAATTCGGGGAGAAGAAAGTCAACCGAGGGGTTCGCCGGCACGTGAACCGAGGCGTGGCCGGATCTCTCCGGAGTTGGCC